>NW_028270180.1:66724534-67038034 GCF_037043375.1 Chiloscyllium plagiosum | reverse complement strand
CCAACCTTTACTTTCGCCACTCTTTTTTCGTATTATATTTTTATAGAAACTTTTGCTATCCGTCTTTGTATTCTGTGCTAGTTTTTTTTTCCTCATGTTTATCGTTAAAGTTTTCCCAATCTTCCAGTTTCATGCTGTTCGTGGTCACATGGTATGCCTTCTCTTTCACTTTGATAGTCTTCCTTATTTCCTATCACACGCAGGGTAGATTACCCCTTTTCTTACAGTCCTTCCTTTTCACTGGAATATACTTTTGCTGAGCACTTCTACAAAAAAAATCGTTTTTGGAAGTCCTCCACTGCTCGATATCTGTCCCACCATATAACCTTTACTTCCAGTCTACTTTAGCCGGATGCTCTCTCCTTCTATTGTTGTGCCCCCTGTATATGTACAGGACCCTGGTATTGGATTTCATCTTCACACTCCCCATCTGAATTCTAAGTTCTTCCATATTGCGATTACTCGTTACAAGAGGATCCCTAACTATGAGATCATTAATTATTACTGTTCCATTACACAGGACCAGATGGAGGATTGCTTTCTCTCTCGTCGGTTCCATTGCATATTGTTCAAGGAAACTATCACGGGTACACTCAACTAACTCCTCAAAGGTATTGCGACAGAGCTGGTTCGACCAAGCTATATGTAAATTAAAATCCCAAATGATAATAGCCAACCCATTTCTACAGGCATTGCTTATTACTTTGTTTATTGCATTCACCAGTGTGATGTTAATATTTGCTGGCCTATAGACTGACTGCAACTATCAGTGACTTTTCTTCATAGAATTTCTACTTTCCAAGCAAATTAATTCAAACTCATTCTCCAACAAACATATATTGTCTCTCCACACTGCCCTGATGTCTGTTTTCTTTACACTGCTGTCTGATCTTCCAAATAGTCTCGTACTCCTCGATATTTAACTCACAGTCGTGACCATCCGTCAACCGTGTCTCTAATGGCAATTAGATCATTTTCATTCGTGTTGGTTAGTGCCATTAACACTTCAAACATGTTCTAAATGCGACGAGCATTGAGGTGAAGTGCTTTTTTGTTGGTTTCTTGTCCTCATGATTTCTCTAATAATATCTCATTTTACTTCTTGTCTCCCCTCACCTGTCCATTGACGTCTTCCCAATGACCCAAACGGACCTTCCAGTTCAAGCAACACATGTACTGCACTTCATGCAATCCACTCTACTGCAATCACTGCTCGCAAAGTGATTTCCACTTTCTTGGGAAACGAAGTTTGGACTCGGTGACCACACTGCAGAGAATCCAAGCTCTGTCTTCAAGAAGATTTCCAACGTATCTCAGAGCATGCTGGAAGAACACCACCTCAGTTTTTATTTGGGGAGTCTCCAGCCCTCCAGACCTCATACCAATTTCAATTTTTTCAGGGCCTGAACTCTCCCATGTCATATTCCCCTATCAAACACGCCAAGCCTTGTTGTCACATAGCCTGCCATAACACACACCTGCCCGCCAGAACATCATACACTCTTTTGTCCGACTGTTCTTCTTTATATTTACTCTATCCCGATATTTTGTTTACTCCTTACCCTCCCCCAAGCCCAACTATATTTTCTGCAGATAGACCAACATTTTCCAAGCTATCGTCAGTTCTGAGGAATGGTCACTGGACCCGAAATGTTAATGCTGATTTCTTTTTTCAGATGCTGCTAGACCTACTGAGTTTTTCCAGCACCATCTAGTTTAGCTCTGGTTAGAGTCGGATACTGTGAATGTTTCAGAAAGAATGACTGCGTATGCCCTAGTAGAAGCCTGATATTATGCTTGTGCAATCATCCCTGCGTAGAAGAAAGAACTGCGTTCCTATTGGAAAGTTCTCTTGTGGATAGTTCCCATTACAAGGTGAGCCATCGGCATCAACTTCTTAGGTCAATGAAGACAGCAATCATTTCTGCCGCAGTTCTGTGCTGGATGTGATGAACAGCAGTGGGAAAAACTTCCCTCAAGTCAGATGTGAACGGATTGGAGTCCACGCAGGAGGTGCAATCAGTGACTTTTTTTTTAAATAGTGAACACGCAAACGCTTTCTCGCTGTAACAATGTGCCATTGGGTATCAAAGCTATAGGCTTTATAGGTGCAAAGGCCGAAAACAGCGATTTCCAGTTAAATACGTGGATGTTTTCCCTCCAGCGTGACAGTAAAGATGTGTATAGTTGTAAATAGGATAACTGGTCGAATCACTTTACACATTCAGCTGGCGAACAGTCTTTTTGAGGGAAGACATCTGTATAGAATGCAGGAAGATGCACTGAGAGGTTCTTGATCTGTTTCATATAGGGGCTGAGACAATACTGGAGGTTTTGAGAGTCTTAAACGTGGACAAATCCCCAGTTCAGAGTGAAGTTGTATCTCCCGTTGCTCTGTGAGACAAAGGAGCAATTTTAGGGGTTCTAATCAATGTTTCACATTCCTCTTTTTCCACAGGGGAGTTGGTCGACGACTGCAGAACAACTAATGGGGTTCCACGTTTTAGCAAGACAGATAGAAACAAACCAGGGAAATGCAGTCAAGTGAGTCTCACAGGAGTGGTCGTGAAACGTTTGGAGAAATCTCTGAAGGAGAGAATTAATTGCGACTTGTCCAAGCAAGGTTTGATCAAGGAGTCAGCATGGTTTTGTCAAAGGAGGTGATGCCTAACAGATCTGATTAAATGTTTTGTGTAAGTGATCAGAGGGGAGGGAAAATGATGGAGTGTATGTGAGTTTCAATGAGATCCCACCCGGGAGACTGATAACAGGGTAAAAACATAAGCAATTCACGGTCACGTGGTCTCAGCTCAATGGATCAGAGACCAGATACGATTCAACAAAATTGACATCGCCGAAAATACATTGACCCGGCTGACACAGATTCTCCGTACACTTGGCCAGAATATTCTCCCCCACGCAGAGGGTACAGGCAGGTTTCATAGGGTCACAACACAAAGGTGATAATTGTAAAGCAGTAACAGTACAGTGGTGAAAATCGTAAAGCGATTAAAACAAGAATAAACTGAATGGAATTTAAACAAGCGTTTGGCAGTAACAATTCATTTGTACGTGATACTGGAGATTTCACACATCAACTTGAATAGGTGAGAATGTCTTTTCGAGGAGCCTTAACGGTATTTCCTGTCTGCATGAGTATGTGTAAATCTTCCTTCTCCTGCCATTGTGTTCCTTCTGGGAGCAAAGTCTTCCGGGGTCTCTCAGTCTGCCTCTTTGTTTATGCACCATCTGGGAAACGAGACGGCGCTTAGGGTATTAGGACTGAAGTGATGATTGAGGCTAGGAGCTAACTGTGAAGGCTGTTTGAGAAGTGTATTATCTGGTTTGGGAGTAGCTTAGAATGTCTGGATTCTATATTCGCCTGTTTGGCCAAGACTGAGACGTTGTGGGTCTGCTCTGTGTGCGTTGGCAGGCATGATTTCTGTGTTTCGTAGACATATTTCTGTGTTGCTTATGTGGTTTTGCTGTGGGTGGGCAGTGTAGCAGATTTTCTCCCACAGTTCGCCCTTATTTTGTTAAGGGAATGTTGAAAAAGTGCAATGTAGCCCGGACCGGGGAGACTGTCAGGTGATGGGGGTTCGGTGTCAGACAGGTAGTAGCCAGTGTCTGAATCTGTCCTAGTGTTGTTTGTGTCAGGGGAGGGGATCTCACTCCAGCGAACTTGTACAAGCTGTGTTGTGCGGAGGGCAGGGGTATAAGTGCTGTAAAAAAAGCGCCAGCAGCACATACCAGGATAATGCTACCCACAACCACAATACGGGCTATCAGTTCCTCTCGCAGTATAGTGCCCCGTGAGCCAATCCAGGAGGTTGCCCAGGTCCACAGCTCCCAGTGGGACTCCGGTTCATTTGGGACAGCAGCAGCCTGTGGAAAGTAGTGTGTCAGGTCCGTTATATTTTCGCTGGGGTCAGGGATGTGGAGACAGCAGTCTGTGCCACTGAAGGCGCTAATGCACCTTTTCTGGCCAGCCAGTACTCCAGGGCCATTCTGCTTTGTAGGGCGACAGTGCGAATGGCGACAGCGTATGCATTCAGCTGGGCAAGCACTTCAGCCATGGCATGTTATCTCCTCTAGCGTGGTGCCCAGCTGATATGCCTGTATGTCGAGGCACAGGTTTTCGTAAGTGGACATAAAAACGGGGGTGGGGGGTGGGGGTATCTCGTCTAGAGCAGTGAGGGCGCGTTTTCTGTGGGGACTAAGCTTCTGGAAGGGAGATGGCTGGAGTGGTACCCCATACCCACGTGCCAGCCCATGACAACTAGGTAAAAACAATAATTACTCTTTTCATTTATCTCTTCACTCTTCAGGTACTCTTCATGCATTCCTGATTATGGTTTTTGCCCGAAATCTCGAATTTTCATGCTCCTAAGATGCTACCTAAACTGTTGTGCTTTTCCAGCACCACTCTACTCCAGCCCATGGCAACGGCAGCCGGGGTATATCTTGTGGCCGCAGACAAAATAAGTGACATTGTATGTTCTAAGGTGGTGGATTTGGGTTCCTGTCCAAATATTGTTGAAAATGGAATTGTGGGCGGACATGTTGGGGCCAAGTAAATCTAGGAGGTTGCACTTTGTTACAGACCAGAGTGCTGTCGGGGACAAGAGCAGTGAGTTACTGCACCAGTTCCAGCCAGCCACCCATGCGGATGGCTGGTTTCTTGTTAGGCGGATGTTTTTTTCTGCGTGACCCCCCGTGCGATGGTGTCAGTGATGGTCAAGGTTGGGTGTTCGTGTGAGAGGTTCTGGGCTGCGTAGAACCATCCTATTAATTTGTCGAGGTGGTATCCTGCGGTTTTCCAGTAGTCTGAGCTATGAGCCACATGAATGGCCGGTCTGGTTAGCAGACTGAGCGTTGTGACCCGGAGACCTGTCCAGCTTCAGCCATAATTCTGCCATCTATGCGGTGTTAAAAGGGACTGCGCTGTGGGGAATTCCCCCGTGGGAATGTTCAGGGACCCGGGCACAGACTCAGCAGCTGGTCTGGTTTACCCTCTGGGCATACCTGTGGGTCACGTAAAGAAAAACGTTCACCCACCACTCACGGTGGATAAATTGCCCTGCTTTGTGTGCCCTGTTACCGATCAGTGGTGATGTGCAGGTCAGACCTAGAGTGATGGTCCCGATGGTTGCAGTGAGCAGTTGGATCCCTCCGTGGTGCCTGGAGCTGTATCCAGTTCTGCTTGGTTGTCCTTCTGTGGAGGCGAAACCCTCTTTCGCAGGGTCGCATTCTGGTCTCACTTGGAGCGTGGCAGCTGTCGTGGTCGTGAGACTGACAAAGAGTGGTCCTTTCCATCTAGGGGAGAGAGAGCCTTTCGGCAGGAACTGTCCCATTAAATAGTGCCGAGTTTAAACCGGTGAAGTGGTTCCTGCCATGGTGTGGATACCACAGCTTTCTTTTGTTTTTTTTTGTTTTACCCCCTCACTATCACTTAACTTCTGTAGTGCTTATTTTTTCCCCAGCACTCATGTTGTGTGTATGCAGGTTTGAGACACAGTGAAAGACACAAGGTGCACGAATCTCGATACAGTTTCCATCAGCAGGAAGAAAAGAAAAACCCAAGTGGCCAGTACACCGCAGCTTTTAGCAAATCATGGTTTAAAGTGATCCTTCTACTAAGGGCTTGGACGTAAATCAAGAATGTTTCCTGTGTTAAGAGCAGTGCTGTGTCATTGGCTAGTTTTGGGGGTCCGGCGGCTGTGCGCATGGGTCGTTCCATTAGCACTTCAAAGGGTGCAATTTCCGTCGTTCAGTTTCCCTGTCCTTTTACTGTGTAAAGCACCAGTGTCCGGCTGTCTGGCCAAGTCAGTCCTGTGTCCTGAGTGATATTGGGGAGGGTGGTTTTGAGGGTGCTGTTCATTACCTCCATTATTCCTGATGACTGGAGGCTGGTTCAGAGTGTGATATCTCCAGGGTATCCCGAGGGCGTCACAGTCAGCAGTAATGAGCTTCGTGGTGAAATGGGCCCCATTCCCTGTTTGTTTCTATGCGCTCTGGGATATAAAACACTTGTAATAACGTCCAGCAGGATACACTTTACCACTGTTCTTGTGTCATTTTTTTTTGAAGGGGAGTGACTCTACCCATTATGAAAACATGTCGACAATAACTAGGACATATTTGTATTCTTCTTTCTGAGGAGAAAGTGAGGACTGCAGATGCTGGAGATCAGAGCTTAAAAATGTGTTGCTGGAAAAGCGCAGCAGGTCAGGCAGCATCAAAGGAGCAGGAGAATCGACGTTTCGGGCATAAGCCCTTCTTCAGGAATGAGGACGGTGTGCCAAGCAAGCTAAGACAAAAGATAGGGAGGAGGGACTTGGGGGAGGGGCGTTGGGAATACGATAGGTGGAAGGAGGTTAAGGTGAGATTGATAGGTCGGAGAAGGGTAGGGGACGGAGAGGGCGGGAAGAAGATTGCAGGTCAAATAGGTGGTGCTGCGTCTGAGGGTTGGGACTGAGAAAAAGTGCGGGGAGGGGAAATGAGAAATCTGGAGAAATCTGCATTCATCCCTTGTGGTTGGAGGGTTCCTAGGCGGAAGATGAGGCGCTCTTCCTCCAGGCGTCGTGTTGCCATGGTCTGGCGATGGAGGAGGCTAAGGACCTGCATGTCCTTGATGGAGTGGGAGGGGGAGTTAAAGTTTTCAGGAACGGGGCGGTTGGGTCTGTTGGTGCCGGTGTTCCAGAGGTGTTCTCTGAAACGTTCCGCAAGTAGGCGGCTTGCTGAACTGCTCCGACTGCATCGAGAGGGCCAGTGGACTCAGGAGATTTCACCACCCTGGGGGTCTGCAGGGCATAAGTGGCCAGGGGTAGTGCAGATTCCCGGGTGGCTGCATCAGCTGAGGCACTTGCTTGGGTGATGGGATTGCTGGCAGTGTTGTGGGCGTCGCATTTTATAATTACGACAGCGGCCGGTAGCAGGACTACTTCTAGGATGTTGTCAATGATTGCAGCATGTCGGAGTGGTCTCCCTGCTGAGAGGATGATCCCCCTTTGTTTCCATATTGCACCAAAGTTATGAACAACTCCAAAGGCACATTTGTAGTCTGTATAGATATTGGCTGTGCTACCCTGTGCCTGTTTGCAGGCACGGGAGAGAGCAAAGAGCTTTTCAGCCTGTGTGGACACCCTGTCTGGTAATGCAGCTGATTCGAGAGTGATGAAGGGCGTACAGATGGCATGTCCTGCTAATGTGTATTGGTCTGATTGCAGGAAGGAAGAGCCGCTGGTGAAAAGAATCTGGTCAGGGTTTTCTCAGACCAGTCAGGACACCAGCTGAACCAGGTGAAAGTGAGGACTGCAATGCTGGAGATTAGAGTCAAGATGAGAGTGGTGCAGGAAAAGCACAGCTTCCGAAAAGCAGGAAAATGAACGTTTCTGCCACGAGCCCTTTGTCAGGAATGCTGAACCAGGTTAAGGCAGTTGTCGTTGTCTGCAGAATCATGTTAGGTGAGCGGAATTTGGGTGGCGGGGTTCAAAGCTAGGGCACAGTGTAGGGAAACGTTTGCTGAGATCACAAAAAGACCTCATGACCAGTTCTCTGAGTTGCAATAAAATGTCGGATTGCAGCTGGATTAAGCAGCAGGGCGTCCGACAGTGGGACCAAAACAGTACATAGGTGCTCAAGTACATTGGGGGTGGCCATATCCACTGTTACTGTGGCTGCTGCCACCGCCCACAAACATGCTGGCATTCCACATATAACAGGTGGTAACTAAACATTATAAAATGCAACAGGGCGACGGAGATCGCCATGAAGCTGTGTTGAGATTACAGACGCGAACCCTTCTGACTTGGTTACATAAAGGTAGAAGGGCTGTGAGTAATCTGGGACTCCCAGAGCAGGAGTGGGGATTAATTGTTGCTTCAGTTCAGTGAATGCGCGTTGCATTTCAGATGTTCACTTCACACTGGTTGGCTGTTTACGGGAAGCTGCCTCCCACAGAAGTGCAGCAATAGCACAATGGACAGGAATCCAGGGCCTGCAGTAGTTTACCAGTCCCAGATACACTTGTAGCTGCCTGTTGTGCAGCCAGGGGAAGCTGGGTGATGACAGCTAATTGCTCCGTGGACAGTGCTCTGAGGCCATAGGAAAGGTCGCACCCCAGATATTAGACATTTTGCTGACCGAGCTGCATTTTCTTGATAGACACACTGTGCCCATCCCGTGCCAGACTACAGAGCAAGGCCACCGTAAAATGCTTGCATGCAGTAGCGGAGGTGGAAGCCAACAGCAGGCCGTCCGAATACTGGAGGAAAGTGCTGTGGCATGGTAGGAGAAGGGTGGAGAGGGTGAGGAATACTGCAGCAGCATAAACTGTGGGGCTCTCCAAATACCCTCAGCGAAAGCTGGTTCTTGTATTTCGGCAGCCGCCATATGTAAAAACATAAAGTTTCTGGGACCAAGTTAATGGAGAATGAGGCTGAGCAAAGGTCGATTACAAGAATATCAGGTGGAGGAGGCGGGGATACTGGTCAGAATAGTATTTGTGTCTGGGACTACCGGGAAGCAGGGAACAACAATGGCATTGACAGCCCTTAGGTCTTGCACAAAGCCCCATTTTCATGGTCTTCCAAGCTTCGGGATAGGTAAGAAGAGAGTGTTGCATGGGCTGGTTGTGGGCACAAGGATTCCCTGTTGCAGAGGTGATTCAATAACTGGTTTGACTCCCAATACTGCTGCGGGTGATACTCGTATTGATGGCAGGATTGCTCCCTGTCTGAGTGCAACTGCATATGATTTGGCCGACAATAGCTGCCCTGCATGGTTCTATTGCTGTGCCCAACAGTGATTATGGAAAATCAGCTAATCAGAGTGGGCTCTCGTAGGAGGAGGCAGCGCCTGGGCCTTGTTTTGTAAAAGTAGCTTGTAGTAATGCGGGAGCAGGGAAATCTCTACTATGGGATCTGTGTCTTGTCCAACGAGTGTGAAATATATTGTTGGATGTACAACACGCCCTATCATGGTTGTGAGATATTTAGGGAGACACGTGTTAATAATTATAAAGGAATTATGCGGGACTGCCGTTGGGACTTTGCAGGCCAGTGCAGCCTGCTCTGCGCAGAGTTGCACTTCCGCTGCAACACTTTGTGGTCTGGCAAAGTATCTGCCAGTTATGGTTAGTGGGGAGGTGAGCTCGAGATGTGAGTCCATGAGTGGAGGCTGGTTCCCGGGGGCGGAAGCTGGACAGTGAAATTGACAGACAAAACGGCCTGTCAACAGCACCCACCAGAGAATGGGTGGAGGATGAAGGGGTAGTTAATATCCGGGAACGGAGAGGGTCAGAAAGGGCGAGGGTAGGTACTGGCGTGCACAACCAGGCGCATGAATCATATACGAATCTAAGAACTAACAGCAGGGCAATTCCAGACTGCTCTTGCAAACATCCTGGAGCCTTAGTGCACCGCCCCTTCCCAGAAAGTGCTGAAAAGAGAGAAAGAAAGAACACAATAAGAATGGGCCATAAAAAGTGAATTTCACCAATTAGATTCTCGATTAGATTACCTTTCCCTTCCGCCGTCTCCAATACAGAAATGTCTGAAATGGGAGAAATCTAAGAATATATGACATCGCAATGCATTGGAATTATGTTCCCATTCGCCAGAACACCAAATAACGACAAGTGGAGTCACCATAGGAATTTGTTTCACAACAGCGATGAAATAACAGCCTCTCTTCGGTTCCTGTGAAAACTCAACTTGCCTGAAAGAAGACAGCCGCTGTCGAGCTGCTTGAGCCCGCCATTTCCCGTCTGTGAGGCGAACACGACCATGACAGCACAGACACTGACCCCCTTGCGAGAGTCTGCACTCTCCCACACCTTAGTTAATTCTCGAAGAAGCAAACCCACCAGTTCTGTTCTTTTTTGCTTTGAACATGGCACTTAATCACGCTGCAGTTCTACTATTCTCCCGCAGTAATGGCTGTGGTGGGATTGGATGCGACGACTCTTTAGAGATTGAAACCTGGATCCAGTGCCTTCGACCGCTCGGCCCCGGTAACACCCGCGCGTGTGCGCGGTTTATTTTCGTACATTTTCAATTGTGCTTCTGCAAAACAACAGAAGAAAAATCACTGGGAAAGCATTCTGCGATCCCTGTCCTGCTCGTATAGCAGCAGCTTTATGCCCGACTACAATATCAATTTCGCAGTAGATAATGGTAGCCTATTAATCAACACAAAAACCAATGGAAAGCTGAATCTATCTTCTGAGACACTTCTCACCTACAAATGTATATGTGAGTGTGAGAATCCATGTTCCGTCATGATTTCATAAAATAGCCATGAGCTGCATGACATTCCTGGAATTTCGATTCTTACTTTAGTAAATGAATTCGCCCATCGCTTGAAACAGAACAACTTTCACGTTTCCTCGGAACATGAAACATACCAGAAGACAGGGAAAGTGCACAGAGCTGAGCAGGCCATTTTCCACATCATAACGTGCAGCATAGTTTCAGCCACTGGGACTGTTTTGCAGAATAAGCGTCCCAAAGAATGTTCTCCATATAAAAAGCGGAGGTAGCAGGACATTCCGAGAAGGACAGATCACATTGTGAGTATGCTCAAACCTCGGTGCCAGTATGAGTTGGCACTTTCCCTGTCTTTTACCTTAACCGTGCAACTTGCTGCAGAGATGTCTCCACCCGGACATGAACGACATGGCTGCCAGCTGAGTTGGAACCCTCTGTGGGAATCGATGAGAAGCGACTCAGTAAAGTTTACTAAATTCCATGGTGGTTATTAGAGATGCAGTTTCTGTTCACGTCAATATAAAAGACAGTTTCTGAACATACTGACAGAAGTGAAAAGGTGATTACCCCACACCCCATCCCACAAGATGTTAAAGTGGTGCTAACTGTACGTGAGTGCTCTTTGTTCTCGATGTGAAAAGCTCTCCCGCCTGAGGCACCTTCACATCTCTCGTTGTTGAGTGAGTCACAAAGAAGGAGCTTCACCAGAGCGGCAACTGCGTCACTTTGTTATCCCGCTTCCCCCTCCCCTTCCCTCCTTCTCCCCGTTTACATTTTCCTGATCACCTGTGATTTAAAGAAAACCAACTGGATGCAAATCCATTCGGTAGCCTGTCTATTATTTCCGCAGTCCCATTTCCAGAATGGCTTAGATCTCGGTGCACACCTTAATATTAGTGATGCTAGGTAAAAACAATGACTGCAGATGCTGGAAACAATTAGTGACGCTATGACAGCACAAGTCCAGAGGTTGATCTGAGATTGTAAATTCATTTATTGCTGTTACAGATGGAATGAGTCGCTATTGTGCGAAAACATGATTCACGACTTCTGGTGCTAATTCTCGCACGTTGAATAACGGCAGACAGCTTCCAAATGAGCCCTTTCAGAGACTACGTTCGGATACATTTGACAGAGAGGCTACACCAGCACTTCAGCTTCCTCATTGGCTTTGAACCGGGCCGCCTGTGCAAGGAATGCAAATGCGTTACTGCTTTTCATACTACACTCTTAAACAGGATGGCGTATGCTCAGAAACAGATTGGAGATTCACTGAACAATGTTTCACCCAGTAATTAAATGGAATTGCATGACCTTTCACCCCGAGAGCAGATATGCGCGAGCAAACTCAACGCCAGGTTTTCTCAATGGAAAGCAGGCAAGAAAACGCCGATCTCGTCATTCGAAAAAGCTGTTTTGGGAACAGCGCTGTTTCTGCCCAGATTCAAAATGGGGACCTTTCTCATATGAGGCGAATGTGAAGACGACTACACTACAGAAGTGAGTCTCACCGAAATCTGCTGCTATTCAGCCGTGTCCAGCATTGATATTTGCAGCAGTTCTGTGCTTCACCTTTCCGTTTCCAATAGCTCGCTGTTGTTCAGCGAAATTGACATAATCGGAAAAGGAAGGAAATCATGTGAAATTACTTGCAGAATATCGATAAGGATGTTGTCAATGTTTGGACTGGCGGGTGAGGCTGAATAGTCTGGATCAATTTTACCTGAGCGCAGTGGCTGGAGCGTGATCTTTATGGAAAGCTTGTAAACTGAGTATTTAAGTATTTTACCCCAGGGTGGGGCTAGTTGAAAACTGGAGAGCATAGATTAAAGGTGAGAGGGCAAAAAGTTAAAAGGGACCTGAGCCAAACTTCCCACACAGAAAGGTGTGCATGTATGGGATAGGATACCAGAGGAAGTGGAGGAAGCTAGTACGCTCAGAAGATGAGTTTCTGGATGAAAGAGTTCAGAGGGATAGGGGCCAAATAGTGGGAAATGGGACTTGTTTAACTTTGGCTATGTGGTCAGCATGGATGAGATCCACCAACGACTCTGTTTCCACGCTGTGGACCCAAATAACGTTGGGTTGCTTCCGCCTGCTATAAAGGATTACTTTTAGCGGGGCTTGCCATCACTCACTGTGGTGCAATAGTTTAGTCTGTTCGACTGTTCACCGGAAAGGTAGTAATGTGAAACGCTGCAGAACCGAAAGATTTCCTTGCTTTTGCCCCATCTGACCATACTCCGTGAAATATTACCAGATCCTGAGTTGAGGATTTTTGCTGCTGCAAGTTACCCCACCAACCGTGTTATCTCTTAACGTATTGAGCGATTCGCAAAACAGAAAGCATTCAACACGGAACACAGCGAAGCATGAATGCTGAATCTGAGACAGTCCGAGGGCATGAGCCATAAACTAATCTCACAACTAACAGCAGGGCAATTCTAATCTACACTTTCAAACATCCTGGAGCCTTAGTGCACCAGCACTTCACAGAAAGTGTTGAAAAGAGAGACAGAAAGAACACAATAAGATTGGGCCATAAGAAGTGAATTTTATCAATTACAGTCTTGATTAGATTATCTTTCTCTTCCGATATCTCCAGGACAGAAATGAAGGAAATTTAAGAATATATGACATCGCAATTCATTGGAATAATTTTTCTATTCGCCAAATAACGACGAGTTGAGCCACCGTAGGACGTTGTTTCACAACAGCAAAGTCTCTTTTCAGTTCCAGTGAAAACTCAATTTGCCTGGAACGAAACAGCAGCAGTGGAGCTGCTTGAGCCTGCGATTGACAGTGTGGGAGGCGAACACGTCATGACAGCACGGATACTGACCCCTTTGAGAGAGTCTGCATTTTCCCATACTGCAGTTAACTGTCCAAGAAGCAGGCCCACAGTTCTGCTTGGCTTTGACCAAGGCAGCTGATGCGCAGAAATTGCAGCAGTGGGATACAAAGCTACACCGTCTGCCAATCATGAACCTGAATCCAGCGGTTTAGGCTGCTTGGCCATGCTACAGAGCTCTGGTCTTGTCTGAATAGTGAAATGTGCTAAGTAAGATCCGCAGGACACCCTGCAGGATTTTCAGACTGCACCATGCTCCCTGTGACAAGTACGTGCTGTATAATATTCTGTTGCCAATATCACCGTGGTCTAACTCCCTGCATTCTGTTGTTCGAACTGTGATTCCACTCTGAATCACAAATGTGTCACAAACTACCTAAGCTGTGCTGGCTGTCCACAGAGATAAATGTGCTTCTCTTTTGGTATCATTCTCTTGCCTTCTCCCTGTAACTTAGCACACTTTTACTTTCAATATAAACATCGAATTAGTTTTTAAACAACTCGATTGAAACTACATCTTTGTCAATGTCAGGCAGTGGTTTATAGACCCTAACCACTCCCTATGTTTAAACGTTTCTCCTCATGTATATTTTTCTTCTTTTACTAATGACTTTAAACTCTGCCGAATCGTTCTCGATCCTTTCAGGCGTGGGGAACACTCTCTCTTCCTTATTTCCTCTGTCTATCCCACTCATATCTTGGAAAGCTTTCGGCCTTCTGCTCTCCAAGGAGAACTGTCCCAACTTTTCAAATGACATTTATTGTTGACATTCCTCGTACACCACACCATTCCCATCAACCTGTTCCGCGCTGTTTCCAATCATTTTACGTCCCCACTTCTTAAAGTTTCACACCCAGAAGTGTGCAAATATCCAGATGGTGGATTTATTGAGAGTGGGATTCTGTGGGTGATATCCTCTAACACTTGTTTCACTTTCAGCACATGTAGTACTGTGCCATGCCCACTACAATGACACTTCTGACCCCAAAACTCAAAGGTATTTCAAGGGATGCAACTTAATGATTTACATATTTTTATCAAATAGTTGATTGGACGACCGGGCAAAAGTGAAATCAAACAACCAAGGCTCGATGGCCACTTGAAGTAAGACATTCTCACATGCCAGTATTAACACAAGCTACTAAGCGAAGATCATGCCCTAGACACTCTTACATTTCCAACACCAAACCAGCAGGGAGTCGCTCAGGTCCAACGACATCCCACTTTGCTCTCGGGTTTCTAAGCACCAAAGTGATTCAAGAATATCGCCTTGTCATTCCGTCTCCTTGTTCACGGGACAGTGCTGTTTGACCCTTCCGTTTATACTAAGTTGTCTTCATCGGCAAAGTATTCATCTATTTCCCTCCACTTGCAAGCAGTGTGAAGAGAGGCAAGCGCGGATATGCTCTAAATCTCGCTCTCATCAGCACAGCCAGTTCCATCAAGTGCTGGAAATCAGCAAGTTTGATTGGGATCTCCAGCAAATATCATTTATCTGAGACAGCGATAAAGATGTTGAGCTTGTTGAAAAGATAGAAATGTACTCCAGACTCTCTACCCTCAGGTAAATTCATGCGAGTGCATTTTTGTGCAGCCTATTTGCTGTTCAGAATCCGTTTTCACACAACCATCCTGCAGAAAGGCGTTTGTAACAGTAACATCGGCTTCTTTGCTGCAATCGGGTAGTAGTTATCATCTGAGCCCCAACCGTCCCAGATGAAGACAATCCGAGTGAAATCTTCACTCACTGAGAGCTATCCCCATGTCCCTTAGCTATGGGGCTGCAAGCAGTCTATCACAGAAGATAGAGTTGACAATGAGACATTGTTTCATTATCAGCCACTCTGTCCCAGAGACGGGAAGAGGCGCAGCATCAACGTGTGGCGTCACTCACGCGCCGACAGAAGCTGTTCAGCCTATCGAGTCCATGGCGACTCCCTGTCGCTTGTATATCTCTGTGGTTATTCATAGTTGGTGATGTATGTCCTAATAATGCGGAGCTGTGTTTATATCGTAATGCTGTATCCAACAAGTTAATCAAATTGTAATTCACAGCTTTTCATTTCACAGGGAGAACACTGCTGTGTGGTTTGCGTGAGGAATACCTGCAGGTCATCATGCGCATACAGCACTCTGCAACTGATATGACTCACGTTCACCAGTATATTCCCAGCTGTGGCAAGTGACTTTGCGAATCATAACAGAGCAGACCGACAGAGAACAGCGAAGAAGCATCCAGTACTTCACCAGTGTGTTTCCTCACTGTAAATTTCCCACATGTATCAGTACTAAATATTCATTTCAGATACATTGAGTGAAAGGAAGCGGAAAATGAAACAACATGCAATGCGTAGAATAGAGTTCTGGTATAAAGAAACACTGGCGGGGGCAGTATACACACACTGAAACGTGGAATTGTCAACGAGCAGAGGATGTTTTCAATCCATTAATTTCATGGTTATGAGCCCATTACGCTCCCGCTGTGCTGGTCTGTTAGCGCTGATCATAGCAGTTTTACACAGTCTTCAGCTTTTCATCTGGCGTGTGGCATGTACCTCAGAGGATGATTTCAAATGATCTTCACTATTATTGTGTGATACTCTGTGGCGCAGATGTATTTTGGCTGTGTCAATATAACCTGTGAGTAACTTCCCACATTCTGTTGGTTTAATTGTGATTTCACTCAGAATCACAAAATATGTCACAGTGCAAAGTGAGGCCAACCTTCACTGTGCTGGCATCAAGCAAGAAAGAAATGTTTGTGTGTTTCGATTGATTGATTTTATTTAATTGATTGGTTGTCACATGAACCTGAGTACAGTAAAAACTTTTGTTCGCGATTGGTAAAGGCAGATCATAGTAATCAAGGGCATGCAGATTACAAAATGAGAAAAACAAAATTTTGAACAGATTAAGGCTTTCAGGTTACTCCGCAATAGGACGTGCACTCGGCAAAATCCATATTAACAGGATCAACATCATTTGAAGTTAGGGAATGCATTTCTCCGTCTAGTAGCGGCCTACAAGAAGATCCTGGTGTGTATCTTGAAGCTTCGGTACCTTGATCTGAACTCGATCTCATCAAAATAATACCTTCTGAGTCCAAACTGGAACTGGATGCAAAACTCCAGGGTTCAAGTGTTACTTCTGCATTTATATCGCCCACCCGAGGCGATATCACATCCAAGACAAGTCAGACAGCAGCAGAAGCCTGATCCAAAAGTCAGGTGAGTTTCCTTGTTTTTTTATTAAAAAAACAAGATTTTTCTGTTGATTAGGAGTGAAGGCAGCACTGCATTTTAATAACAGCTCCTTGCCATTCTGACTTCCGGTTTCCCGGAGGCTGTGCTCGCCACTTCCCCCACGAGTGGTCTCCCAACATTGATACCTGGACGAACTCATGTTCTATTGGCAGTCAGTGTTGTGGGAGAGAAACATGAATGCGCTCTTCAGCTCACTGTCTAACACGGGGTTGTGGAGTGTGGGAGAGGGTTTGAGGGAGTGGGAGTTATGAAAATTCTGGATAGCTGTGCAAAAGGGAGATCGCGCATGCACAGGACCTGATATTCTTTTGGGAACCTTGTGCAAATAACGCCATCTGAGACAGATAGAAATGTGCAGGACTGCAAAGAAAGAGAGAACCTCTCCCAGTCATCTGTGTCTGTGTCCTTCTCGAAGTGACAGCGAGGGCTCTGCTGTCTGAATCAGTATGGGATGTTACTGCAGCGAGTCCTGTCTCTCAGGCACATTGCACCTGATGTGTCGAAGATTGGTCATGTGACCCCCACCTCAGAGAGTAGATTTCACAGCTCACATCATCCCAGAGTGACAGGGAACAGAAGAAAGCGCTTCAGACTATCATCTGAACACCACCTGGGGAGAAAACGAATGTGGGAGGGCAAACAGTCTCGACCAGTGCAAGTTTCCAATGTTTACAATCTTGGTCTGTGTGACAACAAAAGCAGGACCAGGACCTGTTTATCTTGCTTCTTAAAACAGGCGTGAAAATTTGCAGAGCATAGATACGTTTACCTGCTGTTAGTGTAATGATGAACAGCAGACGACTGTTAACAGAGTATGGTCTGACATCTGCGTTATGGGCTCAGCACGCTCCAACTGTGACCCTCTGCTCAGAGGATTTGAATACAAACAAAGAAATGACTCTGTGTGGAATTGAAAGTGATGGAATGAAAAGTCCCTTGAGAGCAGGATGTAACATTATCTGTGAAGGGATTGTTTTCCAGACTCGAGGAGAGTGCGCAGTGATGTTTCCAAGGGTCAATATCAGGATACATAGACTGAATCAGCGTCGGATGTTACTGTAGGGAGCCCTGTCGCTTAGACACACTGCACCTTTGGATAATGGTGCAAAAGCACGGACCTTTGTTGTAGAGGGACAACTTCAAAATCGTTAATGAGGCAAGATGCACAAATGAGCGAAACAACAAAACCAGCCCAGAAACTGCTGTTACGTGACGGGGTAAACCCTTTTCGTATTGCAAACCAGCAAAACAGAAAGGATTCATCCGATGCTGTATTCTGTTAAGATTCAAGAGGCAAAGAACTATCCCACAAATCACTATTTAAAGTTAAAAATAACAACTTCTTTTAACATTTGACAGACAATATTCAACTTGCAACTCCTTAGAACTCCTTTCTCTAAACCGGTCTTTAACCTTCTGCTCTACAATATCTTTCCCAACCCCGACCCCATTAACATTTGCAAATAAATTCAATTTTAAAAAACAGCTAGTCGTCGAATCTTCTCTTTGTATCTTCCTCTGTAGATCTCTTCTCCAGGTCGGTGTTGATGCTTTTTTTCTATGCAATCTATTTCTCCAGATAGGCACCTCTTGGAGATTTTACTAACATCCTGCATCTGTTGGTCTTTTAGCTGCTCTCTTTGCTGTTCTTTGCCGCTCTGGGTAACTGTTCAAAATGTCCGATATTTGTCCCACACAATGTCGGATCGTTTCATTGGTTTTAACATTGTAAAAATACCAAATTCAAACTTGATTGGGGCATAAGTTAAACTGATTGGCCGAATTCGAATTTGTTTTTTGTATCCATGATTCGGAATTTATTTTTCAGAAACAAAAATCATTTTAGAAGATGATTCCAGAATAGATGAAAAGCCAGTTGCAGACACACAAGGCACGAATTTAACAGGGACAGGGATTCTGGTCTGCTTGGATGGGGAGGCAATAGTGACGCACTCACGAATTGTTCAGCGTTCATCGGAAAGAGGTTGCATCGCACCTGCAACTGAACATGTTAAGTGTAAGTCGACCTGGTGGTGTTGAAAGGTGTAGCAGCTGGTTCCACGTGAACTGCTACAGATTGTTAATGTACTGAGCTGCTTGTTTTAGCTTTGCATTAACTGAAAGCCGGTTAGCTCAGACCGCTGGCTAACTGGTTTATGCTATAGAGTGAGACTAACAACGTGGGATTAATTGTTGCACTGTCTCAGGTTGCCATAAGGAGCATCATCTCCTCCGCTCACGTGATCTGTAATACAATGTGACTCCAATGAGTAGGAATGGACCTGTCGATGTCAAGCATCATTGTCATTGCCATCTGTTGCCTTGAATATTTGGTCACAATGACCAGGAACGGGACTGAGTCTATTTAATACTCATTGATCTCTGTCTAAAAAATCAAACGATAAGACTCGTCCTTATTTCTGTTTGAACGCTCTGTTCCACACAGCAGCAAAACTATTTGTCATGAATTTACCAGATTCGCTGACAACATTCAATCTACCCAAAGAAATAAATCTAATTCCTTTCAAACGGTTGAATGAGTTGTGTGAATTTGCGGCAAATAGGATAATATGAAACGAGTTTGACAGCCTTTTCAAGAATGTGATCCAGTACAGTGTCAGAGATTTGAAAAAGGTCATCAAGTTAAAATATCACCTGTTTCTCGATCTACAAATGGATAATTACCTGGGGAATATGTGCAGTTTTACGTTTAATAATTGACACCCTTCCCAAAGACAGAACAATCCCAAAAATCAGAAACTGGAGTTTTAGAATAGATGCTGCTTTATTTGATATTATTCTTCAACTACGCTTCAGTCTGGTGCTCCTATAATTCCTGATCAACGTCAGTAAAAGCAACTTTAGATAAGGATTGAAATTACTACTGCGCCATTTTTACACGTTGTTAAGTACCAAGCGCTGATCAGTTGCTCCACTGGAGCCGCCGGCAGCAAGACTACAAGGTGCCCTACTCGTACCTCTGGGACTTTCGACCCACCTGCTCTATTTTTGCTGTGGTTCTGAAATTAAAGCTAAGGCAGAGGAGGACGAACCGATATGTACATGTGACTATTCGAGCATCATGTTGAGGAAATGGAACACAGAAAAATGTTGTGCAAAATAGACTTAATTGAAAACTGGGTTTCCGTGGGTCTCTGCGTTGTTTCCAATGTTATATTATCGCTGTCACAGGGCTTCTTATTCGATGGCTTCAATTTGGCACAAAATTCGATTGAAAGACACTTCACTAACTTCCTTCTGCAAGTTCCTACAGACAAAATGAAACATACTGCACTCATCATCAGTCTTCACCATGGCTACATCCAAGGACATATTGCACACAATACTGAAGATATAAGAATGTTATGTAAGAGTAAATTGATTTTCATTTTAAATTGTAAAGTGATAAGATCCAGAGTAAGATACAGAATGTCCGAAATTCATGTTTATTACCATGGCCAGAACTCTAGCCAGGCAAAGGGAAAATCTGTCCCTGAATCCCCAGTTTCCACACGGCAATTTGCTCCATTTGTACAGTTGGAAACCTATGTGAAGGAACAGGCAGTCTGAGAGTGCGACTGGGAGAATCCTCCACTCTCTGATCTCAAGCTGCAACAGGAGCTGTGTATTCCAGCTGTGAAAGTGGTGAGAAAAGGGGGACGTCCTTGGTATTCCGTGGTGTAGATTCACAGGGTCCTCATCATGCTATTGTTTAAAACCGTCTGTCAGAAACAGCACAGACAGAGAGGAATAGGGGGGCGGGGGGGGGGGGGTGGGGCATTTCACCCGCCAGCGCTACCCCGCTATTTGATATCATCGTGGCTGACCGAACACGTCAATATCTTTTCCGGGCCCATTCACATCAACCTGTCGCCCAAAGGGAAAATGACACTGAATAAACCGAAAATCTCTGTGCAACAGTGGGAGGGAAATGTGTTTAGAGACAGTGGGCTTCTGCAGTGGATTTTATGAATGAGCAGCTGATTCTGGGCTGATCATGTTTCAAATGATACAATTCCTTCAAAACTCACCATCGAGAAGGTGAGGAATCTTCTCTGGACATTAGCAGGGACGAGAACGCCAGATGTTGGGAACTGATGATGAATCAGCAGAACAATCATTGATTCAGCTGAAATCTGAACTGAACTCCGATTCTGGTGGGACTCAACCCACAAACTTTGAATCGCAATCTTAACAATGCAGCAACTGTCCAACACGTCTTTCATTGTGCCACAGATTTGAAAGGGTTCAGAAAAGTTTAATAAGGATGTTGCCAGGGTTGGAGGATTTGTGTTATAGGGAGACGCTGGGGCTGTTTTCCATGGAGCGTCAGAGGCTGAGGGGTAACCTTATAGAGGTTTACAACATTATGAGGGGCATGGATAGGATAAATAGGCAAAGTCTTTTCCCTGGGAACCGGGAGTCCAGAACTAGAGGACGTAGCATTAGGGTGAGAGGGGAAAGATATAAAAGAGACCTCAGGGCCAACTTTTTCACGCAGAGGGTGGTACATCTATGGAACTCGTGGCCAGAGGAAGTGGTGGAGGCTGGTACAATTGCAACATTTAAGAGGCATTGCAACATTAATAGGAAAGGTTTGGAGGGATATAGGCCGATTACTAGCAGGTGGGAAGATATTGGGTTAGGATATCTGGTCGGCATGGATGAGTTGGACCGAAGGGTCTGTTTCCATGTTGTGCATCTCTATGATTCTATGACTCTATCTGTTTATCCTCGCCCCACTTTCCAGTTCCTGGTCCTAATCTGTGCATGCTCTAGCTCCTCAAGTGTTCGGTTAAATGCTCCTGAAGTGTTTTGATTGACTTTTAGGTTTATCACACGTTCAAACATTGTGTTCCAGACAAGCAACACTCTCAGGATGTAAACATTCTTCCTAAATCTTCTTTGAACCTCTTCTCTCTGGCGTTTCATCTATATCCCTGGTTATTTACCCTTCCCATAAGAAGTTTATTCCTATCACACATATCTATCGCCTTTCTGTGCACGTTAATCAATTATTATCTCAGCTTTCTGCGCAGTCGAATAAAGAGCCCCAGTCGAGCTCATCTATCTTTTCAGTGGCGTGAGTGTAGTGCTTTGAAAACACAGCAGGTCAGGCAGCATCCAAGGAGCAGGAGAATCGATGTATCTGGCATAAAACGTTCATCAGGAATGAGACTTTTGACTCGGGGTTGAGGGAGTGGAATGGGATTGTTGGTGAGGTAGCTGGGAAAGTGATAATTGGACGAAGCTGAGGGAGAAGGTGGCAGTTCAGAGGGGGGAATTGATGGCCAGGTCCAGAGAGCAGTGCCTAGTTGGACGATTTGGGCTGGGAAAATGTGGGGGGAGGTGAAATGAGGAAGCTGTTGAAATACATATTTATCCCGTGTGGTTGCAGGGTCCTAAGGTGGAATATGAGACATTCTTCCTCCAGGCATTTTCCGGTAATGGAATGTCGGTGGCTTGTGCCATAAACAGCGATTCTCCTTCTCCTCAGATGCTGTCTTACGTGCTGTGCTTTTCCTGCATTACACTGTCGACTCTGAGCTCCAGCACCTGCAGCCCTCACTTTCGCTTATCTTCGCAGGGGGAATGGTCCAGCTCAGACACCACCTTGGTAAATCACCTCTGACCACCCTCCCGTGCAAACACACGTTTCCTGAAGTCTGGCGATCAGAACAGAACAAAATTATCCAAACAAAACAGAAATATCTGAACAAAATCAGCAGGTCCACTGCATCTGGCGAGAGATTTTCGAGCCAAATGATCCGCCTTTGGAACTAATGGTATGTGTAGGTGGGGCAGGAACGTGAAAGAAGGTGGACAGAGTCGAAAATGATTGAACTCGATGTTGGGTACTGAAGATTGCACGGTCTGTCAGTAGGAAATTACGTGCCGCACTTCCAACTCGTGCTGTGCTCTGCGGGAGCTCTGCAGTAGACAAAACTGTAATGGAGGCTTGAGAACACAGAGGGATGTTGCAGTGACACGGACGTGGAAGCTCAGGGTCTTTCTTTTTTGTTTGCCGACAGAACGTAGGTGTACACACGTTGGTCACCCGCTCTGTTTTTCTATCCACAGTCTGGACGAGATCACATTGTGAGCAGGAAATGCAGTTTGCTCAATTGAGTGATGGGCAGATAAATCACTGAAACCTTACACATTGAGGAGAGACATCGTAAACGAGCAGCATTACACCTTCTGGATTTCGTGGAATGGTGTCATATGGGAAGGTGCACGAGGTCAAGCATGATTGGATGATGGCATACAGAGAGAAATTGTCCTTCATAGTGCCGTTATTCAGTGGTACGGGCTAGTGGGGACAGGGCAGAATGTATATCTTCCTGAGATACCAGCTATAAATAAATCGCCCACGACAGAGCAAACGTATTTAATGATTTTCATTCCAACACTGACACTAGGTACAGCTTGCAGAAGTCACGTGTTTGCAATGTCACTGTCACTCTGTCGCCCCGGGAGCGGCAGTACTCCCCCACGTTGATTCAGACAGCACAGTTCTTCCTGTGACATGTCCCTTCGAGAATGGGAGGACAGGTATGAATAACCCGTACTTGGAATGGAGTATCTGTATTGCTCAATAACAATCGCTTAACTATTCTAACTCCTTTTCAAATCACTTGACCGATATCCTTGTATGTCTTGGCATCACAAATTCACATCTGAATACTTCGGAAAGTTATGTGGATTTCTGCCACTCAAATCCTTGCATGCACTGTATTCCAGATTTCAACCACACACTGTTTGAAAAAGTTTTTCCACGCATTCACTATAATCTTTCCACCTCTGATCTTAAATCGATGGACTCCCGTGATCGACATCTCCATCAGAGTGAATCATCTATTTCAGTCTATGCTATCCATATCCCTCAGTACTTTGTACATCCAAATCATGCTCCCTTCAATCTCCTCTGCTCTAAGAAAAACAACTCCAGTTTGGCCAATCTCTCTTCTTCAACCCAGACAATATCCTGGCAAATCTCCCCTGTATCGTTTCCAGTGCTATCACATCCCTGCCAAGAGGTGAATAGCATAACTACAAACAATAATCTTGCTAGAGCCGAATGAACAAGTGAAATAAATGATGCGGAAGTCCAAAGAAACTGGTGTTTTTTGAATAAAGTTTATTTTCCTCAATACTGCCCTGTGCTTTTTTCCTGAGCCTGATGTTTCAACAATCGTTGGTCCATGTCAGGAAAAGCTGTGACATGAGGATTGATCTCACAACTGCGGTACCGAAATGGATCAACTGGTTTGAAGGTCCCGATGGTGAGACTTGGGCACGATCACCCAGCATCAGTGAGCACAACAGCACAGATTGAACGAGGTCAATGTGAAAGTGATTGTAAGGGAAATGGCAGGGGATATTTAAAGGAGGTAAGTGAATGCGGGAGGGAGGGAATTCTCCGAGAATTCGTGAGTCTCAATCCTGACACATAACTCGCAGAGATGTGTGTGAGAGAGGGGTTTGATGGAGGAAAAATCATAATCTCAGAGAATGCTTTCATGTAAAATCAACTAATGCCTTTCTGTGTTTCTTCAGCATGAGTCACAAGGAGTAAAATACAGTGACTCGGATTCAAACGAGCTTACTGCGACCACAATGCAGAATATTTTAAATTTCAAACCACCACTGAGTCATGCAGAGAAACGTGCCTAAAAACAGCAATAATTACAATGGCAGAGGATATGTTAGGAAGAGTCGTAGCTACACAACACGAATATTAGGCGAGCAATAGCGGACATGTGCGAATTCAGAATTAGCTGAATATTTAAATTCGATCTACCCAGACGGTGTGGTGGTTCCATCGGGTACTGCATGTTGAAGACTGAGTTTGTTCGATTTCGAGAAAAAAACGTTTAGGGGATAGTGTGGGATATTGGTGCAGTGTATGTTTCAATAACAATGTGTTAATAACAGTTTCTTCACCAAATTCCCCATACAAGGAAGTACCCATTGCTGCAGTCAGTCATATAACCCCAGTTCCTAGAACCGGAATCAGACAAACTTTGTGGCGCAGCCGCAAATACCAAACCGAAGTGGGGGTGGAAATGAGCACCTGAAGCTATTCTGTGGTACCAGTGAACTGATTTGTAAAGGCCCGGTCATAGAGTCATAGAGTTATTGAGATGTACAGCATGGAAACAGACTCTTCATTTCAACCCGTCCATGCCGACCAGATATCATGACCCAATCTAGTCCCACCTGCCAGCACCCAACCCATATCCCTCCAAACCCTTCCTATTCATATACCCATTCAAATGCCTTTGAAATGTTGTAATTGTACCAGCCTCCACCACTTCCTCTGGCAGCTCATTCCATACACGTACCACCCTCATGTTTGAAAAAGTTACCCCTTATGTCTCTTTTATATCTTCCCCTTCTCAAGCTAAATCTATGCCCTCTAGTTCTGAACTCCCCGACCCCAGGGAAAATACTTTGTCTATTTATTCAAGCCCGTGAAATGCTGAGGCTGGGAGTGCTTCTGGTCAAAGGCGAGGTGGAAGGGCATATTCGCCTCAAGTTATTATATTATTAAGATTCATCGGCAGCATTAAGCAGCACTGAGGATTGGTTCAGAGGAAGCGTGCTGGAGCCTTAAGTGAGAGGTCGATATATTGAAAGCATTCTAAGAGATTTTCATTAACAAAGCAGTATTTTGTTTTCTGACAGTAAGAACTGCTTTTGCTCACATCGTCTCCACATCAGTCTCTTGCTCCAGTAAACACTCCAATCCAGCGTACATTGTTTCCATTCCAACACAGAAACTGTCCTATTCTCTCTCCATCTGCGATAATCTTAACTGACAATGTCATTCTTTGAATGAAGAAATGCAGCAGGGAGTTGTTAGTGCGGTGGTGATCTATTGGGCTAGTAATCTTTGGTAACTGGAACGTGGCAGCTGCTGTTATTTAAATTCGATGAATGAAATCTAGAAAATAAATCGAATCTCAGGAACAGAGGCAATAACTTTATATTGCTGAAAACTAATTCATTCATGTCCCTTCGAAAGGGAAATCTGCTGGACCGTAATGAGTCCTGTCAACTTGTCACTCCAGACCCACAACAATGTGGTACACCCATGAATGCCCTCTGACTCAGTTCAAGGTGAATTAAGAATGAAAAACAAATGCTCGTCAAACCAATGATAACCACATTCCGTGGGAGTATATGGAAGAATAAAAATACATGGACAACGGGGAAAATGGGAATCGTGACTATGTCGACTCGAATTCAACTGATTTTCCAAACTAAATAGACAAAAGGATACACGCAGTGCCAAGAAATCAGGGCCATGGGGTGACTGCAGGAAGGGATTCAATTATTCGCTGAGGTGTAAAAAAGGCTGAGTGCGCACAGGTCATTCACCTCTCCCATATGTGAGAAGTGATCACTCAGGAGACCAACTGATAGAGTCGCCACCAAGTTTACAAATTACAGCAGGAATTCGATTCTGCTGTTATTGCAGCCGTTAATTCCAACCAGCAATGAACCATGTTTGGATGTGTGTTTCCAGTGATGTTCCACTGTTTTCTAATGTAGACTAATGCTTTAGACTTAGTTGTCGGAGCCGTGATTTAGAAGTTTTCTGATGATACAACAATTGTTCGTGTCGTTGACTATGACGAAGAATATCAGAGACTGCAGGGATATATCCCATATTCCCCATTCCTCCTCCTCCTTCGTATTTGCGCCCAGCAGGAACAGTTCCACCACAGAACACACCAGATGGCCTCCTTCTTTAGAGACCGCAATTTCCCTTCCCACGTGGTTAAAGATGCCCTCCAAAGCATCTCGTCCACATCCCGCACCTCCGCCCTCAAACCCCACCCCTCCGACCGTAACAAGGACAGAGCGCCCCTTGTGCTCACCTTCCACCCTACCAACCTTCGCATAAACCAAATCATCCGCCGATATTTCCGCCACCTCCAAACAGACCCCACCACCAGCGACATATTTCCCTCCCCACCCCATTCCACCTTCCGCAAAGACCGTTCCCTCCGTGACTATCTGGTCAGGTCCACGCCCCCCGACAACCCATCCTCCCATCCACGCACCTTCCCCATCCACCGCAGAAATTGCAAAACCTGCGCCCACACCACTTCCCTCACCTCCTTCCAAGGCCCAGAAAGAGCCTTCCACATCCATCAAAGTTTTACCTGAACATCCACCAATATCATTTATTATTATCCGTTACTCCAGGTGCGGTCTCCTCTACACTGGGGAGACTGGACGCCTCCTAGCAGAGCGCTTTAGGGATCATCTCCGGGACACCCACACCAATCACCCACACCGCCCTGTGGCCCAACATTTCAACTCTCCCCCCCACTCTGCCGAGGACATGGAGTTCCTGGGCCTCCTTCACCGCCGCTCCCTCACCACCAGACGTCTGGAGGAAGAATGCCTCATCTTCCGCTCGGAACACTTCAACCATAGGGCATCAATGTGGACTTCAGCAGTTTCCTCATTTCCCCTTCCCCCACCTCACCCCAGTTCTAAACTTCCAGCTCAGCACTGTCCGCATGAATTATCCTACCTGCCGATCTTCTTTTCCAACTATCCACTTGCCCCTCCCCCCTGACCGATCACCTTCATCCCCTCCCCCACTCGCCTATTTCACTCTATTCTACTTTCTCCCCACCCCCACCCTCCTCTCACTTATCTCTCCACCCTTCAGGCTCTCTGCCTGCATTCTTGATGAAGGGCTTTTGCCCGAAACATCGATTTTACTGCTCTTCGGATGCTGCCTGAACTGCTGTGCGCTTCGAGCACCACTAATCCAGAATCCGGTTTCCATCATCTGCAGTCATTGTTTTTACCTGCAGGGATATATCAGTCAAGTAGAAAGGTAAAATGGCGAATGGAATTGAATCCAAACCAATGAGAGTTAAAAAAATTGGGGAGAAGAAACAATAACAGTGAGTATTCTGTGTGGTGTAGACGGAAAAAAAAGAGATCTTGGGGTCTACATTCACGATCGCTGAAGATCAATGGACAGGGGAATCAGTTGGACGGAGGTGCCTACTGTCGATGCTGGAAATCAGAATCAAGATTAGAGTGGTACTGAAGAAGCGCCGCAGGTCAGGCAGTATCCGAGTTGCAAAAACAAAAAGACGTTTCAGGCAAAAGCCCTTCATCATGAATAAAGCTGTGAGTCTCGACGGTGGAGAGATAAACGGGAGACCGGGTCTGGGTAGAATTTAGCTGAAAGTGCAATAGGTGGATTGGGGTTGAAGGTGATAGGTCGGAGAAGAGGGTGGAGCGCATAGGCGCGAAGGAAGATTGACAGGTGGGACAGGTCAGAAGGATGGTGCCAAGCTAGAAGGCTGGAACTCTGATAAGGTGGGCTTGGGGAGATGAGGAAACTGGTGAACACCACATGGATGCCCTGGGGTTGAAGGGTCTCAAGGTGGAAGATGAGGCGTCGGGTGGTGTGGGAATGGCGGTTGAGGAGGCCCAGGACCTGCATGTCCTCGGGACAGTGGGTGGTGATGGTGGTGGGGGGAGGGGGGTTTGATGTGTTTGGTCACGGGGCGATAGAGTTGAATATTGTGAGTGTCCTGGAAATGTTGTCTGAAGCGCTCTGCGAGAAGGTGCCCAGTGGCCCCAATGTAGAGGAAACCGCATCAAGAGCAACGGATGCAATAAATGACATATTGGATGCGCAGATGCACATTTGATGGATGTGGAAGCCTCCATTGGAGCTTTGGAAGGATGTCAGAGGAAAGATGTGGCTGCAGGATTTGTAATTCCTCTGGTAGCAGGGGAAGATGCTGGGAGGGGAGTACGGGTCATTGGAGGGCGTGGACTTGACTAGGTAATCGTGGAGGAAACAGTCTATGTGAAAAGTTATTAGGGTTGGGAAGGGAAACATATCCCTCGAGGTCAGTGTTACTGACACTTTTTACAAACCCACCTCTTGTGCAAATGTTATCCTGTATTCCCAATTCCTCCACCTCCTTCGCATCTGCTCCCAAACGAGCAGTTCCACCACAGAACACACTGGATGGCCTCCTTCTTTAAAGACCGGAACTTCCCCTCCTATGTGGTTGAAGATGCCCTCTAACGCATCTCATCCATGTCCAGTACCTCCGCCCACAAACACCACACCTCCAACAACAACAAGGTGGAAACCCACTGGTCCTCATCATCTATCCCACCAACCTCCACATAAATCACATCATCCGCTGACAGTTTCGCCACCTCTAAACGGACCCCACCACCAGGGATGTGTTCCCCTCCCCACCCTTATCCACTTTACGCCAAGACCATTCGCTCAATGACTACCTAGTCAAGTCCACGCCCTCCAATGACACACCCTTCCCTCCTGGCACCTTCCCCTGTCACTGCAGGAATTGCAAAACCTGCGCCCGCATCTACACCCCCACCTCCGTTCAAGGCTACAATGGAGGCTTACACATCCATCAAAGGTTCACCTGCACTTCCACACATGTCATTTATTGTTTCTGTTGCTCCCGGTGCAGTCTCCTCTAAATTGGGGAGATCGAATATCTTCTCACAGAGCACTTCAGAGAATATCTCCAGGACACTTGCCAGAATCAATCCCAGTGCCTCATGGCCAAACATTTCATCTCCCCCTCCCATTCTCCCGAGGACATGCAGGTCCTGTGCCGCCTCCACACCACTGCCTCACTCCTCGGTGCCTGGAAGAAGAAATCCGCATCTTCTACATTGGGACCCTTCAACCCCATTAGATCGATTTGGACTTCACCAGTTTCCTGGTTTCCCCTCCACTACCTTACCCCAGCTCCCACCTTCCAGCTCAACACCGTCCTCCTGACCTGTCCCACCTGTGTAGCTTCATTCCCACCTATCCACTCAATCTTCTTCTCTGACATATCATGTTCACCCCACCCCCCCCCCCACCTCCATCCACTTACTGCACTCTCAGCTATCGTCTCCCCAACCCCACCCCCTTCCATTTATCTCTCCATCCCATATGCTCCTAGTCTCATTCCTGATGAAGGGCTTTTCCGTTAATTTTTCCTGCTCCTCAGATCCTGCCGGACCTGCTCTGCTTCTCCAACATCACTTTAATCTTGAGGGGAATCAGTTGATTGAGTGGGTTTTCAGATATTTTCTATTGTTGACCACAGATGATATTAGAACTTTTGCAACCACCAGTTTAGGGAACAGCTAAAGGGCAGAGCACAAGTCTGGTCACCGCATAAATCAACATTTTTTAAAAATTGTAACTTAAAAGATGGAAGGCTGAAGTTTGCAACTTTGCCCATCAAGCCCGCTTCACCACTCAATGAGTTTATCTCTGATTCCCTTCCAATTCAGGGTTATATGGGTGACATGGGCCTTGGAGAGTAACTTGCAAATGTGGCCTTTCGTTGCATCTTCCAACCTTGCCCTTATAGTCAGTACAGCTGTTGAGCTTTGAAGGTTCTGTCAAAAATGTCCGGATGACTTACTCCAGTGCATCTTGTAGTTGGTGCATTCTGCTGCAATTGCGCCTCAGCGGTGAGGGGAATGAATATTGCAGGTAATCAATAGGTACAATCAAGTCACTGCATTGTCGTAAATGGTATCCAGTTCCTTTAGTGTTATTGAAGTTACGCCCATCTAAGCAAATGGATAGAGTTGTGTTCCACGTCTCATTTGTGCCTTGCAAGTGATGTATGATTCATGGAGACACACGTTGAGTTTATAATCAAAAAATGTCTTCCAAAGGACATGTTTTTGATGTCAAACTGTTTATATAGCCAGTTTCTATCCGTTTTTATCCGAAATACTAGCTCTGTGGACGATTACACGGGGTAATTTGCTAACAGTAAAGCCATTGAATGTCAATGGGATATGATTAGATTCTCATTTGTCAGAGTTATCATTACTCTGTTTCGTCCTTGTGTGGACCAATCTGATTCAAATCACTATCTGATTTCAAGTTCCAATTCCTGTCTATGCTTGAATTTCAACCGTTTCCTCGCATAAATTTCTCTACCTGCCTTAATAATATGAAAGGACGCTGCAGGGGACAGCAGAGATTTACGAACATGTTGCCAACACTGTAGAAAATGGAGCTTCATGGAATGATCTGCTAGGCTGGGATTATTCTCCTTGAAACAAAGGAGGTGGAGGGGAGCTCTATAATCACAAAATAACATTTGTAAACGTTCAATATCCATGGGATCTTGACAGGGAAGCTACGGGCAGGTGGTTTTGCCCTCTGGTATGAAGAGAGCACCAAGAGGACAGCAACTCACAATTAGATATTGCGTATTTAATCTTTCAAATCTCTGAGGTTTTTTTTGCTGAATTTTATTCGGCTGCATACGTTTCTGATATTTCTTTACTTTTAAAGTCATCCAAATTAGACGTTGTTTCCTCGCACCTTCCATCCCCCACACCCGACTTTTACACTTTTTCCTGGCCACAGGCTGCCTCTCTCCTGGTGAAACTCACTGCTTGTGTGTCTCGAAGTGTGCCTTTCCAAATATTTTGGAAACCAATTCTCTGAGTGACAGAAATTCTGCTCCCATCATGTCTTTTTCCTACATCAATGGTCTTGAAAACCTGACATTCAGAGTTTTACTAACTTGAAAGAGAGAATTTACCACCTATTTACTCTCTCCAAACCTCACATACTCTGGAAAACTTACATTCGGTTTTCCTTGCTTCAGTTGCAAATTTTCTATTATACAAATAAATAAAATCCCATCCCCACTAAACGCCGTCACATCGTCTCTCATGTCTTATCAGCCCAGTCAACGCTGGCAGTATCCTCTCTGATAGAATCACAGATTTCCTAAAATGCAGAAAGTACAAATCTGCCAATCCAGTCTGTATGGTCACTCTGAACAGCATCACAACCAGCCCCCCTCTCTATCTCATATATTTCACGTGAAGAAGGGACAGCCCTCTTGGCTTGTGATTTCAAAGAAACCTACTGGAATAAAACCTGGCATCGTGTGACTGCAGACCTTATCCCCTTATTACCCATGGTTAATTCACTTAACTTAGTGATTTCACTCCCTGGACACGACAGGGCAATTGAACATGGCCAATCCACCTAACCTGCAGACCTAAAAACAGTGCGAACCACTGAGCAAATCTACCATCACATTGAGCACCACCCGTATCATGTTTAATGGCTTTATACACTGGTAACTCAGCCGAGTGAAAGTAAGCTGCGCCCATCAACCCGAATTCACTGCTTCCAAATGCGGTTCTACGCTGTACAACCTCATTGGTGCTACAGGAAATGTTTCTGCACTCAGGTCTGAATGGGTTGACCCTGTTTTCTTTCTCAGCTTACTGATTTAAGCAAAAAAGTCAGTCAGGAACAAATCGATAAAATGGTTTTCGTTCAAACAGAGATACAATGCACAGTTTGCAGAAGTCATGTGTTTGTACTTTCACTGACACTCTCTCTCCCCAGGAGTTACAGTCCTTCTCCACGCTGATTCAGACAGCATTGTCCTTCCTGTGACATATTCAATCGAGAATGGAAGGCCTATCATTAATAACCTTCATTAGGGAACAGAGCGACAGTTTTAAAGCATTTGCGATGCCCCCAGCAGAGAATTGAGCCCGGTGACAGGCGGGGACAGTAACCACAATACTGCCGAGAGCAACAACGTCGAAGTAGGCCCTTCAGCCAGTTGTTGTTGCACTTGTCCAACACAACTGCTTAATTCCCTGAATCAAGTTTTCCATCATTTAGCCCATAGCCTTATATGTCTTGGCATCACAAATTCACATCTGATTTTTTTTTCAGGTTAAAAGTGTTTCCGCCTCTCTGACCCTTTACGCACATCTACTCAAACATTTCTGCCTTTTCCCTAAATCTCTTGGCCCCATTTTTCAATCCATCCATCAACAGGAAATGCTCCTTTCAGTCGATCCTATCCATATCCCTCATTGTTTTGTACATCTCAGTCACGTCTTCTTCAATCTCCGCTGCTCAGCGACAAACAACACCAGTCTATCCAATCTTTACTCATTACTGAAACCCTTTAGCCCAGAAAATACCCCAGTGAATCTCTGCTGCACTGTTCCCAGTGCGATCACGTCCATGCTATAATGTGAATTGTAGAACTGCACTCTGTACTCTAGCTAGAGCCAAATAAACTTTTATTTTATTCTATTACAGTATGAGGGCTTCGCTGGCTCGGCAGCATTTATTGCTATCTCTAATTATACATCCAGCAGCTGAGTCTCAACTATATTGCAGCGTGTCTGGAGTCACATGGAGGCCCGACCAGGTAAGAATGGCAGTTTCCTTCCTTAACGGACGTTAGTGAACCCGATGGTTTTGTTTCTTTTCAACAATTGACCATGGATTTATGGCAGTTATTAGGTTCGTATTTCCAGATATTTATTGAACTCCAATTCTACCATCTAGCATGGTTCGAGTCAAACCCGAGTCCCTGGTGTCTGAATTAACAGTCCAGTCTGAATTAACAGTCATTGCAGAAAACCAGTGAAACTGATCTTTTCCAATGAAGTAGTTTTTCCCCGATGCTGTCCTGTGTCATTTTCCTGAGCTTGACCACCCCCCCCCCACCCCACCCCACCCCCAGTAATCTCTGGTCCATGTCAGTAAATGCTGCTACATGAGTATTGATCTCTCAACAGTGGTAAACAAATGGATCAACTGGCCTGTAGGTCCCCATCGTGGGGTTGCGGCACGTTTACCCAGCAACAGTGGCTGCAGCAGCATAGACTGACCGATATCAATGTGAGAGCCAGTGTTAGATTCTGCAGTGCCTAAATGAAATAGGAAATGACTCCACAACCACATGACGAAAGAACAGCGCTCCGAAAGCTAGTGTTTTAATGAAACCTTTAAGACTACAACCTTGTGTTGTGTGATTTTAAACTACCAGCACCGGCATCTCCAAATTTATGAAATGGAGGGGGGGGGGGGGGGGGGGGATGGAAAGTTCAGTTCGTGATCTTCGAAGGGAGAGAAATCTTTGAGAATAGGCGGATTTGAGTTCTGACATATGAAACAGAGATGTGAGGGATCAGAATGTGAATGAAAAAGATCATTGCCTTTGAGAAGATTACAATGATAAAACAATTGATTTCTTACAGTGTTTCACGAAAACGGAGGCAGAGAGAGCAACAATTGCCGTAACTCAGATTTGAACCGAGATTGCTGCGGCTAAAACCCAGAGTACAAACCACTACACGATCATGGCACCCCACAGACAAACAGCGAGCAATAAGTACAGTAGCAGAGAAATGTTAGGCAGAGAACCAAATGCACAATACCAGTGTTTAGTGAACAATGACAGACATATGGGAACTCAAAATGGGCTGACTCTTTAACGTCGGTGTCCCCAGTGGCTGTGGTGATTCCATCATTAATATGTTGAAGGCTGAGATAAATAGATTTCTCCAAAACATCAAAGACTTCTGGGACAGTGTAGGTTTTGTTGAAATGTATGTTTGAAATGTTGAAGTGTTGAATTATAGCAATGATGTTTAACATCAGTTACTTCACCAGTTTTCCCACACAAGGCAGTAACCACTGCTGCCACATAGTCCCAGTTCCCAGCCCCAGAATCAGAGGAACTGAGTGGCGCAGCCGTGAAGGTCCAAATGGATATCGGGATGGGAATGAAGTGGCAGAGCTCCTCGATGGCTCCAGTGACACAACCGGTGAATGCACGGTACTTTATGATGGTTTAGAGAAGCAAACAAATCCGAGGTTAGGAGTGCTTCTGTTCAAAGGTGGGGCAGAATGGAAAATTTGTTCCAGTTTATAATAACATAGCAATATACAGTGCATCTTGCTGAGACAACTGAATGCCACAACTGGAGGGTGAACGGCTGGTTTGAAGTTTGATTTTGCTTCTCTATCCCCCACCTGCCTGGAATGAATTGCATTCTCCAATTTTATTTCCAATTGTTTGATAGCTCCCTGCAGTCTGCGGTTTTCTTCCTCATGGTTAATTGCATGATTAACTGTTGTACGATCTGCACACTGCTAAATCACGGCCACTACAAGTAAATAGGAATCATTGATCTATATGAAAAAACAGTGAAACTCACAGCAGGCATGTTTCATAGGTTTGCAGGCTACATCAGAATTGTAGACAGTGAGGAAGATTATCTAAGATTCAAAAGGATCTTAATCTAATAAGCCGTTGGACTGAAAAATGTAACATGGAGTTCAATCTGGATAAATGGAAGGCATTGCATTTTGGTAAAACGAAAAGAGGAGGGATTATACAGTTAGTGATAGGGCTATGCGTAGTGTTGGAGATCACGGAAGCTAGGGGTGCAGGTACATAATTCCTTGTAATTTGCATCACATACAGACAAGATGGTTCAAAGGCATTTGACACACTTCGCTTCATTGCTCAGTCCTTTGTATATAGTAGTTAGGACGTTAAGTTGAAATTTTGCAGAACATTGATGAGGCCTCTTCTGGAATATTATGTTCAGTTCTGGTCGCACAATTGCAGGAATGATAATATTCAGCTGGAGCAGGTTCAGAAAAGGTATACACACACGTTGCCACGGTGGAAGGTTTGAGTTATAATGAAGTGCTGGATAGGCTGAGACTTTTTTCAGATTCGAGATTGGGGTGCTGGAAAACCACAACAGGAAAGACAGCTTGCGAGGAGCAGGAGATTCAACTTTTTGCGCAAGTGTCGTTCATCAGGTTCTTGCCCGAATCGTCAATTCTCGTGCTCCTCAGATGCTGCCTGACCTGCTGTGCTTTCCCAGCACATCACCCTTGACTCTGCAGTGCTTACTTTCTCCTAGTGGAGACTGTTTTCACTATAGAAAGGGGTTTGAGCGGCGACCTGATAGAAGTTTATGACTTATTGAGAGGTAAGTTAGAGTTAACAATGGCTACCTTTTCCAAGAGGAGAATTTCCAGGCGAGAGGGCATATGTTTAAGAGGAAGAGAGAGAGATTTTTAAAAAAGATAGGTGAGGCATTTTTCTTCAGAGGGTGATTTACGTGTGCAATTAACTTGCTGAAGAAGTGATGGATGAGGGTACATTTCCAACTTTTAAAGGACAATTGGATCCATACATGAATGAGAAAGTGGGATTTTTAAAATAAAATCTATTCATTCATGCCTAGTACATCAGTTATTTCCCAGAGGACAGTTAAGATGCAACCACGATATTATGGAGTCTCATGTGGGGTAGAGCAGATGACTATGGAAGTTTGCTTCCCGAACTGGCATGAGTTAATCTGATGGGAGTTTCCACACAACTGATTCTGGTCATCACGAGAATTTTCAATTCCAGGTATTTATTGAATTCAAACTCCACCATCTGTCATGGCAGGAGCTGAACCCTTTGTCCCCAAAATATTACCTGGGTTTTTGGATTAACAATACAGTAATAAAGTTACAAGGGAATTATCACCCCTCAGCGTGTACAGGAGGATCAAGCAGATGTGACTAGATTAGTTTGGCAGTATGTTCAGCATGGATTGGTTGGACTGACGTGCCTGTTTTCATGCTGTATGACTCTATGACTTACGCTATGGAACAGATAGCTGGTTGGGATTAACAGCAGCATTGACAGCATAATCGAACTTCTGATGGGATATGTAATCCTGCTGGAGTCTCCGGAGGTTGTTTTGCTCAGTGATGCCTTCCCACTCACGGGATTAGTGAACTGCCTCTCCCCAGTGTTACTGATTAAATGAGTTTCCATTTCTGTGGTTAATTAAATCCCTTCCAGCAGTTCCCACATTGCCCTGCTTTCTCTGTGATTTCAGTGCCTATTTTTCTGCCCAGGGTAAACGATCTTTTTAAATTGTGTCCACACAGATACAAATCCTGTTTTCCATGTTGTGAATGTGTTTTCATGAATGAATGGGATTTCAAGAAATTAAAGTCATTCACCCACAGGATCTGAGTATCACTGGACAATTGGATCCATACATGAATGAGAAAGTGGGATTTTTAAAATAAAATCTATTCATTCATGCCTAGTACATCAGTTATTTTCCAGAGGACAGTTAAGATGCAACCACGATATTATGGAGTCTCATGTGGGGTAGAGCAGATGACTATGGAAGTTTGCTTCCCGAACTGGCATGAGTTAATCTGATGGGAGTTTCCACACAACTGATTCTGGTCATCACGAGAATTTTCAATTCCAGGTATTTATTGAATTCAAACTCCACCATCTGTCATGGCAGGAGCTGAACCCTTTGTCCCCAAAATATTACCTGGGTTTTTGGATTAACAATACAGTAATAAAGTTACAAGGGAATTATCACCCCTCAGCGTGTACAGGAGGATCAAGCAGATGTGACTAGATTAGTTTGGCAGTATGTTCAGCATGGATTGGTTGGACTGACGTGCCTGTTTTCATGCTGTATGACTCTATGACTTACGCTATGGAACAGATAGCTGGTTGGGATTAACAGCAGCATTGACAGCATAATCGAACTTCTGATGGGATATGTAATCCTGCTGGAGTCTCCGGAGGTTGTTTTGCTCAGTGATGCCTTCCCACTCACGGGATTAGTGAACTGCCTCTCCCCAGTGTTACTGATTAAATGAGTTTCCATTTCTGTGGTTAATTAAATCCCTTCCAGCAGTTCCCACATTGCCCTGCTTTCTCTGTGATTTCAGTGCCTATTTTTCTGCCCAGGGTAAACGATCTTTTTAAATTGTGTCCACACAGATACAAATCCTGTTTTCCATGTTGTGAATGTGTTTTCATGAATGAATGGGATTTCAAGAAATTAAAGTCATTCACCCACAGGATCTGAGTATCACTGGTCAGGACACCGTTTATTCTTCATTTCTTGTTCATTGCTGCCTGGCTGCATCACAACCCCGGGTGCGATCCCAGACTCGGGTGTTTGTATGTGAGCAGTCTGCACATTCTCTGTGTATTTGCGTTTTGTTTTTTCCTCTCTCTGACCAAAGATGTGCCAGTTACAGTGATCAGCAATGGGAAATGGCGACTTATGGGATAGGGAATAGCGTTGGGTCTGGTGGGATGCGCTTCGGAGGGAGCAAGTGGATTGGATGGGCCGACTACCCTGCTTCCCCAGACGGTGGGGATTCTTGAATTAAGGGTCAGCTAATGTTTCTCTGGTCCTGGAGTCTCTCGTAGGCAGGACTGGGTAAAGATGGTAGAATCCCCTGCATAAGGGACATGAATGAATGGGATTGCAGGAAATTAAAGTCATGATCTCTGTTTCTGAGGTCAGTCTTGTATTCTAGGTTTTATTCATCGAAATTGCACATCACCGTTTACGTGTCCCAGTCCCCAAGGACAACAATTTAAAATATCACCCCAACACCACCTTCTCCAAGTTGAAGTCTTTACTGTGAGGAAGAAACTGATTCTGAGCATATGCAAGCAAAATTTGCTGCCCCCGCCAGTGTCAGAAACACAGATCCAAACACCAAAATCATCTTTTAAACCCACCACTGCAAAGTTAAGTGCTCAACACGCTCCAGTTGTGCCACTCAGGTGGCTCTGCAAGATGCACTATAGATTGCTATGATAGTACAAACGGGGACAACTACTCCCTTGATCAGGAGCATTCTCAACCAACGGAATTTGTTGCGCCTCTATACCATCATAGAAGGACCGGACACTCACCTATTGCATCACTGGAGTCAGAGAGTAACTCCGCGCACTCATTCCCATCCCCATCTCCAGTTGGATCTCGGCGGCTGTGCCACAGTTTCTCTGGATCCGAGGCTGGGAACTGAGATTATGTGTGATTATCTGCAACACTGGTTACTGCCTTGAGTAAACTGGTGAAGTCGCTGATGTTCAGCTCCAATGCTATTGAAGCATACATTTCAACACTGTTCTGTACTGTCCCCGGAATCTTTGATGTTTTGACGAAATCTTTCAATCTTAGTTTTCAACATTCTCATTCAAGTGATCTCCACAGCCCCTGAGGACATCAAACTTAAAGATTTAGCTCATTCTTAGTTCCCACGTCTGTCACTATTAATTGAATACTGATATTGTACATTTGCTATTCTTCCAAGCATTTCCTCTGCTAGTATATTTACTGCTGCTTGCAGACAATCTGTTATGTAGTTGCTGTGATCGCGGTTGTCTGTATTTTGCATTGTGACCACAGAAACCTCAGTTCGAATCCAAATCACAGCACTAAGTTTTCTCTCCGTTGTCCCTTTTGTGGCACATGGTGGAAATGAATTGTTTTGCCTTCAAATTCCGCTCTCTCACATCTCTGCGTTTCATATATCAGAATTCAAACACACCCGTTGTCGGAGATTCCTCTCCTTCCCACGCTCATTAAACCTCCCTTCCTTCCCTTCTCCCATTTCTCTGAGGCAATGCACAATTTATCACTCCATTTTACATTGATACTCTTCTGTCTGTGCTGCTGTTGTTGGGTGAACGTGCCCCAATCCTTCCATCGGGAACCTCCAAACAAGTCGATCCATTTTGATACCGCGGTTGTGAAATCAGCCCCCCATGTAGCAGCTTTTACTGACATAGGCCATTCTTCCCGTGGAGTCTGCCCCACCATTCAACGAACTCATGGTTAATTTGATAATCTTCAACTTTATTCAGCTCATTGATTTCGCCAAATTTTCATCATTTTTCTGATTAACCAACTGGCACCTATTGAAAAAAACCAAGAACTCAACCTCAACAGTGGATGACACTGGACCCTGGATCCAGCGCCATTGACCGCGCGGCCACACTACCAGCCGGCCGCACCTCCCATTTTATTGCATTTCCAACTGTGCTTCTGTATAGCAACAGATGCAAAATCACATGAAAACGGTTCCATGATCCCTCTCCGACTCGCACAGCTGCTGTGATGTGCCCTGCTACAATATCAATTTTGCAGCAGATAATGATAATCCATCAATCGAGACAAAAATCAATGGTAAGCTGAGTCTAACTTCTCAGACGCTTTTCAGGTACAAATGTATCTGTGAGTGCGTGAGAATATATGTTCGGTGATGATTTGGTGGAATAACCATGAACTGCTTGACATTCCTGCAATTTCGATTCTTGCTTTGCTAAATGATTTCACCCATTGCTCGAAACAGGACGACTTTCACGTTTAAACGGAATACGAAACACACCGGACTACAGGGAAAATGCACAAAGCTGAGCAGGCCGTGTTCCACATCATACCATGCAGCATAGTTTCAGTCACTGTGTCTGTTTTGCAGAATAATAGTCCCAAAAAATGTTCTCCATCTAAAACCGGAGGTAGCATTACAATCCGAGAACGACAGATCACATGGTGAGGATGCACTGACCTCGGGGCCACTTCGAGATGCCACTTTCCTTCTCTTTTACCTTAACCGTGCAATTTGCTGCAGAGATGTTCACACCTGGACATGAGCCACATGGATACCAATCTGTGTGGGAATCGATGAGAAGCGACTCAATAAATTTTGCTAACTTCCATGGTGCTTATTAGACATGCAGTTTCTGTTCACATCAATCTAAAAGGCAGTTTTTCAACATAGTGACAGAAGTCAAAAGGTAATTACCTTACCCCACCCCCACTCCAGAAGATGTCAAAGAGGTGCTAACTGCATTTGAGTGTTTTCTGTTCTCGATATGAAGAGCTCTCACGCTTGAGTCACCTTCACGTCTCTTGCTGCTGAGTGAATCACAAAAAAGAGTTTCACCAGAGCTGCAACTGCCTCACTTCCCCACTCGCCCTCCCTGTTTACATTTTCCTGCTCGTCAGTGATTTGAAGAAAACCAAATGGATGCGATGTCATTCTGTAGCCTCTCTGTCGATTCCTCAGTTCCAACGTGGCTTAGATTTCGGGGCGCATCTTAATACTACCGACGCTATGAAAGCACAAGTTCAGAGCTTCTTCTGAGAGTGTAATTTTTTTCATTGCTGTTGCTGATTGAATGAGCCACTAACGTGCGAACTGCTCCAAAACATGATTCAGGACCTCTGGTGCCAACTCTCGCACGTTGAATAACGACAGACAGCTTCCAAATGAGGTCTTTCAGAGACGACTTTGGGGGTACATTTGACAGACAGACTACTTCAGGAATCCGTGGTGCGCTGTGACACCAGCGCATCAGCTTCTTCCCTGTCTTTGAACCGGGCCGCCTGCTCAAGGAATGCAAATGCGGTACTGCTTTTCATGGAAGGATCAGAAGGCGGTAACTACACTCTCAAACAGAATGGCATATGATCAGAACCAGGTTGGAGAAAAACTTTACAATGCTTTGCACAGTCATTAAATGAAATTGAATTACATTTCACTACGAGAGCAGATTTGTTCAAAACAAATTCGAAGGCAGCTTTGCAGATGTGAAAGCAAGCAAGAACGCTCCTTTCTTGTCCATGTAAAAGGGGGCAGTTGAAGGAAAAAGCAGTTTCGACCAAGCTTCGAACTGGGGACCTTTCGCGTGTAAGGTGAGCGGGATGATCACTACACTACAGAAACAAGCCTCAGCCGTCCCTGCTGCGGCTCAGTGGCATCCAGCACTGAAAGTTGAAGCCATTCTACCTTTCACCTTTGTGTTTCCAATAGCTCGTTGTTTAATGGGACTTGTTTAATTTTGGCTATGTGGTGAGCATGGACGAGATACACCGAAGTATCTGTTTCCACGCGGTGTGCCCCAATAACGTTGTGTTACTTACACCGGCTGTAAAGGATTTCTTTTTAGCGGAGCTTACCGTCGCAGTCTGTGGCACAATCACTTAGTCTGTTCGACTGCTAACGGGAAATTAGTATTGTAAAACACTGCAGAAACTAACAACTTCCTTACTTTTGCTCCGACTGACCATACAATGTGAAATTCTCCCAGATTCTCAGTTGAGGATTTTTGCTTCTAGAAGTTACCTCAGAAACCCTGTTATTCGTAATGTATTGAGAGAATCGCAAAACAGAAAGCATTAAACACGGAACACAAACAAAACTGGCAAACCAAATGCATTTTCAGACACAGCGAGCATGAATGCTAAATGTGAGACAGTCCGAGGGCATGAGCTATAAAGTAATCACACAACTAGCAACAGGGCAATTCCAAACTACTCTTTCAAACATGCTGGACCCTGAGTGCACCACCACTTCCCAGACAATGCTGAAAAGAGAGAAAGAAAGAACATAGTAAGAATGGGCCATAAAAAGTGAATTTCACCAATCGCTGTCTCGATTAGATTACCTTTCCCTTCCGATGTCTCCAGGACGGAAATGAAGGAAATGGGAGAAATTCAATAACATATGACATCGAAATTCATTGGAACGTTTTTCTCATTGGCCAGAAAACCAAATAACGACGAGTCGAGTCACCGTCGGACTTTGTTTCACAACTGCGATGAAATAACAGTCTCCATTTGGTTCCTGTAAAAACTCAACTTGCCTGGAACATATAGCAACAGTAGAGCTGCTTGCGCTTTTCCGCGTGGGAGGCGAACGCGATCATGACAGCACAGACACTTTGGAAAATTCCGCACTTTCCCACACCACAGTTCATTCCCTGCGAAGCAAACGCATTTTTCTTCTGTTTTGAACATCAATACAGCGGGGATCGAAACAGCATTTTAACAAGCTGCGTCGTTGGAGTTGATCAACAGAAATGGCAGCGGTGGGATTCGAACCCACGCCCCTGTCGAGACTGGAGTCTTAAACCAGCGCCTTAGACCGCTCGGCCACACGACCAGCTGGCCGCACCGCCCATTTTATTGCATTTCCAATTGTGCTTCTGCATAACAACAGATGCAAAGTCACGTGAAAAGGGTTCCATGGTCCCTCTCCGACTCGCACAGCTGCTGGGATGTGCCCGTCTACGATATCAATTTCGCAGCAGATAATGATAGCCCATCAATCCAGACAAAAATCAATGGTAAGCTGAGTCTATCTTCTCAGACTCTTTTCAGCTACAAATGTATCTGTGCGTGCGTGAGAATATATGATCGGTTATGATTTGGTCAAATAACCATGAGCTACTTGATATTACTGCAATTTCGATTCTTGCTTTGCGAAATGATTTCACCCATTGCTCGAAACAGGACAACTTTCACGTTTACACGGAACACGAAACACACTGGACGACAGGGAAAATGCACAAAGCTGAGCAGGCCGTGTTTCAGTTACTGTGTCTGTTTTGCAGAATAAGAGTCCCAAAGAATGTTCTCCACCTTGAAACCGGAGGTAGCATTACAATCCGAGAACGACAGATCACATTGTGAGGATGCTCTGACCTCGGAGCCAGTTCAAGATGACACTTTCTGTGCCTTTTACCTTAACCGTGCAATTTGCTGCAGAGATGTTCACACCTGGACATGAGCCACATGGATACCCACTGAGTTGGAAAGCTGTGTGGGAATCGTCGAGAAGCGACTCAATAAATGTTGCTAATTTCCATGGTGCTTATTAGAAATGCAGTTTCTGTTCACCTCAATCTAAAAGGCAGTTTCTGAACAAAGTGACAGAAGTCAAAAGGTAATTACCTCACCCCACCCCCACTCCAGAAGAGGTGCTAACTGCCCTTGAGTGCTTTTTGTTCTCGATGTGAAGAGCTCTCACGCTTGAGTGACCTTTACGTCTCTGGTTGCTGGGTGAATCACAAAGAAGGAGTTTCACCAGAGCTGCAACTGCCTCACTTCCCCACTCGCCCTCCCCGTTTCCATTTTCCTGCTCGTCAGTCATTTAACGAAAACCAATGGATGCGATGTCATTCTGGACCCTCTCTGTCGATTCCTCCATTTCAGTTTCAAAGTGGCCTTGATCTCGGGGCGCAACTTAATACTAGCGACGCTATGAAAGCACAGGTGCAGAGGTTCCTCTGAGAGTGTAATTTCAGTTCATTGCTGTTGCTGGTTGAATGAGCCACTAACGTGCGAACTGCTCCAAAACATGATTCAGGACCTCTAGTGCCAACTCTCGCACGTTGAATAATGACAGACAGATTCCAAATGAGGTCTTTCAGAGACGACGTTGGGGTACATTTGACAGACAGACAAGTTAAGGAATCCGTGGTGCGCTGTGCCACCAGCGCATCAGCTTCTTCCCTGTCTTTGAACCGGGCCGCCTGCGCAAGGAATGCAAATGCGGTACTGCTTTTCATGGAAGGACCAGAAGGCGGTAACTACACTCTCAAACAGAATGGCATATGATCTGAATTAGGTTGGAGAAAAACTTTACAATGCTTTGCGCAGTCATTAAATGGAGTTGCATTACATTTCACTACGAGAGCAAATTTGTTTAAGCAAATTCGAAGGCTGGTTTGCAGATGAGAAAGCAAGCAAGAAAGCTCCGTTCTTGTCCATGTAAAAGGGGGCAGTTGAAGAACCAAGCAGTTTCGACCCAGTTTCAAACTGGGGATCTTTCGCGTGTTACGTGAACGTGATGACCACTAAACGACAGAAACAAGCCTCAGCCGCCCGTGCTATGTCTCAGCGGCATCCAGCCTTGAAAGTTGAAGCCATTCTACGTTTCATCTTTCTGTTTCCATTAGCTCGTTGTTGTCCAGCGTAATTGGCATCTTGAAACCGTAAAAAAATAGACACGTTTCCAAGTCAGTTCCAACACACAATTCCAACTCAGTCGGTATCCACGTGGCTCATGTCTAGGTGTGAACATCTCTGCAGAAAATTGCACAGTTAACGTAAAATGCAGAAACACATACACACCAACCTGCACCAATACCTGTCTTCAGTTATTAAACAGGTACAGACAGCAACACAAGCACACAACCTTCCACCACTACCCTGTCTCCTGCCATTAAGCAGATATATGCAGAAACACACACAATCCTCTATCATCACGCTGTCTCCTTCCATTTAATAGATATACACAAAAACACACACACACAACTCTTCACCAAAATCCTGTTTCTTGCCAGTAATCCGATATGCACTAAAAGACACAACACAAGCCTCCACCACCATGTTGTCTCACGCTATTAAGCAGATATACGCAGAAGCACACACACACACACACAACCTTGCTCCAACACCTTGCCTCCAGTCAATAAACAGATATACGCAGAAACACACACAAATCTCTAAAGCACCTCCCTGTCTCCTGCCATTAAACAAATATAACAGAAACACACACACACAAACAACCCTTCACCACCACATTGTTTTCTGCCATTAAACAAATATACACAGAAACACACACAATCATCCGCAAGCACACTATCTCCTGCCATTACACAGATCTACACAGAAACACACGCGCACACACTCACACACACAATGGTGCACCATCACACACTCTCCGGCAATTAAACAGCTATAAACAAAAACACACACATATCTCGACACCATCCCCCTGTCTCCTGCCATTAAATAGACATACACAGAAACACACACAATCCTTCACACAATCCTTCATCATCACATGGTTTTCTGCCATTAAACAGATATACACAGAAACACACAAACACACACTCACACACGCACACAAACACACACGCACACACAACCCTTGACACCCAATTTGTTTCCTGTCATTAAGCAGATATACACAGAAACACACACACAACCCTCCACCACCACCCTGTCTCCCGCCATTAAGCAGGGATATGCAGAAACACATACACACCAACCTGCATCAATACCTGTCTCCTGTTATTAAACAGGTACAGACAGAAACACAAACATACAACCTTCCACCACCACCCTGTCTCCTCCCATAAACAAATCTATGCAGAAACACACATACACAACCCTCCAACATCCCGCTGTCTCCTTCCATGAAACAGATATACACAGAAACACACACACACACAAGCCTCCACCAAACCCTGTTTCCTGCCATTCATCAGATATACATTGAAACATACAACACAACTCTCCACCACCACGCTGTCTCCCGCGATTAAGAAGATATACACAGAAACACACACACACAACCCTCCACTAACACCCTGTATCCTGTCAATAAAGAGAAATACACAGAAACACACACACATCCCTCCACCACCACATTGTTTTCTGCCATTAAACAGATATACACAGGAACACGCACACACAATCCTTGACATCCAATTTGTCTCCTGTCATTAAGCAGATTTCCACAGAAACACACACGCAACCCTCCACCTGTCTCCTGTAATTAAAGAGATATATACAGAATTACACACACAAAACTCCAGCACCACCCTGTCTCCGGCTATTAAACAGTTATACACAGAAACACACACTCACCAAGCTCCACCACCACGCTGTCTGCTGCTATTAAACAGAAATTTACAGAAACATACAGCAACCCTCCACGACCACCCTGTCTCCTTTCATTAAACAGGTATACACAGGAACACAAACACACACAACCCTCCATCACCACCCTGTCTCCTACGATTATACAGATATACACGAAACACGCACACACCACCTTCCACCACCCTGTCCCCTGTCATCAAACATATATGCACTGACACACACACACATCTCTCCACCACCACCCTGTCCTCAGCAATTAAATAGATATACACAGAAATGCACACACACACAACCCTCCACGACCACCATGTCTCCTGCCATTAAACAGATATACACAGAAACAAACACTCACAACTCTCGGCCACCACCCTCTCTCCTGTCATTAAACAGATATACAAAGAAAGACTCATACTTACACAACCCTCCACCACCATCCTGTCTCCTGCAAGTAAGCACATAGACACAGATATTCTACCCTCCACTACCACACTGTGTCCTGCCATTAAATAGATTTACGCAGAAACACACCAGCCTCCTCCACCACCGTGTCCTGCAATTAAACTGATGCATACAGAAACATACACACATATTTCCAGCACCACCCTGTCTCCTGTCATTAAGCAGTTAAACAAAGAAACACACACACATCCCTCCTCCACCACTGTCTCCTGTTATTAAACAGTTATACATGGAAACACGCACGCACACTACCCTCCACCACCACCCTGTCTCCAGCCCTTAAATAGATGTATACAGAAACACACGCACACAACACTCCACGAACACCCTGTGTCCTGCTATTAAACAGGTGCACACAGAAATACACACAATCCTTCATCACCACCCTGTCTCTTGCCATTAAACAGAAATGCACTGAAACGCACACACATCTCTCGACCACCACCCTGTTTCCTGCCATTAATCAGATATGCACAGAAACACACACACAACCCTCCACGATAACCCTGTCTCCTGCCATTATACAGATATACACAGAAACATGCACACAATCCTCCATCATCACCCTGTCTCCTGCCCTTAAATAAACATACACAGAAACACACACACACACAATCCTCCACCACCACCCTGTATCCTGAAATTAAACATATATACACAGAAACACATACATACAGTCCTCCTCCAATACCCTGTCTCCTGCAAATAAACAGATATACACAGAAATATACACGCATATCTTCAGCACCACCCTATCTCCTGCCATTAAACAGATATACACAGAAACATACACGCATATCTTCAGCACCACCCTGCCTCCTGCCATTAAACAGATATACACAGAAACATACACGCATATCTTCAGCACCACCCTGTCTCCTGCCATTAAACAGATATACACAGAAACACACAAACACACAACCCTCCACGAACACCAGTCTGTCTCCTGTCATTAAGCAGATATACACAGAAAAACGCACACACCACCTTATCAACTACCATTAAACAGACTGGCACAGAAAAACAAAACGCATAGACAACCCGACACCAACACTCTGTCTCCTGGCATTAAACAGATATACACAGAAACACACACACACACACACACACACACACACAACCCTCCACCACCACACTGTTCTCGTGCCACTGAGCAGATATACATAGAAATACACACACACAACCCTCGACCATCACCCTGTCTCCTGCCCTAAAACAGATCTACACAGTAGCACACACACATACTGAACCCTCCACCACCACCCTGTTTGCTGCCATTAATCAGATATGCACATAAACATACACATACACACACACAATCCTCCCCAATCACACACTCTCCGGTGATTAAACATATATAAACAGAAAGACACACATCTCGACACCAACACCCTGTCTCCTGCCATTGAACAGACATACACAGAAACACACAGAAACACACACGCACACACAACCTTTGAACAGAAATTTGTTTCCTGTCATTAAGCAATTAAACAGATATTTACAGAAACATACAAACAACCCTCCACCACCACCACCCAGTCTCCCATCATTATAAATATATGCACAGAAACACGCACATTCATTCCTCCAACACCACACTGTCTCCTGCAATTAAACATATTGACACACAAACACACACACACACACACCACCCTCCTCCACCACTCTGTCTCCGGCAATTAAACAGATAAATACAGAAACATAAAGACATATCTTCAGCACCACCCTGTCTCCTGCCATTAAACAGACATAGAGAGAAACACCCTCCACTATCACATTGTTTTCTGCCATTAAACAGATGTACACAGAAACACACACGCACACGCACACACAAGCATTGAGAACCAATTTATTTCCTGTCATTAATCAGATATACACAGAAACACACACACACACCACCGTCCACCATAACCCTGTCTCCTGCCATTAAACAGATATACGTAGAAATACACAATCGTGCACCACCACATTGTTTTCTGCCATGAAGCACATATACACAGATACACACGCACAACCATCAACCGCCGCCATGTCTCCTGCCATGAAACAGATATAATCAGAAACAAACATATACCATCCTCCACCACTAACCTGTCTCCTGCAATTGAACAGGTATACACAGAAACACACACACATAAACCTCCACCACCATCCTGTCTCCTGCAATTAAACAGGTATACACAGAAACACACACACAGAGAACCCTCCCCACCACCCTGTTTGCTGCCATAAATCAATTATACACAGAAACACACACACACACAAACCTCCACTACCATCCTGTCTCCTGCCATTAAACAAGGATATACAGAACTACACACACACCACTACGCAAGCAAGTTGTTTTCTGCCAATGATCAGATGTACACAGAAGCACACACAACCCTCCACTACCACCCTGTCTCCTGCAATTCAATAGATATATACAGAAACACTCAACCCTCCACGACCAACCTGTCTCCTCCAATTCAATAGATATGTACAGAAACGCACATATACAACCCTCCACTACTACCCTGTCTCCTGCAATTCAACAGATATATACAGAAACACTCACACACACCCCCACTACCTCCCTGTCAGCAGCCATTAAACAGATATATGCAGAAATACACACACACAATCCTTCACCACTACCTTATTCCCTGCCATGAGATAGGTATACACACAAACACGCACTCTACACTTCACCACCACCATTTCTCCTGCCACTAAACAGATATACTCAGAAAAACGCACACACAATCCTCTACCACCACCCTGTCTGCTGATATAGACACAAATATACATATATACACACAAACACACACGCGTCCGTCCACCACCACCCTGTTATTTTGCCATTTAGCTGATATACACAGAAGTACACACACACAACCCTCGACCACCATCACGTCTCCTGCCCTGAAACAGATATATACAGAAACACACACATGTACAGAACCTCCACCACCACCCTGTTTGCTGCCATTAATCAGATATACACATAAACACACACACACACAACCCTCCACCATCACACTCTCTCTGGCGATTATACAGATATAAACAGAAACGCAAACTCATCTCGACACCATCACCCTGTCTCCTGCCATTAAACAGACATGCACAGAAACACACACACACAACCCTCCACCACAACCCTATCCCCTGCGATTAAACAGATATACGTAGAAATGCACAAACACACAACCGTTAACCACCACATTGTTTTCTGCCATTAACCAGATATACACAGAAACGCACACACACACAAACACACACAAAACCCCCGATCAACATCTTGTTGCCTGCCATTAAGCAGATATACACAGAAACACGCTCACAACCCTCAAGCACCACCACGTCTCCTGCCATAAAACAGATATACTCAGAAACTAACACATACCACCCTTCACCATCAGCCTGTCTCCTGCAATTAAACGTATATACACAGAAACACACACACACCAACCTCGACCACCACCCTGTCACCTGCCATTAAACAGATATACACAAAAACACACATACAACCTTCTACGAACACTCTGTCTACTGAACTTAAAAAGATATAAACAGAAACATACACAACCCTCCACCACCACCTTGTCACCTGCCACGAAGCACACAGACACAGAAACACAGACACTCTATCCTCCAACACCACCATGTCTCCTGCCATAGAATAGAGATACACAGAAACACACACAACCCTCAATGACCATCCTTCCTCCTGCCATTGAACAGGTATACAGATAAACACACACACACCATCATGACTCCTGCCATTAAGCACATATACGCAGAAACACACACAACCCTCCACCACCAACAAGCCACCTGCCATTAAACAGTTATACACAGAAACACGCACAGAGCACCCTCCACCACCACCCTGTCTCTAACCCTTAAATAGATATTGGATAGAAAACTGGCTAACCGGTCGAAGGCAGAGAGTGGTGGTAGATGGTAAATACTCAGCCTGGAGCCCAGTTACAAGTGGAGTTCCGCAGGGATCAGTTCTGGGTCCTCTGCTGTTTGTAATTTTTATTAATGACTTAGATGAGGGAGTCGAAGGGTGGGTCAGTAAATTTGCAGATGATACGAAGATAGGTGGAATTGTGGACAGTGAGGAGGGCTGTTGTCGGCTGCAGAGGGACTTAGATATGATGCAGAGCTGGGCTGAGGAGTGGCAGATGGAGTTCAACCCTGCCAAGTGTGAGGTTGTCCATTTTGGAAGAACAAATAAGAATGCAGAATACAGGGTTAATGGTAGGGTTCTTAGTCAGGTGGAGGAACAGAGGGATCTTGGGGTCTATGTACATAGATCTTTGAAGGTTGCCACTCAGGTGGATAGAGTTTGTAAGAAGGCCTATGGAGTATTATCGTTCATTAGCAGAGGGATTGAATTCAAGAGTCGTGAAGTGATGTTGCAGCTGTACAGGACTTTGGTTAGGCCACAGCTGGAGTACTGTGTGCAGTTCTGGTCGCCTCACTATAGGAAAGATGTGGAAGCTTTGGAGAGGGTGCAGAGAAGATTTACCAGGATGTTGCCTGGAATGGAGAGGAAGTCGTACGAGGATAGGTTGAGAGTTCTCGGTCTTTTCTCGTTGGAACGGCGAAGGATGAGGGGTGACTTGATAGAGGTTTATAAGATGATCAGAGGAATAGATAGAGTAGACAGTCAGAAACTTTTTCCCCAGGTACAACAGAGTGTTACAAGGGGACATAAATTTAAGGTGAAGGGTGGAAGGTATAGGGGAGATGTCAGGGGTGGGTTCTTTACCCAGAGAGTGGTGGGGGCATGGAATGCGCTGCCCGTGGGAGTGGTGGAGTCGGAATCATTGGCGACCTTTAAGCGGCATTTGGATAGGTACATGGATGGGTACTTAATCTAGGTTAGAAGTGCGGCACAACATCGTGGGCCGAAGGGCCTGTTCTGTGCTGTATTGTTCTATGTTCTATGTTCTATATACACATTAACACACACGCACACAACACAATGTGACTACCCTGCCTCCTGACATTAAACAGGTAGACACCGAAACCAACGCACAACCCTCCACCACCACCCTGTCTCCTGCCTTTAAGCATATTTACACACAAACACACACACATCCCTCAACCACTACCCTGTTTCCTGCCGTTAATCAGATATACACAGAAACATGCACACACACAAACCTCCACGACCACCCTGCCTCCTGCCATTAAATAGATATACACGGAAACACACGCACAACCCTCCACCAAAACCAGTCTGTCTCCTGTAATTAAGGAGATAAAGACAGAAAACACACACAACCCTGTACCACCACCTACCACATACCATTAAACATTTATACACAGAAAATAAAACACACATAAACATCCCCCCCACCAACACTCTAACTCCTGACATTAAACAGATATACACAGACACACACTCACACATACCCATCCACCACCACCCTATCTCCTACCCTATCTCCTTAGCAAATAGACACAGAAACACAGACAACCTACTCTCTACCACCACCCTGTCTCCTGCCATGATAACGATATATGCAGAAACCCACATACACACACACACACACACACACACACACACACACACACAAGCACACATTCCATGAACACCCTGCTTCCTGCCATTGGACAGATATACACAAAAACATATACACACCAAACTGTCTCGTGCCAGTAAGCACATATATACGGACGGACACACACACACACACACACACACACACACGAACACACACACACACACACACACACACACACACTCACTCAAATCTCCTTGACCACCCTGTCTCCTGTCATCAAACAGTTATACACGGAAATACACACACACACAAACTTCCACGAAATTTACATCTGAGGGAACGGCAGTTACGATGCGACCAGGCAAAATCTAGGAAGTATAGGATGGGGAAGGAACCTACAGGGAATGGGCACATTAAAAATGTGGAGCTTATTCATGGAAAAGCTCCTGAGTATCCTAGATTTATATGCACCTGTCAGGCAGGGAGAAAGCTGTAGAGCGCGGGAGCCGTGGTTTACAAAGCAAGTGGAATCTCTGGTCAAGAAGAAGAGGGAGGCTTATGTTAGGATGAGATGTGAAGGCTCAGTTAGGACACTTGAGGGTTACAAGGTAGCCAGGAAAGACCTAAAGAGAGAGCTCAGAAGAGCCAAGAGGAGACATGAGAAGTTGTTGGCCGATAGGATCAGGGTAACCCATAAGGCTTTCTATAGGTTTTTAATGAATAAAAGAACGACAAGAGTAAGATTAGGGCCAATCAAGGATATTAATGGGAAGTTGTGTGAGGACTCGGGGGAGATAGAGGAAGCACTAAATGAATATTTTTCGACAGTATTCACTCTAGAAAACGACAATGTTGTCGAGGAGAATACTGAGATACAGGCTGCTAGACTAGGTGGGATTGAGGTTCACAAGGAAGAGGTATTAGAAATCCTGCAGAGTGTGAAATTAAATAAGTCCACTGGGCCGGATGGGATTTAGCCTGGGATTCTCTGGAAAGCCAGGGAGGAGGTTGCCGAGCCTTTAGCATTGATCTTTAAATCGTCATTGTCTACAAGAATAGTGCCAGAAGATTGGAGGATAGCAAATGTGGTTCCCCTATTCAAGCAGGGGAGTAGAGACAACCCTAGTAATTATGGACCAATGAGCCTTACTTCAGTTGTTGGTAAAGTGTTGGAAAAGGTTATAACAGATAGGATTTACAATCATCTAGAAAATAATAATTTGATAATGCATAGTCAGCACGGTTTTGTGAATGTTATGTCGTGCCTCACAAACCGTATTGAGTTCTTTGAGAAGGTGACCAAACACGTAGATGAGAGCAAACCTGTTGATGTGGTGTATATGGATATCAGCAATGCATTTTATAAGGTTCCCCACAGTAGGCTATTGTTCAAAATGCGGAGGAATGGGATTGTGGGAGATATAGCAGTTTGGATCAGTATTTGGCTTGCTGAAAGAAGACAGAGGGTGGTGGTTGATGGGAAATGTTCATCCTGGAGTGCAGTTACTAGTGATGTGCCGCAAGGGTCGGTGTTAGGTCCACTGCTGTTCATCATTTTTATAAACGACCTGGATGAGGGAGTAGAAGGTTGGGTTAGTAAGTTTGCAGACAACACCAAGGTCGGTGGAGTTGTGCATAGTGACGAAAGATGTTTTATAGGTTACAGAGAAACATAGATCAGCTGCAGAGCTGGGCTGACAGGTGGCAAATGTAGTTTAATGTGGACAAGTGTGAGGTGATGCACTTTGGTTGGAGGAACAGGAATTCAAAGTACTGGGCTTATGATAAGATTCTTAATAGTGTAGATGAGCAGAGAGATCTCGGTGTCCAGGTACAGAGATCCTTGAAAGTTGCCACCCAGGTTGACTGTGTTGTTAAGAAGGCATTAATAGAGGGATCGAGTTCTGGAACCATGAGGTTATGCTACATCTGTACAAAACTCTGGTGCGGCCGCATTTTGAGTATTGTGTACAGTTCTGGTCACCACATTATAAGAAGTATGTGAAAGCTTTGGAAAGGGTGCAGAAGAAATTTACTAGGATCTTGCCTGGTATGGAGAGAAGGTCTTCCGAGGAAAGTCTGAGGGACTTGAGGCTGTTTTCGTTGGAGAGAAGAAGTTTGAGATGTGACTCAATGGAGACATATAAGATAATCAGAGGGTTAGATAGGGTGGACAGGGAGAGCCTTTTTCCAAGTATGGTGATGGCGAGCACGAGGGGGCATAGCTTTAAATTAAGATGTGACAGATATAGGACAGACGTCAGAGGTCGTTTCTTTAATCAGAGAGTAGTAAGGGTATGGAATGCTTTGCCTGCAATGGTAGTAGATTCTCCAACTTTAAGTAAATTTAAGTCGTCATTGGACAAGCATATGGACGTACATGGAATAGTGTAGGTTAGATAGGCTTCAGATTGGAATGACAGGTCGACACAACATTGAGGGCCGAAGGGCCTATACTGCGCTGTATTGATCTACGTTCTATGTTCTATGAACACCCTGCCTACTGACCTTAAACGGATATACGGAAAAACGCACATGCATACACAACCCTCCATATCACCCTGTCTCCTGCCAGTAAGCACATAGATACAGGAATAATGACACTATACTCTCCACCACCACCTGTCTCCTGCCTTTAAGCAGGTATATACACAAACACACAAACGCACAGACATACACATCCCTCCACCACCACCTCGTTTCCTGCCGTTTATCAGATATACACAGAAACACACACGCACAACGCTCCACCAACACACTCTCTCCAGCCCTTAAAACAGATATACACAGAAACACGCACACATCCTTGTACCATCACCCTGTCTCCTGTCCTTTAACAGATATACAGAGAAACACACATATATACAGAACGCTCCACCGCCACACTGTTTCCTGCAATTAATCAGATATACACAGAAACAGACACACACAACCCTCCACCACCACCAGTCTGTCTCCTATCATAAGGCAGATACTTACAGAAAAACATACACATCCCTGCACCACCACCCTAACACCAGCATTAAACAGACAGACGCAGAAAAAAAAACACACACTCAGACAACCCTCCACCAACACTCTGTCGCCTGGCATTAAACAGATATACACATAAACACACACACACCCCTCCACCACCACCACCCTGTCTCCTGCCATTTAACAGATATGCACAGAAACACCCACACACAAACCTCCACCACCAACGTGTCTCCGACCAATAAGCACTGAGACACAGAAACACAGACATATATCCTCCACCACCACCCTGTCTCCTGCCATTAAAAGGATATACGCAGAAACAGCCACTTGCACAACACTCCATGAACACTTGCCTCCAGCCATTGGACAGATATACACAATAACATGCACACACCAAACTGTCTCGTGCCATTAAGCACGTATGCACAGAAACACACACGCACACTCACTCAAACCTCCTTGACCACCCTGTCTCCTGTCATCAAACAGTTATACACGGAAATATACACGCACAAACTTCCACGAACACCCTGCCTACTGCCCTTAAACAGATATACACAAAAACGCACATGCATACACAATCCTCCACCACCACCCTATCTCCTGCAATTAAATAGATATACACAGAAACACACACACAAGGACAACATTCCATGAACAACATGCCTCCTGCTATTGAGCACATATATGCAGGAACACACACACAATCCTCCATGACCACCTTGTCTCCTGTCACTGAACAGATAGACACATAAATACACACACCACTACCCTGTCTCCAGCCCTTAAATAGGCATACGTAGAATCACACGCACACCCCTCCAAGACAACCCTATCTCCTGCCATTAAACAGATATACACAGAAGCACACACACACAACCCTCCACCACAGCCCTTTTATCCTTCCATTGAGCAGATATACACAGAAATATACACACACAACCATTGACCACCACCAGTCTGTCTCCTGTCATTAAGCAGATAAATACAGAAAAACACATACAACCCTGCACCACCCCCTATCACCGACCATTAATCAGACATAAACAGACAATCCTCCATCAACACTCTGTTTCCAGGCATTAAACAGATATACAGAGAATTGGCTGGATGACAGAAGGCAGAGAGTGGCTGTAGATGAAAAGTATTCTGACTAAACGACAGTGTTGAGTGGGGTCTCCCAGGGCTCTGTACTTGGGCCTCTGCTCATTGTAGTTTTTATAAATGACTTGGAGAAGAAGGTTGAGGGGAGGGTTAGTACATTTGCAGGTGACACAAAGTTTGGAGGTGTCGGCAATAGTATAAAGGGCTACTGCAGGCTGCAGCGCGACATAGACAGAATGCACAGCTGGGCTGAGAAATGGCCAATTGATGTCAACCTGGATAAATGCGAAGTGATGCATGTTGGAAGGTGGAACTCGAATGCTGAATATAGGATTAAAGACAGGATTCTTGGCAGTGTGGAGGAACAGAGGGATTTGGATTTGCAAGTACATAGATCCCTCAAAGTTGATCAAGTGGATAAGGTTGTTAAGAATGCATATGGTGTTTTGGCTTTCATTAACAGGGGGATAGAGTTTAAGAGCCGTGAGGTTTTGCTGCAGCTCTACAAGTCCCTGGTGAGGTAATACTTGAAATATTGTGTCCAGTTCTGGTCGCCCTACTATAAGAAAGATACAGAGGCTTGGGAGAGGGTGCAAGGAAGGATGCTGCTTGGACTGGAGGGCTTGCCTTATGAAAAAAAGGTTGAATAGGCTCGGACATCTCTCTGGAGAGAAGGAGGAAGAGAGGAGACCTGATAGATGTCTACAAAATAATGGGAGGAATAGATAGAGTCGATATCTAGAGAATTTTCCACAGGGCAAGATTGACTGATATGAGAACTCATAGATTGAAGATATTAGGAGGAAGGTATAAAGCAGATGTCAGAAGTAGTTTTTTTGTTACACAGAGAGCTGTGAATGCATGGAATGCGTTACCAGTGGTAGTGGTGGAAGCAGAGTTATTGGGGACATTTAAGCGACTTCTAGACTTGCACATGGATAGCAGTGAATTGAGGGGTGTGTAGGTTGTTACTATATTTTACATTAGGATTAAACATCGTGGGTGAAAGGGCCTGTTCTGTGCTTTACTTTCTATGTTCTATGTTCTCTGACAAGGGTGAGTCGACCTCTGACCACCTAATGCCAACTGCAAAAGATTTTTAAAGACTTCATTGAGTTGCAAAGGTGTCAGCATTATAATTATGTTTTGGTCATTGTTGATTTTCTTTTCCTTGATGGGTTGAAGTTTACCGCACTTCCAACGTTACTGCCAAAACTGTTGTAAATATTTTACTCAAGCAGATTATTACCTGCTTTGGTATTTGATTTTGTCTACCTTCTGACAATGCCCCACACCCCCATTTTATTGGAGATCTTAATGAGGACTTAGGCTCTCATTTTGGGATCCACCACCAACTTCATTGTGCTTATTGCCCACAGGCTGCAGGGCTCGTGGAGCATGGTGACCAGAGTCTGAAAATTAAACTTACCAAATGGACTTCTGAGACAGGTTAGGGTGGTGCCGCTGGTATTGTTCCACATACAATAAACTCTTGTGGGGAAAACTCGCTTGACCTTTTCGAGCGCTCTCACTCTGTATGATCTGAATGATAAAGTGCACTGTATCTGATCCGCAGGACACACTGCAGAAATTATCCCATCCCAGCGGACTGAGCTGCCTCCATTGATAGAGCTGTCTCCATTGGTAGAGTATCATACAGTAACAGCGAATATCTTTTGATGTCATCCTCAAAGGTACTTGCTACAAAAAAGCTGAAGACTGCGGGAAACTGCTGTGATCACCGCTAACACAGAGGCCCAGCGGGAGCCGAGTGGGCCCATAAACCAGAAATCAATGGATAAAAAGATTCTTCTTTTTAGAAGAATCGGATTCAGACCATCATCTCAACACTTCCTGGGGAGAAAATGGATGTGGGAGAGCGGATAGTCTCAACTGGTTCCAGCATTTACAATCTTGGTCCGTGTGAAAACAAAAGCAGAATCCTGGAACTGTTTAACTTTCTTCTGAAAAACAGGTTAGCAAAGTTTGAAGATCATAGATATTTGTTCATGGTGTTCATGAGCAGAGTACGGTTCCCTGAGTATGGTCTGACGTCTGTGTTATGGACTGTGATATTCCACTCACATGATCTGAACACATACAAGGTAATGACTCAGTGACAAGATCTGCTGAATCGGATTCTGTGAAGAACAGAAGCCAATGTAATGAAAAGAGCCATAAAAGTGGGAATGTAGCAAATTATTTTCCAGTCTCGGGGAGAGTGCACAGTGCTGTTTCCAGGAGTCAGTATCTGTACAAGTAGACTGAAACAGCGTTGGGTGTTATTGTACTGCATTTTTTGTATAATGTTGCAAAAGCACGGAACTTTTGTATAGAGGGGATAACTTCAAAATCTTCAATGAGGCAAAACACACAAATGAGGTAAACAACAAAGTAACCACACAAATTGGTGTAACGTCATGAGGGAAACGTCCCTGCTCAAATTTTGCTCAAAATCGCTCTCTGTCTAATTCCTAAGACTGTGAATCGAACAGTGAATGGTCTATGTCAATGAAAACTATTCTGATCTCATAACTTCAGCATTTCATACGCCCCCTTCTGTCTGTCTGGCAATTGTAATTGATCTCTCACTATGTTACTTCAGCACACGTAGAGAACAAATATCTATAAGGACAGTCATGTATATGACTGGGATTTGACCCGAATCTGTTGCAACCAATCTATTCAGCAGTAATTGAAATTGCTTCCACCTTTCCTGTGTCGGTAATAAGATTGCATAACTTAGTGGTGAGTTTTCATGCATTGAATTGGACCCAGCATCCCTTCTCACGTTGAAATATACAGCGATATAAAGACATGATGAAAGACACGGGCAGTGTTTTCTGGACTATAAAGACGTTAGGAATGAAACGGCCATGGTACCATGTCGTTAGAAACGATGGAAATGAGGTTTACCTGGAGATAAAGCCACTAGAAACGAAAAGAGGGGGTTTAAAGTGATGGTGGCATAGATAATGAATAATTCGCGAGAAAACAGGAAAGACTTAGTTGTGTGTGAAAAGAGGTTATCCAGCTGATGTGAAGTTGTTAAGAGTAAACACGAGGGAAATTTCCTCGTTTAGGTGAGTGGAAACTAGAGGCTAGAACTTCAAACCCATCGGGGCACAATCAAGAAATTTAGTGTAGGCATATTTTATTCTGAGAGTTATTGAATTCGGAGATGAATTTTCAGAAATAGAATCATTTTAGGAGCTGATTCAAGAATATTTGAAAAGCGCGTGCAGGCAGACAAGGAGTGAATTAGATTAGATTAGATTAGATTACTTACAGTTTGGAAACAGGCCCTTTGGCCCAACAAGTCCACACTGACCCACCGAAGCGCAATCCACCCAGACTCATTCCGCTACATGTACCCTTGCTCCTCACACTACGGGCAATTTAACACAGCGAATTCACCTAATTGGCGCATTTTTGGACTGCTGGAGGAAACCGGAGCACCCGGAGGAAACCCACGCAGACATGGGGAGAATTAAACAATGACAGTAATTCTGGGCTGCCTGGATGGGGATGAAAAATAGAAACATTATCGAATTGGTTAACATTCATAGGAAAGAAATTGCATAACACCTGCAACTGAAAATGTTAAGGATAAGAAGAGCTGGTGGAGTTGGAAGGTGCAGCACTCATTCAACTTGAAATATTATATACCGTAAATGCACTGAGCTGTTTGGTTTAGCTCTACTTTAAATGGATGTTCGGTTAGCTTCGTCCGCTGACTAACTGGTTTATGAGAAAAGTGAGATCAACAGCGTGGGATTAATTTTCCCACTGTCTCAGGTTTCCACAAGGATCATCATCTCACTGTGGTGCCTCCAGTGAGCAAGATTTGGCCTGTCGGTATAAAACATCATTGTCATTGCCATCTGTTGTCTTGAACATTTGGTCATAATCAACTGAAAGGGGAGTGAGTCCATTTAATACTCTTTTATCTCCGCTTCAAAAATCCTGCGTCAAGACTCAACCTTATTCCAGTTCGACCCTTTGTTCCTTCCAACAGCAAAACTACTTGCCCAGATCCTTTACCAGGTTTAATGACAACAGTCAAACTCCACAAAGAGATAAATCTAATACTTTCGATTGGTTGAATGAGCTGTGCAGCTCTCAGGAAATTGAATGATATGAAACGATTTATACAGACTTTCCCAGGATGTAATCCAGCGCTGGGTCAGCGATTTGAGGAAGGTCATCAAGCTAAAACTTCACCTCTGTTTCTCTATCCACAGATGGATATTCACGTGGGGAATATTTGCAGATTTTCTGTTAATAATTGGCATCTTTAACAAAGGCAAAACATTTCCCCACGTCAGAAACTGGTGTTTTCAAATAAGTGCTACTTTACTCAACATTGTTTACAACTGCGCTTCAGTCTGATGCTTCAATAATCCCTGGTCAATGTCAGTAACAACATCTTTAGATAAGCATTGAACTTATAACCTTGGCATGTAATGCACCTTTAAGTATTCGGCGCTGACCAATTGCACTCTGGAGCCGCAGACAGCGAACCTGTCACGTGACCTACACGTACCTTGGGAACTTTAACTCAACTGCTCTACTTTGGCTGTGATTATTAGATTCCCTACAATATGGAAACAGACCCTTCAAACCCAAAATTCCATACCAACGCTCCGAAGAGTAACCCAACCAGAACCATTTCCCCTCTGACAAATGCACTATGGGCAATTTAGAATGACCAACTCACCTGACCTGCACAATCTTTGGACTGTGGGAGGAAACTGGAACACCTGGAGAAAACCCACGCAGACACGGGGAGAATGTGCAAACTCTACACAGACAGTCCACAGAGGCTGGAATCGAACTTTGACCCTGTTGAGGCAGCAGTACTAACCACTGAACCACAACACTGTGGGATCTTTGGTGGTGATGTGCTGCCCCACTGGTACCTCAGTCACTCACCCCGCTTCATTTCCCTGAACTGTCTGGTTCTGAAATTAAAGCTAATGTAGACAAGGTGAAACTGACATGAGCATGTGATTATTGAAGCATCAGGTTGACGAAAAGGATACAAAAGGGACACAAAAATGTGAAAACATAGACAACATTGAAAAATGGGTTTCCGATGGTTCCTGCGTTGTTTACAGACAATGTTACCTTGCCGCTGTCGCAGGGTTTTTCCTTCAATCAGCTTCAATCGGCACAGAATTCGAATCAGTGAAACTTCAGCAACTTCCTTCTGAAAGTTCATATGGGTAACATGAAACATATTGCATTCATTAATAATCTTCACCATTCCTACATCCAAGAACACGTTGCACAGTTTGCATGAATATTGAAGATGTAAGAATGTTATGCAATTATAAAAATTCAATTACAGTTTAAATCGTAAAGTAGGTCGAATGCATAGAATGTCTCAGCATGTAAGAAATTCACGTGACCAGAACTGTAAACCAGCAGAGTGGAAATCTGCCCCTGAATCCCAATATCCACACGTTTGCTTGCTTCATGTACCCAGTTGGAAACCTGTGTGAAGGAGCATGCAGTCTGACAGAGCGCCTGATAGAATCCTTCACTGTCTGATCTAAAGCCGCAATAGGAGCTGCCTATTCTGGCTGTGAGAGCGGTGGTGTAAAGGGGTGGGCTTTGATATTCCCTAGTGTAGATTCACCTTGCCCTTATCATGTTAATTTTGAAAACCCTCTGTAAGAAACAGCACAGAAAAAGAGGAACAGGAGGAGGCTATTCCAAACACCTGTCCTACCCGCCGTTTGATATCATCATGGCTGACCAAACACGTCAATGTCTTTGCCCAGCTCATCCACAATAACCTGTCCCACAACGGGATAAAGACATTTAAGCAATCGAAAATTTATGTGCAACTTTGGGAGGGAAATGTTTTTAGAGACAGTGGGTTTCTGCACGAAATTTGCAGGTTTTGCGAGTGAGCATCTGATTCTGGTCTGATCATGATTCCGTAAAAACTCACAACCAAGAAGATTAGGATTTTCCTCTGGTCAGTAGCAGGGACGAGAACTCCAGACGACAGGAATTGGCGATGAATCAACACAACACTCAATGATTCAACTCCAATTCTGGTGCGGTTCAAACACACAAACATTGAATAGCAAAGTTACAAAACTTGTAGAAATCTAACATGCTTTTCATTGCGCCACAGAGCTGCACTCGCCACAATTGTACTGCACCCAAAGTTGCGGGTGTCGTGGAGAAAATGTCAACAATCACGAGGAGATGCGGAGAGTCTTTCAAGGAGTAGATCTTTTATTTGCAAACAAAAATCGTGACATTCAGAAAACAAATGCTTGAATCCCCCCAAACCTCAGGGTCCATGGCATAGAGTCATAGAGTCATTGAGATATGCAGCATGGAAACAGAACCTCCTGTCCAACGTGTCCATGCCGACCAGATATCCCAACCCACTTTTGTCTCACCTGCCAGCACCTGGCCCATATTCCTCCAAACCCTTCCTATTCACATGCCTCTTAAATGTTGCAATTGTACTATCCTCCACCACATCATCTGGCAACTCATTCCATTCACATACCACGCTCTGTGTGAAAAAGTGGCTCCTTAGGTCTATTTTTTAATCTTTCCCCTCTCAAACTAAACCTATGCCCTCTAGTTCTGAACTCCCCGACCCAGGACTTTGTCTATTTATGATATCCACGCTCCTCATAATTTTGTAAACCTCTATAAGGTCACCCCTCAGCCTTCGACGCTCCAGGGAAAACAGCCCCAGCCTGTTCAGCCTCTCCCTGTAGCTCAAATCCTCCAACCCTGGAAACATTCTTGTAAATCTTTCTGAACCCTTCCAAGTTTCATAACCGCTTTCCTGTAGGAAGGAGACCAGAATTGCACGCAATATTCAAATAGTGGCCTAACCAATGTCCGGTACAGCCGGAACATGGCCTCCCAACTCCTGTACTCAACACTCTGACCAAAAAAGGAAAGCATACCAAACGCCTTCTTCACTACCTTATCTACCTGCGACTCCACTTTCAAGGAGCTATGAACCTGCACTCCCAGGTCTCTTTGTTCAGCCACACTGCCTCGGACCTTTCCATTCAGTGTATAAGTCCTGCTAAGATTTGCTTTCCCAAAGTGCAGCACGTCGCATGTATCTGAATTAAACTCCATCACTTTATACCTTTTCTTTAATCATGTTTTGTTAGCTTATCAGAATGCCAACTGTGTTAGTCAGAATTACCTCACTCCAGCTATACAATAAACCAATAGTTTTGGTTCCCATTATCGTTCTGCTTCTGCAACTATGGTTTTTCATAATTCTACTTAATATTATTCTACTGTCACCATTAGGAATTCTACTGCCACCTGTGCTACAATGACCTTCCATCCCAGACTAACCTGTCATGATTAGATATTTAGCTACCCCATCTATCACAATGTTTTCCTGTCCCAAGCTGACTCTACTAACTACTGATTAGATATTTAATGTCATATCTTTCCATCTACAAGCGTCTCAAGCAGGCTGACTGTACTATCAATTATTTATTTAAAGTCATGTCCTAAGTATGTATTTTTACGACTTGTCCCAAACTGCCATGATGATATTGAGTAGGCAAGGGTGACTTTACTAATTACTTTTATCTCAGTCTGACATTGTTACATTTCAGCCCAGTCTGACTCTGCTAATTGGGGTAGGAGAATTCCACTATTAGTTTCCTATCCTGCCACACTGGCCCATCCTGCCCCAGTGACCTTTTTGACGAGTGTAACATTCTGCAGCCTCTTGTAACAGATCGCCAGTAGTTTCCATGTCTTTACCCTTCCCATGCTTTCATGCTCTGTATTTTCTGTACAGTGTTCGGTTCTTTCATCAGACATCTATTTAACTTCACCACTTTCCAGTACCTGGTCCTTATCCATGTGTGCTCTAACTTCTCAAGTATTCGGCTAAATACTCCTGACGCACAGATTTACCACACGTTCAAACAGTGAATTCCAAATAAACAACACTCTCAGAGTGAAAACGTTCTTCCTATATCTCCTCTGAACATCCTCTCACTTGCGTTTGACAGAGGTCCCTGGTTGTTAACTCTTCCCATTAGAAGTTTATTCCCATCACACATATCTATTCCCTTAATGTGCACCTTAATCACTTCCTCATTCAGCTTTCTCCGCTCTCAAGTAACGAGCCTGAGCTGAGATCGTCTATCTTCGACATGGAGATAGTGTCGTGCTGGAAGAGAACAGCAGGTCAGGCAGTATCCGAGGAGCGGGAGAATCGACGTTTCTGGCATAAGTCTATCTTCAGGAATGAGTCTTGAGGGTGGCGGCTGGGAGATAAATTGGAGGGGGTTGGAGTTGGGTGCAAGGTAGCTGGGAAAGCGAATGGTGGGTCGAGTCGCGGGAGGAGGTGATATGTCAGAGGGGGAGAGATGTATGGGTCTGGAGGGTGATGCTGAGTTGGATGCTTCAGACTCTAATAATGTGGGGGGGGGGGGGAGGGAAATGAGGAAGCCCTTGAAATCCACATTTTTCCCGTGTGGTTGCAGGGTTCCAAGGCAGAATATGAGGGGTTCATCTTCCAGGCGTCAGGTGGTAATGGTTTGTTGGTGGCTTATCCCCGATACGTCGATTGTCCTGTTCTGCACTTCACATGACAGGAGAGATGTGAAAAACAAAGACTAAAAAAAGGACAAAGACTTATAGATAGAGTTAATGGAATTAGACACAGTGCATTCAGAAACCATTTGGCCAAGAGTCTGCACTATGCCGTGGAAGAGATTCACACTCCCCCACTCAATCTTTTTAAATCCGCATTTATGGTCCACATACAAAAATAGAAATTGTTCCAAAAGCTCAGCGAGTCAGGCAGCATCAGTGGAGAGAAATCAGTGTTAACATTGCGAATTAAAAACAGTTCCGAGGAAGGGTCTGTTGACCCGAAATGGTCATTCTGTTCTCCCCGAGCTACAATTCTGACTTTTGTCTCTGATTTACAACACTTACAGTCCATTCAGATTTTGTTTGCCATTGACCTGAATTGCACACCTTTGCACTGTGGGAAGGAATCGGAGAAGCCAGAGGAAACCCACAAGGGAGAGAGAGAGCATGAGAGTGCAAATTCCACACAGTCAGTCACACAAGTCTGGAATCGAAGGCGGGTTTCTGGCGTGGAAAGGTGCAGTTCTATCCACTGAGCTATCCCAATATGCAAGCATTCATCCAGGAAGAGAATTGAACCTGATCTCACGCAGCAACAGGCGGTGGTACTATCCAGGAATTTTATGTAAAAAGAAGCCTATTTAGTATTACTGGAAATTAACATTCGCTTAACTATCCGAACACTTTTTAAAATCACTTGGCCTATAGCCTCGTCTGTCTTGGCATCACAAAATTCACATCTGAATATTTCTGAAAGTATTGAGGATTTCTGCCTCTCCAACTTTTGCATGCACTGATTTCCAGATTTCAACCAACCGCTGTTTCAAAACAATTGTCTGCGCGTTCACTCAAATCTTTCCTCTTCTATCCTTAAGTCTGTGCCACCCTCCCCTCCCCCCGTGATCGATCTCACCATCAAAGAGAAACGTTTATTTCAGTCTACACCATCCATATTCCTGATTATTTTGTACATCTCAAACATGTCTCCTCTCAATTTCTTCTGCTGTAAGAAAAACATCTCCAGACTATCCAATTTTTCTTTATAACTAAAACTCTTCTACCCAGACAATATCCTGGTAAATCTGTCCTGCATCCTTTCCAGTGCTATCATATCCGTGGTATCATTCGAATTGCAGAACTGCACACAATAGACTAGATAGGGCCAAATGAGCAAGTAAAATAAATGATGTAGAAGTCCACAGAAAGAGGTACTTTAAATAAATTTTCTTTTCCTCACTGCTACCCTGTGTCCTTTTCCTGAGCCTGATGTTCCAATAATCTATGGTCCATGTTATAAAAGCTGCTCCATGAGAAATGATCTCACAACCCCGGTATCGAAATGAAATGATTGGTTTGAAAGTGAGGACGTGGTTCTTCTATGATGGTACAGAGGCGCATGAAATTCCAAAGCTGGGAGGGGTCCTGGTCAAAGGCGGGGAGGAAGGGCATATTTGTCTCCGTTTATTAGATTATTAAGATGCAACAGCAGCATTAACCCGCCTTGCAGATTGGCTCAGCGGAAGCGTGCTGGTGCCTTAAGCGGGAGGACGATTAATTGAAAGCATTCTCTGAAATGTTCCTTAACAATGCGCTGTTTTCTTACTTTGACAGTAAGAGCTGCTTTTGATCACATCGTCTCCACATTCAGCCTGTAGCTCCAGTAAACACTCCAATTCAGCGTATATCACTTTCATTCCGACACAGCCACATGTCATATTCTCATTCCCTCTGTGATAATTGGAATTGACAATGTCATTCTCTGAGATGTAGCAATGTAGCATGAAGTTGGTAGTGTAGTGAACACAGAAGAACAGAGAACACAGAAAAATTACAGCCCAAGAACAGACCATTTGGACGCCGAAGCCTGAGCTGATCCACTGTCTGAACCTATTACCAAATTCCAAACCATCTGTATCCTTCTGCACCCCACCTACCCATGCATCTGTCCAGACGCACCTGAAATGAATCTACTGTGCTTGCCTCTACTGCCTCTGCGGGCAACTCTATCCAGGTACCTAGCACCTTCTGTGTAAAATACTTCCAACGTCGATCTCTCTTAAACTTTTCACTTCTCACCTTGAACGCGTGACATCTCATTATTGAATCCCTCACCTTGGGAAAAAGCGTATCTCTATCCTCCCTAGCTATACCCTTCATGATTTTGTAGACGTCAATCAGGTCCCCCTCAATCTCATTTTTTTTAGTGAAAACAAACGTAACCTACTTAACCTCTCTTCAGAGCTAGCACCTTCTGTACCAGGCAACATTCTCATAAACTTTCCCTGCACTCTTTCATAAACGTGCACATTGTTTTGGTAATTTGGCGACCAGAACAGTACACAACATTCTAAATGCGATTGAACCAGAATCTTTTACAATTTTAGCATGACCAGCCAGCTCTTATACTCAATACCCCGCCCAGTGAAAGCAAGCATGCGATATGCCGTCTTGTCCACTCGAACCACTTGTGCAGCCATCTTCAGAGTACAAAGGACCTGAACTCTGCTCATCAACTTTACCCAATGCTCTTCCGTTTACAGTATATTTGGCTGGAGAATTAGTCTTCCTAAAATGCATTACCTCATATTTGCTTGGATTCAACTCCATTTGCCAATTCTCCGCTCAACTCTCCTGTCTATCTATATTATCCTTCATTCTTTGAGAGTCCCTATGATTTCTGCTACTCCACCAATCTTCGTGTCATCCGCAAATGTAATGGCGGTATTTGGGCTAGCAACCCTTGGAGAATGGAGCATGGCAGCAGATTTGATGAATAAAATCTGGAATATAAACCCCCTCAGAGGAAGAGTGACAAAAAGTTTTAATTTGCTGAAAAAACATTCATTCATTTCCCTTCAAAAGGGAAATCTGCCGTCCTTAACGAGACCTGCCAATATATGACTCCAGCCGCACAATAGTACGGTTCACCCATAAATTCCCTCTGACTTAGGTCAAGGAGAGTTAAGGATGAATAGCAAGTGCTGTTCAGACTATGATGGTCACACTCCGTGGGAGAATAAGGAAGTATAAAAAAAATACATGGATGAGGGGGATAATTGGGAGTCGTCTCAGCGTGGACTCAAATTCAACTGCTTATCCAAACTAAACAGACACAAGGCTACCCACGCCGCAATGAAGTCAGGTCCATGGGGGCGGGGTCTGCAGGAAGGGATTCAATTACCCGCTGAAGTGGAAACTCACTTGCTCAGTCACAATTTGGACAGGTCATTCACCACTCCCATATGTGAGAAAGAATCAGTCAGGAGACCAAACTGCAGAGTCACCATCAGGTTTACAAATGACAGCAAGGGTCCGATTCTGCTGTTATTTCAGGTATTCATCCCATCCAAAAATGAACCATGTTTGGATGCCTGTTTCCAGTGGAGTACCACTGTTTCCTGATGTTGATCAATAATTCAAACTTAGTTGTCGGAGTCATGATTTAGAAGTTGTGTAGTTGACTATGATGAATAATGTCAGGGACTGCAGGGATGTAACAATCAGGTAGAAAGGGAAAATGGAGAATGTAATTGTTGGACAGGGAGATCAGTTGTTCGAAAGGGTTTTTGGCTATTTTCTATTGTTGACCACAGGCTGAGGATGATATTCGATCTTTAGCAAGCGCCAGTTTAGGAAACAACTAAAGGAATGTGTACAAGTCTGGTCAATGCAATAGTCATTTTTTTTTAATTGTATGATAAAAGAGGGAGGGCTGAAGTATAACTCTTTGCCCATCAAGACCGCTTCACCACTCAATGAATTTACCACGGGTTCCTCTACAAGTCATGCTGGTATGTTCCTTATAGGATAATTGGCAAACGGTGACGTTTCAGTGCATCTTCAACCTTGTATTATAGTCGGTAAAGTTTCTGAACATTGAAGGTTCTGTCAACAAAACCTGGATGAGTTACTCCAGTGAATCTTCTAGGTGGTGCACTCTGCTGCAATTGTGCCTTAGCAGTTAAGGGAATAAATATTAAGGTAGTGAAGAATGTACAGTTAAGTGACTGCATTGTCGTGGAGGGTGTCCAGTTCCCTCAGTGGTATTGAAGCTGCACCCACCTAGGCAAATGGAGAGAGTTCTGTTAAACATCTAATTTGTGCGTTGCGAACAACGAAGGCTTCACGGAGACAAGAGTTGAGTTAATAATCAAACAAAGTCGACCGACGGACATGTTATTGTAGTAAACTTCTTTATATGGGCGGTCAGGTTCCATTTCTCTGAAATACTAGCTCCCAGGACGATCACACTGAGGAATTCAGTTACAATGAAGCCATTGAATGTCAATCGAATATGATTAAATTCTCATTTGTCAGAGTTATCATTGCTGCATTTGGTCCTTCTGTGGATCAATCCGATTCCAATTCTTTCTGATTTCAAGTTCCAATTCCCACCTGCGCCTGAAATTTCAACCCGTTTCCTCGCCGAAATTTCTCCTCCTGTCTTAATAATATGGAAGGACGCTGTAAGGGACAGCAGAGATTTACAAATGTGTTGCTAACTCTGTATAAAATGGAGCTTCGTGGAATGATTGGTTCGGCTGGGATTATTATCCTTGAAACAAAGGAGGTGGAGGGGAGCTCTATAATCACATAATAACATTTATAAACGTTCAATATTCATTGGATCTTGACAGAGTAGATACAAGCAGGTGTGAGGAGAGCACCAATCGACATGAACACAGAATTAGATATTGCCTATTTAATTCAGAAATAATGAGTAATTTATTTGCTCGGGGTCAGAATGTCTGTGGTATTTTTGCGGCACCCACTGCTGCAAACTGTGACAGATAGTTAATCAGAAAGATGATGAAACTTTGTCGAGGTAAGTGAGCAGAATCGAGTTGAAGATTATTAGATCAACCATTTGTTTTTTGAATGGTGGGGCAGACTCGTTGGGCTGAGTGGCATACTTCCACTTTGTTTAACATTTGGTCTGACGCCCTATTTTATTCATAAGTTTCGAATTGTGAGGAGATGGGCTGAAGTGATAGTAAACGTTTATTAAACAGATCAGACAGACTAAGAACAAGGCTCATAAACTCAGGAAGAAGAAATGTGCTGTGGCCTGGGTGCAACAAATGACACTGGGCACAGCACAGGTGGCTGTGTCCAGAAGCTGTGATTGCTGAAAAAAGTTGGTGGACCTTATACAGTTGGCAAGTCAGTCATCACGCTGGATGATGGATCGTTGTATGAGTCACACACAGCAGAAATATGTGCAAGGATGAAAGATTCGTTTCATTGGAGAAGTTTTCTGCTGTTCCAATTCCGAGTGACTGTTTGAAATACTGATCAGATCATTGTGTGAAGTGTTTGGTTAGAATACTCATGAACAACCCCATGGATAAACTTGTGATCCCGATCTCTTGTTATCTGTTTCTCTTTCTTTCTAATAATGATTCATTCTGCTTTCACATCCAAGGTATTAATGTACATACAAACAGCAATGGTTCCAGCACAGATCCGTGTGGTAAACCCACTGGTGAAAGAATTTCAAATACCAAAACAACCCTCCAACAGTTGTGGATCCAATTTGACAACTTGCCTTGGATGCCATTGGTGTGTTGGACCAGCCTTCCATGTGGGACCTTGTCAAAGGCCACAGTGAACTCCAAGGAACCCACATCATCTGCACAGCCCTCATCGTGATTTCAAAGAAAACTCAGCTGATTTCATCAGACAGGATCTTCCTGTACCAAATCCGTGCTGACTATCCCTAGTTGTTTCCTGCCTTTCCAATTATTGATTCATCCTGTGTCTCAGAATTGTTTCCAATAATGTCCCTCCCACTGCTGTCAGACTATCTGCTCTGTAATTACCTGGCCTATCCCTGCTGCCCTTCTTGAACAAAGGTACCACATTAGTGATCCTCCAGTCATTCGGCACTTCACCTGTGGACAGCAAAGTATTAAATATATCCACCAGGGCCCCAGCAATCTCCTTTTTTTACCTCCCATAGCAGCCGGGGATACATTTCATTGGGCACTGGGAGGTTCTCCAACTTTATGCCTGTGAAAACATTTAATACCTCCTCCTTATTGATCTTAACATATTCCCGAACCTCACCATCTCAACAGAAATCCGCGTCTACAATGTCTTTCTTCTGTCTGAATATAAATGGGAAGTATTCATTTAAGGCTTCAACTACTCCATCTGGCTCCATGCCCAGATTATCCCTTTGGTTTCTAAAAGGTTGCACTCTTTAGCTGGGAATCCTCTGACTCTGACTGTAGTTATAAAATATCTTGTAACTTTTCCTTAATACTGTCTGTCAAGTATATTTCATGGCCATTGCTTGCCCCTCATTTTTAAGGACCCCTTACCCTTTCTATCCTCGTGAAGAGCTTCACCTGCTTTTATTGAACTGCATTTTGTCTATCAAAATCACGATATCACTTGATCAGTATTCACTGGCCCTGCTGCCTTTGTCATTCCCACTTTACTAACACACTGGCCATGGATTCTCACTGTATCACTTTCACATGCTCCACTTTCCAAATATAGCCCTAACTGCAGATAGTTCAGCCCAGTCTCTGTTTGCCACATCCTGTCTCATTATAGGAGATTCACTTGTGAGTGGGGCAGACAGGACACTGTGTGGCTGCAGCAGTGACCCCAGATGGTGTGCTGCCTTCCGGGTGCGAGGGTCAAGGAGGTCTCTGAGCGGTTACGGAACATTCTGAAGGGGAGGGTGAACAGTCAGACGTCATTGTGCACATCGGTCCACATGAGAGAGGTAGACAAAGGGATGGGGTCCTGTGAAATGCGTATCGGCATTAGGTAAGAAGTTGAAAAGCAGGACCTCAAGGGTAGTGATCTCCAGATTACTCCCAGTGCCACGTGCCAGTGAGGATAGAAATAAAAAGATAGGCCAGATGGATGTGTGGCTGAGGAGCACATGTCGGGGGCAGGGTTTTCAGTTCTTTGAGATCTCCTCTGGGGTAGAGGTGACCTGTCAAAGGGGCGGGTGGCGGGTTGGACTTGAACCAGAGGGACATCAGTATCCCTTCGTTGGGGATGGATGGGGGGAGGTTGGCTGACTGGCAACGCATGAGGCCTGACTGGTAAGGCAGATGAGCTCCGAGCATGGTTTGGCACTGGGGACAGGGATATTCCAGCCATAACGGAAACATGTCTGACAGATATAGGACATAGATGCAATGCTGGGCAAGGAGCAGATACATTCAAAGCTTCAATCCCACCATCTTGTGAGGGTCCTGCTTTCCCCTCTACTGTAGTGGTCCTCACTGAGACAAACACTACATCGGACAAACAGGAAGAAAGTTAGCCACCAGGATACACTGACACCAGCTAGCCACAAAAAGACACGACCCTCTCTCCCTCGTAGCCCTACACAAGGATGAAAAAAGCCACCATTACGACTGGGAAAACACATCTATCCTGGGACAGGCTAAGCAAAGGCATGCCAGAGAATTCCTGGAGGCCTGGTACTCCAACCACAACACCATAAACAAACACATAGATCCAGCTGCCATCTATCAACTCCTCAGAAAACGAACAGGAAATTACATTACCACAAACCCCAGGAACCCTATTCAGGAGAAAGATATAAATAGAAAGCAGGAGACAACAGCTTCGCTTCACTTGGAGGTCGCCACTGATGATGTTACCGAGCCAGGTAACGAAACGTCTGGATATAAAACCTACTGCTCAGCGAGCACACCTACACCCTAAATCTCAACCTGGGCTTCAAACCTTTACAAACCTTGCAAATTGTAAATTACCCATAGTGTTCAGGGATGTGCAGGATTGACACGTTAATTAGGATAAATGGAGCGTAATAGGTGGGGGAATAGTTTTGGAAGGGATGTTATTCAGAGGGTCCATATGGACTCTCTGATGAGCATCTCGCCCATTCGTATTTCCTCACCGATGGAGTTGTTGGGCCAAATGGCCTGTTTCCACACTCTGGGTACTCACTGAAGGTAACCAGGAAGGAACTGAAGAATGGACTTCGGACAGCTGGACATGAAAAAGCTTTGTTGGGAAGGATTAAGGAAAACCGTAAGGCATACTCTACTTATGTGAGGAACAAGAGAATGGTCAGAGTGAGGGTAGGGCCGATCAGGGTTAGTGGAGGGAACTTGTGCCTGGAGTCATAGGTGGTAGGGGAGGTCCTTAGTGCATACTGTGCTTTGGTATTCACTACTGAGAGGGACCTTGTTATTTGTGAGGACCGCGTGAAAAGGACTGATATATGTGAACAGGTTGATGTTAAGAAGGAGGATGTGCTGAGAACTGTGTAAAACATAAAGATCGATAAGTCTATTGGACCAGACGGGATGTGCCCAAAGTTACTGCACGAAGCGAGGGAATGGATCGCTGCGCCTTTGGAAATGACCTTTGCACCCACACTGTCCACCGAAGTCATACCAGATGATTTGAGTGTGGCAAATGTTACTCTCTTGTTCAAGAAAGGGAATACGGACAATCCTGGGAATTACAGACCTCACTTTCTTATGTCTGTGGTGTGCAGATTATTGGAGAGGACGCTGAGAGAGTGGATTTATGACTCCGTAGAAAAACATAGTTTGATTCGAGATAGTCAGCATGGCTTTGTAAGGGACAGGCCTCTCCGTCACAAATCTCATTGAATCATTCGAGAGTGTGACAAAACACTTTTATGGCTCATTCAAAAAATACAGAGTCATGGGATACAGGGAAACCTGTCTGTCTGGATATAGAATTCCTGGTCCATAGAAGACAGAGGGTGATGATAAATGGGAAGCATTCAGCATGGAGTTTGGTGACCAGTGGTGTTCTGCAGGGATCGGTTGCAGGAACTCTGCTCTTTGTGATTTATTTATAAACGGACTTGGATGTGGTTGTGGAAGAATGGATTAGTAATTTTGCCAATGACATGGAGGTTGCTGGAGCGGTGGATAGTGTGGAGGTCGGTTGTCGATTATAGCAGGATATTGATAAGATGAGGAGCTGGGCTGAGAAGTGGCAGATGGAGTTCAATCTGCAAAAGTCTGAAATGATTCATTTTGGAAGGTCGAACTTGAATGCAGAATGCAGGGTTAAAGGCAGAATACTTGGTAGTGTTGTGGAACAAAGAGATCTTGGGCCTCTTAATGTTGCCACCCAAGCTGACAGGGTTTTTATGAAGGAATATGTTGTGTTGGCTTTCAATTGCTGAGGGATTGGGTTTTCAAGCTGTGAGGTTATGCTGCAGCTCTACAGAGCCATGGTAAGACTTCACATGGAATATTGTGTTCAGGTCTAGTCCCCTCATTACAGGAATGCAGTGGACGTTTTAGGGAGGGTAAATTGGAGAATTACCAGAATGCTGCCTGTGCTGGAGAGCATGTCTTATGAAGAAAGGTTGAGGGAGGTAAGTCTTTTGTCATTGAAGTGAAGAAGGGTGAGGGGCGACTTGGTAGAAGTAAAAAAGATGACGTGAGACACAGATAGAGTGAATAGTGAGAGACTTCTTTATACCATGGCATAAATGGCTCTTGTATGTGGACATAAATAATTTTAAGGTAATTGGTGGATGGGTAAGGAGAATTTTCAGAGATAAGTTTTTTACACAAAGTGTGTTGCGTGGTTGGAATGCACGACCAGCGGTGGTAGGAGAGTCAGATACAAGAGGAACATTTAATAGACTCTTGGGAAGGCACGTGGATGGCAGTAAAATGAAGGGTATGCAGGTTAGTTCGATCTTACAGACTGATGGCCGAAGGGTGTTGTACTGTGCTGTTCTGTGTTCTACGTTCCTTGTCGTAAACTGGGTAAAAAGCCCAGATCAATTTAAAAGGATACGGCATTCAGGAAGAGCGAGGGAACTGAATGCAAAATTGGATTGATGGTAGGAGACAGAGGGTGTTGGCAGACATAATGTTTTCCTGACTGGAGGCATGTGACCAGCGGTGGAGTGAGTCCCCTGTTTTTTGTCATTTGGATAAATGGTTTGGATGGGAATATTGGTTTCCTGGTAAGTAAGTTTTTTTGGGGAACACTGAAATTGGTGGCAGAGTGGACAGTGAAGAAGGTTATCTATGAAACAACAGGATGGACAGTACTGCTGGGATTGTGGGCTGAAGAATAGCACATGGAGTTTATTTAGAGAAATGTGAAGTGTTCCATTTTGGTGAAACAAACCAGGGTGGGACTTGTACAGTTAATGTTCGGGCCCTAAGTAATGTTGCCAGTCAGTGACCCAGGGATGCAGGTACACAGTTCCTTGAAAATGGCGACACAGTTAGACAGGCTGGTGAAGCTGGTGTTTCGGATGGTTACCTTCATACAAGACATTGGTGCGGCCTCCATAAAAGAGTTGTTGATCTGTCGGAAGAACTCATCAGGTTCATTTAACTCCTTTAGGGAAGAACATCCGACATTTTGACATGGTCTTGCCAACATGTGAATCCAGACCCACAGCAATATGGCTGACTCTGTGCTATACTCTGGGTTAATACCAGTGGGGCAAAGAATGCCGGTCCAATCAGTAACACCCTCATCCCATGAATTAATAAATAAAAATACATCTGTCCTTCCCTACCTCTGCAAACCCCTCCAGCTGCAGCAATTCAGACTGGCTTTGTAACACCGTTCAGGCCCGGACCACTCTCGGTAACACTCTCACCACCTCCAGCACCTTCACCTCTCCCTGTTCATATCATGTCATTAAACCCTGACAGTGATTCCTCTTTCCATTACCCTCCCCCCTGCTTGCAAACCCTTTGCAATTCCTTTAACACTTACTGCTTAAACTCTCTCATTTCAGGATTTAAGTAATTTATGGTAATCGTCTAAGCCTTATAATATGACATGATCCATTTTGTCCTCAGTGAGGGATGGGTGGGAATTTCTTGCTGAGGTTTTGTCTGTTTCAATGGAACGTTCTTTTGTTGTGTGTTTTACACTATTCCTTCAAATGTTTTTTCCATTACCCATTTACAGACACACGTTTCAGTCTGTTCAGCCTGTTTACATTGGTCAGTTCTCCTCCCAAACTCATGTCAGTGGCTGTTTTTGTTTCTAGATGAAACTTGTCCTTTCTGTTATTCAGTTTAAAACTTTATATTTCTTTAAACAGCACTTTACCCAATTTCCCAGGGGATCTCCCCAGGTGACATTACATACTAAGTTTCATGATAGAACGGTCGCTCTGAGATATTTACATTCCTAGCCAGTGCACAATGTGTTATTCATAGAACATAGAACATGGAACATAGAAGAATACAGCGCAGTACAGGCCCTTCGGATCTCGATGTTGCGCCGATCCAAGTCCACCTAACCTACACTAGCCCACTATCCTCCATATGCCAATCCAATGCCCGCTTAAATGCCCATAATGAGGGAGAGTCCACCACTGCTACTGGCAGGGCATTCCATGAACTCACGACTCGCTGAGTAAAGAACCTACCCCTAACATCTGTCCTATACCTACCCTCCTTTAATTTAAAGCTATGCCCCCTTGTAATAGCTGACTCCATACTTGGCAAAAGATTCTCACTGTCGACCCTATCTAAACCCCTAATCATCTTATATACCTCTATCAAGACACCCCTAAACCTTCTTTTCTCCAATGAAAACAGCCCCAAGTGCCTCAGCCTTTCCTCATACGATCTTTCTACCATACCAGGCAACATGTACAACAGGTAAACCTCCTCTGCACCCGTTCCAGTGCCTCCACATCCTTCCTATAGTATGGCGACCAAAACTGCACACAATACTCCAGATGTGGCCGCACCAGAGTTTTATACAACTGCAACATGACCTCAGTACTCCGGAACTCAATTCCTCTACCAATAAAAGCCAGTACGCCATATGCCTTGTTCACTGCACTATTTACCTGGGTGGCAACTTTCAAAGATTTGTGTACATGGACACCAAGATCCCTCTGCTCATCCACACTCCCAAGTATCCGACCGTTAGCCCAGTACCCCATCTTTTTATTACCCTTACCAAAGTGAATCACCTCACACTTAGCTACATTGAACTCCATTTGCCACCTTTCTGCCCAGTTCTGCAGCTTATCTATATCCCGCTGTAACCTGCCACATCCTTCCTCACTGTCTACAACTCCTCCGACTTTCGTATCATCCGCAAACTTTGCTCTCCCAACCTTCTAACCCCTCCTCCAGGTCATTTATAAAACTGACAAACAACAATGGTCCCAAAACAGATCCTTGCGGAACACCGCTAGTGACGGTACTCCAAGATTAACCTTTGCCATCAACTACTACCCTCTGTCTTCTTCCAGCCAGCCAACTCCTAATCCAAACCTCCAACTCACCCTCAATGCCATACCTCCGTATTTTTTGCAGTAGTCTACCATGGGGAACCTTATCAAACGCCTTACTAAAATCCATATACACCACATCTACTGCTTTCCCGTCGTCCACCTCCTTAGTCACCTTCTCAAAGAATTCAATAAGGTTTGTGAGGCACGACCTCCCCTTCACAAAACCATGCTGACTATCCTTGATCACATTATTCCTATCCAGATGTTCATAAATCCTATCCCTTACAATTCTCTCTAAGATTTTGCCCACAACAGAAGTGAGACTCACCGGCCTATAGTTACTAGGGTTATCCCTACTCCCCTTCTTGAACAAGGGAACCACATTTGCTAGCCTCCAATCTTTTGGCACTACTCCTGTAGACAACGAGGACATAAAAATCAAGGCCAATGGCTCTGCAATCTCCTCCCTTGCTTCCCAGAGAATCCTAGGATAAATGCCATCAGGCCCAGGAGACTTATCTATTTTCACCCTTTCCAGAATTTCCAACACCTCTTCTCTACATACCTCAAAGCCATCCATTCTACTTAATTGTGACTCAGTACTCACATTGACAACAATGTCCTGTTCCTGATTGAATACTGACGAAAAGTATTCATTCAGTGTCTCCCCAATCTCTTCAGCCTCCACACTCAATTTCCCACTACTATCCTTGACTGGACCTATTCCTACCCTAGTCATTCTTTCATTCCTGACATACCTATAGAAAGCCTTCGGGTTTTCCCTAATCCTACCAACTAAGGACCTTTCATGACCCCTCCTTGCTGCTCTTAGCTCTCTCTTCAGGTCCTTCCTGGCTACCTTATAACTCTCAATCGCCCCAATTGAACCTTCACGCCTCATCTTTACATAGGCCGCCCTCTTCCATTTAACAAGGGATTCCAAATCCTTATTAAACCACGGCACCCTCACACTACCCTTTCGTCCCTGCCTGACGGGCACATACTTATCAAGGACACTCAATAGTTACTCCTTGAACAAGCTCCACATATCAATTACACCCTTGCCTTGAAGCTTACTTTTCCAGGCCACACATCCTAAGTCATGCCTCACAGCATCATAATTTCCCTGCCCCCATCTATAACTCTTGCCCTGTAGTGCACACTTATCCCTCTCCATCACTAGAGTAAAGGTCACCGAATTGTGGTCACTGTCCCCAAAGTGCTCACCTACCTCTAATTCTAACACCTGGCCTGGTTCATTACCCAGAACCAAATCCAGTATGGCCTCACCTCTTGTTGGCCTATCTACATATTGTGTCAGGAAACCCTCCTGCACACATTGGACAAACACTGACCCATCTAACGAACTTGAGCTATAGCTTTCCCAAAATAATATCAGGAAAGTTAAAGTCCCCCATAACAACCACCCTATTACTTTCACTCTTCTCTTGAATCATCCTCGCAATCCTTTCTTCTACGTTTCTAGGACCATTAGGAGGCCTGTAAAAAACTCCTAACAGGGTGAACTCACCTTTCCTATTCCTAACCTCAGCGCAAACTACCTCAGATAGCGAGTCTTCATCCATCGTCCTTTCCACAGCTGTAATACTATCTTTGAGAAGCAATGCCACATCTCCCTCTCTTTTACCCCCACCTCTGACCCTACTAAAACATTTAAACACTGGAACCTGCAACAGCCAATCCTGTCCCTGTTCGGTGACCTTCTTCAAACAAGCACTGAAAAAAATTCTATAATCTCCTCTCCAAATATCACTCTTGTTAGTATGATTATCAAGATTATATGAATATTGAAGTTTCACTAAATTATCACAATGCCTTTATTGAAAATTCCAATGAATTCCTCTTTAATGCAGTGATGAGCAATGAAATGCTGTTCGGTGGCTAAAACTGTTCTGCTGCTTGTGTCTTTGGCAAGTAGTAGCCAGAATTGACATGCAGACTGATCTACTTCATGATCTGCGGCCAAATACTTTCTCTGTAATGGCTTTGTTCTCCATTATTGTTAGTGTTGCCCATTTTGACTGAATTTCCGCATGGTTGTGAAACATTGAATATTTATGTTCCAAATTTTGTTGGCCCGGTAACTACGTCTCCCTGGTGCCTAAATCTCTTTTATCTCTGTGTCACAAATTAGTCTACCCTGTTGCAGAGACTTTGTCCATTCCAAAAAAAACATAATTTACTCTTTCCCAAAATTTCCTGTCACAAATCGATTCACTAATGTACAGTAAAATTAAAATTTGTGCCTTCCTGTTCCTTTCTGCTTGTCTTCAGCTACAATCCGTGCTGTTCACATGCGTCATCTTTTCTATTTGGATTTGGAAACCTCCCTTCACCTGAACCCTCTGTCAGTTTAAAGCTCTGTCCATAAACCTACCGACATGATTGGCCAAGATACTGGTCCCAGCTCAGTTCCACTGAAACCATCCTAATTGATTTTTTTTTTAAAAAAAACAGGGTATGGGATGTGGGTATCTCTGGCTGACCAGCCTTTCTTGCCCAGCCCTCGCTGCCCTAACGCTGAGTAACTTGCTTGGCCATTTCAGAGAGTAATTCGGAGGCAAACACTTTGCTGTGGGTATGTCGTGCAGACCACGTGGGGATGGGCAGATGTCCTTCTCTGAACGGCAAGTGTTTGGATTTATTGTACATCAGTGTTTGGATTTATAGATTTTCAATTACTATTTTAAAAATAATTTATTTGAAATTCCACCATTTCAGATGATGTGGTTCAAACCTGCCTCTCCTGAACTTTAGCTGAGGTTTGCGATACATGCTCTAGCAACAACATCACTAGGCCGTTACTTTGTCTGCTCACAGGCTATTTATCACTGAACACTGATACCAGTGCATCATGAAGCTAAACCTGTTTTCCTTCATGATTGTTTGATCCTGATACCTTCCAGCACTCTGGTGATATCACTCAGTCTCTCTCCATGTGTTATCTCTTACTGTGTCGGTCTAATTGCTGCCTCTGTCAGCGTCTCTCACTCTTGCAGCTACTCCAGATCCTGAGCCTGCAGAATTCAGCACTCCAGAGAGACGCAGCAGCACAGACCAGGGATGGACACTGGGATTTTCCAGATCTCTGTGGGAAACAGTACTATTCTCCATGCGTAACCCTCACTGCATCAGTCTAAGCTCCCATTCTGTCTATTTCTCTGTCTCCTGCAGGTACTCAGGATGTTCCTGACTCAATAGATTTCCCAGCTGCCGGGTTTCCCATCCATCACCACATTGAATATGGTTAGTCAGCCAGACAGACAAAGAGCAGGGAGATCTGGAGCCTTCAATAAATCCTGCAGTGAGGTAAGATCACTCAACATGCATAGAGCAGAGAGCATCCAGTGTTTCCCACTTGCGTCAGCATTGTCCTTCACAGTAACAGGAATATGCTGCCCCTGAAATCTTAATTAATCTCTCTTTTAAAAGAATCCCACTTGCCCGACGTCCGTTTACTTGCAAATAGCCTCCACGAATCAACTTTTTGACAGTTTTGCCTAATAGCTTCTGGACTGGGGCAAGGCCAGTTTCGATATTTAACTTGTGGACCAGGCCTGTCCTTTTCCATCGCTATTTTCAAACTAATAGAATTGTGGTGACTTTGCCAAAGTGCTGCCCCACAAACACTTCAACTCCTTTCTCTCCCTTGTTTCCCGAAGGGGAGTCAGGTTTCATCCCTTTCTCCAGTCGGAACAGTTACATACTGACTGAGACAGTTTTCTTGAACACACTGAACAAATTCCTCCCATCCAAGCTGTGAACATTATGGTAGTCCCAGTCTAGGTTTAGAAAGTTAAAATCCCCGACCACTGCAACCCTATTATTCTTACAGATATCTGAGATCTCCGACATATTTGCTGCTCAATTTCCTGCTGACTACTGCGGGCCTGTAGTACCGTCATATCAAACTGATCATCCAGCCGTATTTCTTCGTTCTACTAATACAGCTTCACTGGGCGATCCCCGGGAATATCTTCTCTCAGCGCTGCAGTGATTTTTTCACTGATCAAAAACACCGATCCCCCTCCTGTCTTGCCTCCCCTTCTATCCTTCCTGTAGCATCTGTCCCGGGAACATTGAGCTGCCTGTCCTGCCCCTCCCTCAGCTGTGTTTCTGTAATTCCTGTGATATCCCTGTCCCATGCTCCCATCCATGCCATGCGTTCATCTGTATAACCTGTTACGCCTTTTACATTAAAGTAAATGCAGCTTAAGTGATCAGTTTTCCCTCATTGCCTGCTGTGCTTTTGTCTGGCTTGTCGATTCAAATGACTCTCTTGAAATTCTGTCCCAGCCTCAACCTTCAGACTGCAGCCTGAGACCATCCCCCTCACTGTGGACAACGCCCTCACCTTTCATGTCATCTGCAAACCTACTAATGATAACTTCTGCTTTCACATCCGAGTGATTAATGCCCATAAGGAACAGCAATGGTTCCTGCACAGATCCCTGTGGTACACCCGCTGGGCAAAGGCTTTCAATCACAAAACCAACCCTCCAACAATTTTGGATCCAATTTGCCAACTTGCCTTTGATGCCATGGTCTCTTCCCTTTCGGACCAGCCTTCCACGTGGATCCTTGTCAGAGGCCTTAATGAATTCCATGGAACACACATCATCTGCACTGCCCTCATCAATATCTTCAATCATAATTTCAAAGAAATCTCAGCTGATTTCATCAGACATTATCTTCCTCTTCCAAATCCATGCTGACTATCACGAATCGGTCCCTGCCTTTCCAGTTATTGATCAAACCTGTCCCTCAGAATTGTTCCCAATTCCCCCCCCTCCCCCTCCACCCCCACTGCTGTCAGACTACCTGCTCTGTAATTACCTGCCCTATCCCTGCTGCCCTTCTTGAATAAAGGAACTACATTAGCGATCCTCCAGTCATTCGGCACTTCACCTGTGGCCAGCAAAGCATTAAATATATCGACCAGGGCCCCAGAAGTCTCCTCCCTTACCTTAGCATCCTGGGATACATTTCATTGGGTCCTGGGGATTTCTCCACCTTTATGCCTGTGAAACTATTTAATACCTCCTCGTTATTGACCTTAACATATTCTCGAACCTCACAATCCCAACTGAAATCCCCATCCACAATGTCTTTTTTCCTGTGTGAATACAGATGGGAAGTATTCATTGAAGACATCACCTACTTGTTCTGGCTCCATGCACAGATTGTCCCTTTGGTTTCTCACAGGCCTCCCTCTATCGCTGGGAATCCTCTTACTCTCACGATGCTGATAAAGTACCTGTGGCTTTTCCACAATCATATCTGCCAAATATATTTCATGACTATTGTTTGTCCCTCATTTTCCACAATCCCCTTGCACTCCTTATACTTGTGAAGGTCTTCACCTGATTTTATTACACTGTACTTTTTTTTATCAAACTCACGATATCACTTGATCAGTATTCCCTGGACTTGCTGTCTTTACTATTCACTCTTCAAGGAACACACCAGCCCTGCGTTCTCACTGCATCACTTTAAAATACTCCACTTTCCTAATATGCACCCAATTGCATGGAGTTCCTCCTTGTCTCTGTTTGCCAGATCCTCTCGAATGATCGCAATACTGATGGGAGACTCAGTTGTGAGGGGGACAGACAGGAGACTGTGTGGCTGCAGAAGTGACCCCAGGATGGTGTGCTGCCTCCCGGGTACCAGGGTCAAGGATGTCTCTGAGTGGTTACTGAATATTCTGAAGGGGAGGGTGAATAGCCAGAGGTATTTGTGCACATAGGTCCACATGACAGAGGTAGACAAAGGGATAGGACCCTGTGAAATGAGTACAGGGAGTGAGGTAAGAAATTTAAAAAAAAGGATATTGACGTTAATGATCTCCAGATTACTCCCAGTCCACACGCCAGTGAGGATAGAAAAAGAAATATCGGCCAGATGGATGTGTGGTTGAGGAGCTGGTGTCGGGGGCAGGGTTTCCAGTTCTTAGGTCATTGGGATCTCTTCTGGGGTAGAGGTGACCTGTACCAGGAGGATGGTTTGCACTGGAAGCAGAGGGGCACCAGTATCACTGGAAGGAGATTTGCTCGTGTTACCCAGCAGGATTTAAACTAGTTTGGCAGGGAGTTGAGACTCTGAATAAGACAGGGCTCATCAACTAGTCAGGCCATCGAGAGCACGTTTCCTATCCAGGTCACAGTTTCGGGAGGGAAAAGACTTTTAGTTTAACGGGCATTAATTTCAATGCACGAGACCTGACTGGTAAGGCAGACAAGTTCAGACCATGGATTAGCTCTGAGGACTGGGATATTATAGCCATAACAGAAACATGGCTGAGAGAAGGGCAGGACTGGCAGCGCAGTGTTCCAGGATACAGAAGCTACAGGCGTGATAGAAGGACAAGTAAGTGAGGGGGGGGGGTTGTCCTTTTGATTAGGGTGAATGTAAAAACAGTGCCGAGAGACAATATTGTTAAGCAGTCCTCAAGTGAGGCCATATTTTTATAAGTTAGAAACAAAAAGGGAATTGACAGTCTGTTGGGATGGTGTTCTCGAACCCCAAATAGCTAGCGGGTACGAGAGGAGAAAATGCGCAGTGAGATTGCAGGTTCCTATAAAAATAATAGAGTAGTATTGGATGGAGATTTTAACTTCCCATGGATTTACTGGGTCACCCAGAGTGTAAAAGGACCATCCGTGGTGGAATTTGTCAAATATGTCTAAGAAAGTTTCCTAAATCAAGACGTAGTGGGCTCTGTGCGACTCAGGCGGATGCAACACGAGACCTCCCCTCAGAAAAAGAGGTCGGCCAAGTGACTGAAGTGTCAGTCGGAGAGCATTCTGGGTCCAGTGACCACAACTGTCTTTGATTTAAGATAGTTATGGAAATGAGTATACATTAGATTGTAAAGGGGGGAATTGGCTTCCTTAATTGAGTGCAAGACAAACGATTCACAAACAAGGCAAGTTCATTGGGAGACCAAGAGAAGGAATGTATGAAGATTTGAGAACAGCCATAAAGGCGTCATGCTGTGAAGTTATGGAATTGAATACTAGCTCCTACAGGCTGTAACGAACCAAAGTGAAATGTGAGGTGTTACTCGAGCCTAGGTTGTGCTTCATTGGAACATTGCAGTAGCCCAGGACTGAAATGTTAGCATGAGAGCAAGGTAGGTTATTGAAATGGGAAACAATGAGACAGTCAGGGCTCTTCCTACAGACAGAGTGGGAGTGTTCCTCAATGCAGTCTCTGTTTGGTCTCCCCAATTTAAAAGGAGAATGAATTGTGAGCAGCAATGACAGGAGACTGGATTGAAAGATTACAAGTGAAATGCTGCTTCTTCTGGAAGGTGTGTGTTGGGTTGTTAAGAAATAAGGAAAGAGTAAGCGATCATTTCAAGTGTCCAAATGCATTTCTTCTTACATGTAGACTACACAGTTCCACAACGTGGAGAGAGTAAGTACTACAGGTGCGAGAGGCCAGAGTTAATAAACTTGGAGCTGGATAAACACAGCAGACTAGACAGAATCAGAGGAGCAAAAAGGCAATATTTTGATCTTGGACCTTTTGTCAGGACTGGCGAGGGGGAGGGGAGCCCAGAAATCGAGCGATGGGATATGGAAGGGCGAGGTGTAAGCATGATGGTGCTGCATACATGCAGGTATGAGGTTACTGTGATTGGTCAGTGTGAAGGTTGGAGCAGATATGTGAGTGAGAAGATGAACAGGTGGGTCTGGTCAAGGAGAAGGGACATGGGATAAGGCAGCGTGTGGAGGGATTTTGATGTTGTTCCTGTCAATATTGAGGTCATTGGGCTATCAGTTCCAAAGGTAAACTCTCAGGTGGTGTTCCTCTGACAGTGGACCGGTTGAGGATGGGCATGTCCACGGACGAGTTGGAGGGAGAATTAAAATGGAAGGTAACGGGTTGGTTGTTGTGTTCAGAGCACTGGTGCTCCATACAGAGCCTGATCCTGCTCCACCAAGCACGTCTCCAACTCCCGATGTGGTCTCCACTCTATCAGGGAGACAAAAGGGAGATTCAGGGATATATTCATGGAGCATCTGCTCTCTGCACGCTTTAACCAACCCTACATTCCAGTTGCCATTCATTTCAGTTACTGGCTCACACCCATCCACCACCCACGCCCCCCCCCCCTTGCTCATCCAGCGACACGTCCATCCTTGGCCTCCGCTACTGTCAGATTGAGGGCAAATAGAAACTAGGGAACACAACATGATCTTTCAGCTTGAGAGCTTACAGTTCACTGGTCTCAATACTGACTTCACTGCATTCAAAATCTCTCCACCCACAGTCTTATTCCATGTTCCCCTTCCCTGACCTGACCCAAGCAGTCCATCTTCCTCTTCGCATATCCGCTGCACCCTTCCCACTGACCAATCACATTATCACCCTACTTGCTTCCCCTATCGTCATCCCATCTACGCTTACCTCAGCCACACGTCCGTCCCTCTATTTACTTCCCGGCTCCCCTTCCCCCGGCCCAATCCTAATGAAGTATTTCAGCCTGAAACGTTGACTTTCCTGTTCCAAGGATGCTGTCTGACCTGCTGTGCTTTTTCAGCTTCATATGTATTGCTATATCCGCAGCAACAGATTTTATTATGCTTTTTATACATTTTATATTAGTCTGTTTACTGACAAGCTTATCTCAACATTCTCACTACAGGGTCAAGGAAACAGTCTCTTTGTCACGAATGCTCCTGTCCGCTTCGAAATGATTTCCTTTGTTTTAACCGTACTTTAAAGTCTGCTGTTCGCAATAGCATTGTAAATTTAACTCTTGTTATGCTGTTGCTTAATCACACCACGCCCAATATACTTCACAACTTCCTTGTTCTTATACTCCACACATCTATTCATAAACGTAAGGATCCATTAAGTCCTTCTATACAACAGTTTCAACTTGCCTGACCATTTGTAATTTCCAGTCTTTTGTGTCCCTCTCTCCTTACATTTACCAGTCCTCCCTCACTCCAAAATTTCCTGAAAGATCACCAGCAATGCCTCCACACTCACCTTCGGCATCTCTTTAGAACTACGGTGTGTTCTCCAACTGGTCTCGCTGATTGATCCAACTTCATCTTCCCCGGCTCCTCCTTACGGGTGGTCACTATACTCACCTCTACTCTCTGACTGTCTTGAAGTTCTGACATTTTGCTAGTGTCTTTCACCGTTAAGATTGTTGTAATGTATTCAATTCCTCTGCCATTCCATTGCTTCCCATAACTGTTCAAGCTTCATTTTCCAACATTCCTTTGTTTGTTCTTTACTCCCTGTCTTCCTTGGTATATGTCTAAAAATCTCTTTCAATGTTCTATTACATGATTAACAAGCGTAATATCAGATTTCACCCTCTCCTCCCATTTGCTGTTCTTAGTTATCCGTGCTGGAAGTTATAGGCTTCGTAATCGTCGAGATTCCCAATAATCTTCACCACATTGTGCGCATTTTCTTTTACATGTATGCTGTCCCTGAGTTTGTTATCACGCACGGCTGCCTTGTCTTTCGCTGAATATCTATCTTCTTACTTGGGATTAATTTCTGATGTGCTGCTGAATTATCTCCAGAAACTCCCGTCATTGCTGCTTCACCATATTCCCGTGCACAGCTCCCCTTCCGACTAACTCTGGCCAACGCCACCCTCATGTCTTTTTTGTTACATTACTCAATTATAAGCCATCTCATGCAAAAGTGAGCATTAGATGTAAACTGAAGGAGGGAGGTTTGAGACATTGGACACGAAGAACGATTGGAGGATTTATTAACTAGATGGAAAGACAGTGACAAAAAGACAGAATATGGACGTGGAGATGTAAAAATAGGGAAGTCGACATGATTGATAAAATTAGATGTGCTTCTGTATTTGGTTTGACAATTCCTTTGTGCTGTGGTCCTTTGTACAGTATATGTGCAACAGATTAATCTGGTGAAATCCTGGATTTGATGCCAGAACTTTTATCTCCATCAATATGACAGGCACCAACTGTTGACAGAACCCAGCATATGTTTCCTGGTAGAAAATGGATTAACTGAAACAAGTTGGAACACCAGAAGCAGGAACTTATAACATCTGAGGAGAAACGAAAGTGTTCATAACGACGATTACCCCATTTTATACTGAACTGATTTATATCTCAATATTCCGTCTACCTCAAAACCTGTCCACTCCCATCTTCACAATATCCCCAGTCTTCACTTCTGCCTCAACACTGCTTCTGAATAAACCATCATCCACACCTTTCCATTTACAATTCTCTTCTGGCAACTCTTCTCGTTACACATATTTTGATCACAAACTTTTTCTTACCTCGACATGGACCTATGCCAGGTGCAAAGTGTGAAGTCAGTTTGATACTAAAATGAATTTCAGTATAACCTGTAACCTCACACGAGGGAGAGGATTGTGCTGTCAGTGACCAGGAAGTGACAATTTCATTGAACTGTCTTGATTCGGGAACTTTCTGAGCAGGAGTGGGTGTCACGTCCATCATCTCCCAATTGCAGTGTTCCAACGTATTCACACAGTGACGGAATCCATCTCTTCCTGCTGCTGAGGGTAATACCTTCGTGCTGTCTCCATAATGGAAGGTACTGAAAGTCTTCTACATATAATATGGGACAGATTGACTGGTGAAAATAAAAGCATGATTAGAAGTAATAAAGTGAACTTACTCAAAAACAAATTGAATTGAAGGTTGGCAAGTTACTGCACCAAATGAGTTCCATCCGAGTTTTCAGGGAAGTGGAATTACAGCAAGTGAATGAGTTATAGAGTCATACAGGACAGAAACAGACGCTTCGATCCAACCAGTCCATGCTAAGTATTCCAATTCCAAACTAACTTAGTATAACCTGCCCGCGGTTGGCCCATATCCGTACAAACCTTTCCTATTCATGTACTTATCCAAACGTCTTTTAAATGTTGTAACGACAAGAAAGAAGTATTGATTACCCTACAAATTTCTTTAGACTCTGGAATTTCTCGTTCCTGCAGACTGGAAAGTAGTTATTGTAATCCTAAATATTTAAAACCGGTGTGGGAGGTAAAACAAAAAAGGTACCTTGACGTTAGGTCTGAGGAAAATATTAGTACCTTTTATGAGAAATTTTATAACTCGACACTTGGGAAGCCATGATGTGACTTGGTACAGTCAGCTTAGACTGAGAAACCGGAAATCATCGTTGAGAAACCTGTGGTGTTTGTGTTAGTTGATACATCCACAAAAGAGAACTAGTGGGAGTGGTGTATTTGAATTTGCAGAATACTTTTTTTACATTGTTGCTAACAAGTGAGCAAAGGAAGTTAGAGTTCATTGGTAAGATGCAGACGGGGTGATCAGGATATACCACTTGGATTGAGAATTGGTCAGTGGAAGCAATGCTGAGCTTCTTGCACTTTTATGGATTGAAGGCGGTTACTCATGGGATATCACAAGTTTCGGTGTTTAAACCACAATAATTTGCAAGGCATAGAAATGATTTGGATGTGAGAAATAAACAGCATGCATCTCATTTTGTATTGATTAAATAGTACAAGGTTGAGAAGTGTTGTTTTTCAAAAGGACCTGAAAGTCCTTGATCATGAGTCACCAAAAATAGCACATCCAAGACCGTAAGTATTAGCAGCTTATATAGTATGCTGCCTTTCATTGTAATATGATTTAAGTGCATAAGTAAAGCCGTCTTCCCGTATTTGTAGGGCTTGATGAGAGAGTATTTGGGGCACTGTGAAGAGGTATGATCTCCTTTGTAAGGCACGATCGCATTAACACAGACACAACTCAAGCAAGTATTAGCAGGCTAATCCATGAGGTGATGAGTCCATGAGGAGACAGTAATGTAACTGAGTATTTAATCTGTCGTGCTAGGAGACAAAGAGGGATGATTGCGCTGAAACGTGAGGGTTAGCGACGATCACATATTTCTAAAAGAGACACTGTTAGGGTGAGAAATAATTAATTTATTAGATTTATTGTCACATGTGCATAAGTCCAGTGAAAGCTTTATTTGCGAGCAGTACAGGCAGATGACAGTAAGCAAGGACACACAGATCACAAGGTGAAAAATAAATTTGGGCAGAGTAAGGCGTGCAGGTTACCATGCGCAGGACATTCAAAAAAACATGATTAACATGAACAAGCTCATCATTATTTGGGGTTACAGAGTCCATTCATCAGTCTAACATAGCATACTTTATGTGCCTGAGTGATCTCTCCCCACATTAATGTGCCGTTGGCATGAGGTCCTACAAGAAAAAAATAGGGAGTTAGGAGCCAACTTAATAAAGTAGGACCACGGAGGTAGTAATCTCAGGAATGCTACCAGTGTCAAGTGCTAGTCAGCGTAGGAATGATCGAATTATCAGGAAGAATGTGTGTCTTGAGAGATGGTGCAGGAAGGAGGGCTTCCGATGTTTGGGATATTGGGACCGGTTCTGGGGGAGATGGGACTATTACAAATTGGACGGTCTACATCTGGTAGATGGTCAACATCGACATTGTGGAGCCAATGTTAGATGGAGTGCATTTGCTAACACTGTTGGGAAGGGTTTGAACGAATGTGGCAGGGGATCAGGAAACAAATCTGTTTGGTGAACAGAAAGGAGGTAGTAACTAAAGCCTAAGTAATTAGATAATGAAATCAGCATAACTGAGGGGAAGAGGAGGCAGGAAGCGGAGGATGAACACAGAGGGACTTGTAGTTTTAATGCAAGAAGTATAGTAGGTAAGGCAGATGAACTATGGCTCTGAATAGTACCTGGGAATATAATGCTATTGATGTTACTGAGACTTGTTTGAGGGAAGGGCGTGATTGGCAACTAAATATCCCAGGACATTAATGCTTCAGGCGGGGTAGAGAGGAAGGGAAAAGGGGTGGATTATAAACATCACTGGTCAAAGAAGATATCACAGCTGTGCTGAAGGAGTGCACCATGGAAGATTCGAGCAGTGAGGCAATATGGGCAGAGCTCAGAAATAGTAAGGGTGTAGAAAGATGTAGGAGCAACAGGATGGTGGTGATAGGAGATTTTAATTTTCCCAACCTTGACTGGGATTCACTTAGTGTTAGAGGTCTCGATGGAGCAGAATTTGTAAGGACCATCCAGGAGCATTTTCGAGAGCAGTGAAGAAATAGGTCAACTCGGGAAGCGGCCATGCCAGACCTGGTGTTGGGGACTGAGCTCACCCAGGCGGTGGAAATTACAGTGGGGGATTACTTTAGGAATAATGATCACAATTCCTTTAATTTTACAGTAGTCATGGAGAAAGATGATAGTGGTCCTAAAGGAAGTGTGCTAAACTGGGGGAAGGCCAACTATAGCAAAATTCGGCAAGAGCTGGGGAACGAGGATTGGGAACAGCTGTTTGAAGAGAAATCCGTATTTGATATGTGGGAGGCTTTTGGAGAGAGGTTAATTAGTGTTCAGGAGGGGAGATATGTTCCTATGAAAATTATGGATAGAAATGGAAAGGTTGGGAAATCATGGATGACAAGTGATATTGTGAGACGAGCTAAATGGAAAAAGAATGTGTACATAATATCTAGATGAGTGAAGATATAGGAAGCCTTGGAAGAATATTGTGAATGTAGAACCAATCTGAAGTGAGGAATTAAGAAGGCGAAAAGGGGTCATGAGATATCCTTAGCCAGCAGGATTAAGGAAAACCTTAAAGCTTTTTGGTCATATATAACGAGCAAGAGGGTACCTAGAGAAAGGGCTCACTTAAGGACAAAGTAGAAAATATATGCTTGGAGGCAGAGAAAACGGGAGAGATTCTTAATGAGTACTTTGCACCAGTATTCACCAAGGAGAGGGGCTTGGTAGATGTTTGATTAGATGGTTAGATCTTTGATTACACTTGGTCAAGTCTGCGTAAGGAAGCAGGAAGTGTTGTGATTTCCAAAAGACATCAAGAAGGATAAGGCCCCAGGTCTGGATGGGATCGACCCAAGGTTACGGGAAGCGAGAGAGGAAGTAGCTGAGGCTTTAACAGATATTGTTGCAGCTTCCTTGAACACGGGGGAGGTCCCGGGGGAATGGAGAATTGCTAATGGCGTCTCCTTGTTTAAGGAATAATCCAGCAAATTACAGACCTGTGAGCCTGACATCAGTGGTAGGGAAGCTACTGGAGAAGATACTGAGGGAATGGATATATACCCATTTGGAATAAAATGATTTCTCAGTGCTAGGTAGCATGGTTTTCTGCAGGTAAGGTCATGGCTTACAAACTTAATATAATTGTTTGAAGAGGTGACAAAGTTGATTAATGAGGGAAGGGATATAGATGTCATACAGATGGACTTTAGTAAGGCGTTCGATAAGTTTGAGGAGAAAGTGAGGTCTGCAGATGCTGGAGATCAGAGCTGAAAATGTGTTGCTGGAAAAGCGCAGCAGGTCAGGCAGCATCCAGGGAACAGGAGAATCCAAGAATGGCTTATGCCCGAAATGTCGATTCTCCTGTTCGATAAGTTTCACCATGGTAAGCTGATGAAGAAGGTGAAATTGCATGGGTGGTCTAGCTAGATGGATAGAGAACTGGTTAGGCAACAGGAGACAGAGGGTAATATTGGAACGGAGCTTCTCAAAATGGAGATCTGTGACTAGTGGTGTCCCACAGGGGCCCTTGCTGGGACATTGTTTTTTGTGGTATACATAGATGATTTGGAGGAAGGTGTAGCTTGTTTCATTAGCAAGTTTTCAGGTGACACGAAGTTTGGTGGAGTAGCAGACAGTGAAGGGGACTGTTCGAGAATACAGCAGAATATAGGTAGAATGGAGAGATGGGCAGAGAATTGACAGATGGAGTTCAATCTGGACAAATATGAGGCGATGCATTTTGTACGTTCAAATCCAAGAGCGTACTATACAGTAAATAGAAAAGTATTGGGGAAAATTGATGTACAGAGACATCTAGGTGTTCAGGTCCATTGTTCCCTGAAGGTGGCAAGGCGATCAGTAGAGTGGTGAAGAAGGTGTGCGGCATGGTTTCCTCCATTGGACCGGGTATTGAATATAAGAGTTTGCAGGTCGTGTTACAGTTGTATAAGACTTTAGTTCAGCCACGTTTGGAATACTGCATAGACTCTGGTCGCCACACGAGCAAAACGATGTGGATGCTTTGGAGAGTGTGCAGAGGAGGTTCACCAGGATGTTGCCTGGTATGTAGGGTGCCAGCCATGAAGAGAGTGAACAAATTAGGATTAGAACATAGAACATAGAACATAGAAGAATACAGCGCAGTACAGGCCCTTGGGCCCTCGATGTTGCGCCGATCCAAGCCCACCTAAACTACACTAACCCACTATCCTCCATATACCTATCCAATGCCCTCTTAAATGCCCATAAAGAGGGAGAGTCCACCACTGTTACTGGCAGGGCATTCCATGAACTAACGACTCGCTGAGTGAAGAACCTACCCCTAACTTCAGTCCTATATCTACCCCCCCTTAATTTAAAGCTATGCCCCCTTGTAATACCCGACTCAATACGCGGGAAAAGGTTCATACTGTCGACCCTATCTAACCCCCTAATCATCTTGTACACCTCAATCAAGTCACCCCTAAACCTTCTTTTCTCTAGTGAAAACAGCCCCAAGTGCCTCAGTCTTTCCTCATACGATTTTCCTTCCATACCAGGCAACATCCTGGTAAACCTCCTCTGCACCCGTTCCAATGCCTCCACATCCTTCCTATAGTATGGCGACCAAAACTGCACACAATATTCCAGATGCGGCCGTACCAGAGTCTTATACAACTGCATCATGACCTCAGGACTCCGGAACTCAATTCCTCTACCAATAAAAGCCAGTACGCCATATGCCTTCCTCACCGCACTATTTACCTGGGTGGCAACTTTCAGAGATCTGTGTACATGGACACCAAGATCCCTCTGCTCATCCACGCTACCAAGTATCCGACCATTAGCCCAGTACCCCATCTTTTTGTTATTCTTCCCAAAGTGAATCACCTCGCACTTAGCTACATTGAATTCCATCTGCCACCTTTCTGCCCAGCTCTGCAGCTTCTCTATATCCTGCTGTAACCTGCCACATGCTTCCTCACTGTCAACAACTCCTCCGACTTTCGTGTCATCCGCAAACTTGCTCACCCAACCTTCTAACCCCTCTTCCAGGTCATTTATAAAAATGACAAACAGCAATGGTCCCAAAACAGATCCTTGCGGAACACCGCTAGTGACGGCACTCCATGAAGAAACTTTGCCATCAACTACTACCCTCTGTCTTCTTCCATCCAGCCAATTCCTAATCCAAACCTCCAACTCACCCTCAATGCCATATCTCCGTATTTTCTGCAGTAGCCTACCATGGGGAACCTTATCAAACGCCTTACTAAAATCCATATATACCACATCTACCGCTTTCCCCTCATCAACCTCCTTCGTCACCTTTTCAAAGAATTCAATAAGGTTTGTGAGGCACGTCTTGCCCTTCACAAAACCATGCTGACTATCCTTGATCACATTATTCCTATCTAGATGTGCATAAATCCTATCCCTTACAATTCTCTCTAAGACTTTGCCCACAACAGAAGTGAGACTCACCGGCCTATAGTTACTAGGGCTATCCCTACTCCCCTTTTTGAACAAGGGAACCACATTTGCTATCCTCCAGTCTTCTGGGACTACTCCTGTAGACAAAGAGGACATAAAAATCAAGGCCAATGGCTCTGCAATCTCCTCCCTTGCTTCCCAGAGAATCCTAGGATAAATGCCATCAGGCCCAGGGGACTTATCTATTTTCACCTTTTCCAGGATTTCCAACACCTCTTCTCTACATACCTCAAAGCCATCCATTCTACTTATTTGTGCCTCAGTATTCTCATCGACAACAATGCCCTGTTCCTGAGTGAATACTGAAGAAAAGTATTCATTCAGTGTCTCCCCAATCTCTTCCGCCTCCACACGCAACTTCCCCCTACTATCCTAGACTGGACCTATTCCTACCCTCGTCATTCTTTTATTCCTAACATACCTATAGAAAGCCTTAGGGTTTTCCCTAATCCTATCTACTAAGGACCTTTCATGTCCCCTCCTTGCTGCTTTTAGCTCTCTCTTCAGGTCCTTCCTGGCTACCCTATAACTCTCAATCGCCCCAATTGAACCTTCACGTCTCATCTTGAGATAGGCCGCCCTCTTCCATTTAACAAGGGATTCCAATTCCTTATTAAACCACGGCTCCCTCGCACGACCCTTTCCTACCTGCCTGACAGGTACATAATTATCAAGGACACTCAATAGTTGCCCCTTGAACAAGTTCCACATATCATTTACACTCTTGCCTTGGAGTCTACTTTTCCAAGCCACACATCCTAAGTCATGCCTCACCGCATCATAATTTCCCTTACCCCAGCTATAATTCTTGCCCTGTAGTACACACTTATCCCTCTCCATCACAAGTGTAAAAATCACCGAATTATGGTCACTATCCCCAAAGTGCTCACCTACCTCTAATTCTAACACCTGGCCTGGTTCGTTACCCAGAACCAAATCCAGTATGGCCTCACCTCTTGTTGGCCTGTCTACATATTGTGTCAGGAAACTCTCCTGCACAAATTGAACAAACACTGACCCATCTAACGAACTTGAGCTATAGCTTTCCCAATCAATATCAGGAAAGTTAAAGTCCCCCATAACAACCACCCTATTACTGTCACTCATCTCCTGAATCACCTTCCCATTATTTTCATTAGATAGACGGTGGTTGAGGGGGAACCTGATCCTTGGATGGCGAGGGATATTGAGGATCTGTTAAGGACAATAAAGAAGGCATACATTGGGTTTAAGATATCGGGCTTAAGTCAATCCTTAGATGACTAAACAAAGTGTAGAAGCACCATTAAGAGGGGAATCAGAAGCCCCAAAACATGACTTGGAACTCTCAGAAAAGGTGAAAGATAATCCCAAGAGGTTCTCTAGCCATATTAAGAGTAGTAGCGTGACTCAGGATAGAATAGGTCCCCTTACTGATAAGCATGGCTGCGCTTGTGTGGAATCACCAGGAGGTGGGGGGAATTGTTTAATGACTATTTCTCCTCCATGTCTACTCAGGAGCAAATGATGCATTCTAAGGAAATAAGGAAAAGAAGTGGGAATGTTTTGGCCCGGATACATATTACCAGAGTGGAGGTATTTGCTACCTTAAAGCACAATAAGGTGAATAAATCCCCTGGGCAAGAACATTTCCATCCTCGGATGTTATGGGAGTCTAGGGAAGTACTTGCAGAGGATTTTGCACAGATATTTGCTTCATCGTTTGCCACTGGAGTGGTTCCATTGTTTAAGAAAGGTTGCAAAGACAAGCCAGGGAGCTCTTAGTCAGTGAGCGGAATGTTAGTGTTAGGCAAGATATTGGAGACGATAATGAGAGACAGGATGAACCAACATTTGTAAATGCAAGGTCTGATTAGAAATAGTCAGCATGGATTTGTGTGCGGGAAATCATGTCTGACAAAACTTTTAAATTGTTTCAAAGAGATTACCGCGAGAATGGATAAGGGTAGGACAATGGATGATCTGTATACGGAAGTTAGTAAGACGATTGACAATGTCCCATACGGCAGGTTAGTCAGTGAGTTTAGGTGACATGCGATCCAGAGAGAGCTAGCTAATTGGATTCAAAATTGGCTCGATGGTAAGAAGCAGAGGGTGATGGTTGAAGATTGTTTCTCAGACTGGAGGTCTATAACTAATGGTGTGCCACAGGTGTCGGTGCTGAGACCTTTGTTATTTGTTATTTACATAAATGTTCTTAATGTGAATATATAAGGCATGTTAAGGCCATAAGACATAGGAGCAGAAATTGAAATATTCAGCCCATCGAGTCTGCTCCACTATTCAATCATAGCTGGTAAGTTTCTTAACCCCATTCTTCTGCTTTCTCGCCCTAACCCTTGATCCCATTGACAATCAAGAACCTGTCCATCTCAGTCTTATATGTACTCATTAACGTTCCTTCTGTGGCATTGAAGTCCATGGATTCACCACTCACTGGCTGAAGACGTTTCTCTTTATCTCCGTTCTAAAAGCTGTTCCATTTACTCTTAGGCTGTGCCCTCGGGTCCTAGTCTATTCTACCAATGGAAACATCTTCACAACATCTATTCTGTCCAGACTATTCAGTATTCGGTAGGTTTCAATTATGTCCGGACTATTCAGTATTCGGTATTTTTCAATTAGATCTCCCCTCATCCTTCTAAAATCCATTGAGTAAAGATCCAGAGTCTTCAAAGTTTCCTCATATGTCAAGCTTTTCTTTCCTGGGACCATTCTCGTGAAACTCCTATGAACACGTTCCAAGGCCAGTACATCTCTTCTGAGATACAGGGCCCAAAACTGCACAACATATTCCAAGTATTCTCAAGAAGATTACTGCATTTATGGATGATACAAAATTAGGAGGTATCGCTGATAGCGATGAACGTTATCAGAAATAATAGAGGGATTTTAATCTGATGGGGAAGTGAGCTGAGGATCGGCAACTACAATTAAATACAAATAAGTGGGAGGTGTTACACTTTGGAAAGTAAAACAAAGATAGGGCTAATGCAGTAAATGGTTAGGTTCTGAGGAGTGTTGTGGAACAGAGGGATCTCGGACCACAAGTCCATATTTCACTGAAAGAGGCATCACGGGTAGAATGGGCGGTAAAGAAGGCATTTAGCATGCTGGCCTTCATCGTTAAAAATATTGAATATAGGAGTTGGGACATTATGCTACCAATCTGTAAGTCGTTGGTGAAGCCAAATTTGGAGTATTGTGTACAGTTTTGGTCATCCTATTAACCTGAAAAGAGTGCAAAGAAGTTTGACAAGGATGTTGTCAGGACTAATAGGCCAGCGATATAAGGAGGAGTGGGCCAGGTTCGGATATCATCCCTTGGAACGTAGGAGAATGAGGGGGTGTTTTTATGGAGATGTATAATATCATGATGGCCATAGATAGGAAGAATGCGTAGAGTCATTTTCCCAGAGATGAGGGACTGAAAACTACAGGGCATAGTTTTATGGTGAAAGGGTAAAGATTTAAGAAGGACATGAGGGGCAACTTCATTATGTAGAGAATGTTTTTGAAATGGAATGGGCTGCCAGAAAATGTGGTTGAGGCAAGTACAATAGCAACATGTTGAAAAATGAATTGATACATAGATGGGAACGGATGAGAGCGATATGGTTCAAATGTGGGCAATTGGAATTAGTTGAGTGGGCAGCATGGTCAGCTCGGACCAGGTTTGGGCCAAAGGGCCAGTTTCCATGCTCGATCACTCTATGACTCAATGACACTCCATTTAAGTCAGTGACACAGTGACACTCCGGCTTACACCAGCCCACATCACGTCACTGTCAGGGGGCACTCTGGGCTACATCAGCTCACACCATGTCACTGTCAGGGGGACACTCCGGGTACAACAGCCCACACCATGTCACTGTCAAGGGAACACTCTGGGATACACCATCCCACACCATATTGCTCTCGGGGGACACTCGTGGATAGAGCAGCCCACATCATCTCGCCATGCAGTGGCTTCTATCATTTGATTGTCGTAGGTGAAGATGTTACCTACCTGCTTGGAAATGTTCTCTATGAGGTCAGTAATCCCCATCATACACTTTACCTTTACTATGGAACAAGCCCGACCCTCTTTGCCGTGTAGGTAGTCGAGGGCATACCAGTTTTGCTGAGGAGATAGACATAATTCGAAGAGCATGTCCTTACATCCTGCTAAGTCCAAGCGATCTCCTTGCCCAATCGGGTTAAACCACAAATAAGATAGTTTCAATTTTGATGTCTAATAATTCCTGCAGATCCTCCTCAGGAAAAGGTACTGAGAAATGTATAAGCCAGAAACGGTGCTTTACTGTTACCCAAAGCCATACCACCCCTCCAATGTGCGCAGAATACAGGTCAAAGTGAACGTTTAGTAGGGAAACCCCAACCCCATTCCCAGGTAGTTGGGCAGGGAACAGAAGTTATGAAATCTGTCCCTAAAGCTACATCACAAGGATTACCAATTTCATTAAGAACAATGAAGACAGTCGCTTTGTCTTGGCTGACAAAAATAATATCCGGATTTAGTTTAGATAATGGAGGGGGCTTCCCAATATGAAGCAGGCCTGTCTTTGTGACTACCCTGAAAGTATGGGTAGTCCATAGCTGCAAAATATGGTCGCCCTGGGCTCTTTGGGTGAAAGCTGTTCAATAGAAAGTGGTGGGTCTTTCAGTAAGAGATGTGATTATTGTCCCAGACTCGTTCCTTCCATCCCACAATTGAGAAGATGGAGGTGCTGTTCGGGGTCTCATAGTAAGGTGTGTGCCATTAAATACCACAAAGAGCCTGAATATCCACAATAACAGAGACACACTCCTCCAGTAGGAATATGCATGAGATGAGAGGCGCCACAGGGAAGCAGTAGCAGTTGGTACATTGGACAAAGGCACATGGAATACACATAGTCACATTCAAATAAGTGCATCTCCATCCTGTTGTAACAAATTGGATAGACTTCCCAGGACTTATTCTAGGAATTCCACAGGCTAGCAGGTGGGGATAAGTAATAATCAAAGGAAAGATTATATCCGATAAATGCCTAACAGCTATTCGATACTCAGTAGTCGGGATCCAGGAGGAGGAAAGGGTTCAAAGAGCCCTTTGCTGATGTGAGGCCGTAACAGACGACTTCATGCTGGCTGAATATTTTATGATGATTTTGCAAAAGCAAATTGTTAGTGAAGGACGACATTTCTCCCTTTCTCTTTTGCGACGTGCCGATTTAGGCCTCATTGAGTAGAGACAACACTTACCAGGAACACCGAAAGGACAACTGAAATCAAACTGGCACAAAACACCTTGACAGGGTGAAGACCATTCAGACATATTCTGTAAATGAACTGTCCGCTTTTCTTGGTGCAGTTGACCATTGCGGCAGTCATTCTTGGTAACATTCCATGCATCGAAGGAATCAGTTTCTCTGGCACATAATGACATCATTTCACCTTGAACGGTACACAGTTTCTGGGTGTTCAGGATCACACGGGTAAACAACCCCCTCTTCAGCACTAATGCCGGCGACGAGTCCACATAACATGGTAAGTTCGATCTTCATCATAATGGTCGTTGTGCATTAAGGATTAGGGTATGTAAAACAGAAGAAGAATTACGATTCGAAACATGTAGCTATATAAAGGTAGTCTGGTTTGTTACCAACTGATTCCGGTTCGTCTTCCAGTTCCCCATTGTCTCCATCTCCATCATCACCACCCCCACAATCCACACCCCACCCCGGAAGCGGCTCATCTAATGATCTTGGAATGATGAAGGTGAACCCAGGCTGAATGCCCGGTGACCTTAACAGCTAGGCTGGTGAGGAGAACCTGGAAGGGCCCTTGACATTGAGGTTGGAGGCTGCGGCTTGTCCAAATCATAATGAGAATGAAAGAGTTAGGACATTCAACAATTGGGATATTGTTGAGGAAGGGGAGTTTCTCATAAGCAGCACAGACCTTAGAGTGAAGACCTCACAAAACATTGGTCAAAGAAAGAATACAGAAGGACATATCCTCAGTCATGTGTTTGAAAGGAATAGGGGAGGAAGCATCATTCCAAGGCGAGATGACAGCTCTACCTTCGATTATTTCGGCTGGGGACAAGCGAATTTTCCCCACAGGAGATCATTGTAGGTGGAACAATACCACCAGCACCACTGAACGCAGGAAAGACCTGTCTCAGAAGTCCATTTGGTAAGTTTAGTTTTCAGAGTCTGGTCACCATGTTCCACGAGCCCTTCAGCCTGTGGGCAATAAGCACAATGAAGTTGGTGGTGGATCCCAAAATAAGAGCATAATTCCTCATTAATATCTCCAATAAAATGGGGGGGGGGGGGGGGGGGCATTGTCAGAAAGTAGACAAAAGCAAATACCAAAGCAGGTAATAATCTCCTTGAGTAAAATATTTACAACAGTTTTAGCAGTAGCGTTGGAAGTGCGGTAAGCTTCAACCCATCTCGGAAAAGAAAATCAACAATGACCAAAGCATACTTATAGTGCTGACACCTTTGCAACTCAATGGAGTCTTTAAACATCTTTTGCAGTTGGCATTAGTTGGCAGAGGTCGACTCACCCTTGTCAGAAAACATAGAACATAGAAAGTACAGCACTGAACCGGCTCTTTCACCCACGATGTTGTGCCGAGATTTAGGCCTAATGTAAAATATAATAACAATCGACGCACCCCTCAACTCACTGCTATCCATGTGCATGTCCAGCAGTCGCTTACATGTCCCCAATAACTCTGCTTCCACCACTACCACTGGTAACGCATTCCATGCATTCACAGCTCTCTGTGTAAGAGAAACCTACCTCTGACATCTCCTTTATACCTTGCTCCTAATATCTTCAAACTATGAGTTCTTGTACCAGTCAATCCTGCCCTGGGGAAAATTCTCTGGCTATTGACTCTATCTATTTCTCTCATTATTTTGTACACCTCTATCAGGTCTCCTCTCTTCCTTCATCTCTCCAGAGAGGAAAGTCCGAGCCCACTCAACCCTTCTTCATAAGGCAAGCCCTCCAGTTCGAGTAGCATCCTGGTAAACCTTCTTTGCACCCTCTCCCAAGCCTCTTTATCTTTCCTGTGGTAGGGCGACCAGAACTGGACACAATATTTCAAGTATTGCCTCACCAGGGACTTGCAGAGCTACAGCAAAACCTCACGGCTCTTAAACTTAATCCCCCTGTTAATGAAAGCCAAAACACCATATGCTTTCTTCATAACCCTACCCACTAGTGTGGCAACTTTGAGGGATCTATATACTTGCACACGCAAATCCCTCTGTTCCTCCACACTGCCAAGAATCCTGTCTTTAATCCTATATTCAGCATTCGAGTTCCAAAATGCATCACTTCGCATTTATCCAACTTGAACTCAATCTGCCATTTCTCAGCCCAACTCTGAATTCTGTCTATGTCGCGCTGCAGCCTGCAGTAGCCGTTTATACTATCAACGACACCTTCAAGCTTTGTGTCATCTGCAAATTTACTAACCCACCCCTCAACCTCCTCATCCAAGTCATTTATAAAAACTACAAAGAGCAGAGGCCCGAATACAGAGCCCTGTGAGACGCCACTCCAACACTGTTGTCCAGGCAGAATACTTTCCATTTACAGCCACTCTCTGCCTTCTGTCAGCCTGCCAATTCTGTGTATATCTGTTTAATGCCTGGAAACAGAGTGTTGAGGAGGGTTGTCTGTGTATGTCTGATTAATGGTCGGTGATAGGGTGGTGGTGCAGGATTGTGTTTGTTTTTCTGCATATATCTGTTTAATGACAGGAGACAGACTGGTGGTGGTCGAAGGCTGCGTGTGTGTATTTCTGTGTATATCTGCTCAATGGAAGGATATCAGGGTGGTGGTGGAGGGTTGTGCGTGTGTGTGTTTCTGTGTATATCTGTTTAATGGCAGGAGATAGGGTTGTCGTGGAGGGGTGTGCGTGTGATTCTGTGTATATCTATTTAATGGCTGGAGACAGGGTGGTGGTAGAGGGTTGTGTGCGTGTGCGTGTGTCTTTCTGTGTATATCTGCTCAATGGCAGGAGAACAGGGTGGTGGTGGAGGGTTGTGTGTGTGTGTTTCTGCGTATAGCTGTTTAATGGCAGGAGACAGGGTGGTCATGGGGGGATTGTGTGGGTATTCCTGCATATATCTGCTCAATGGCAGGAGGCACGTTGTTCATGGAATGTTGTGCGTGTGTGTGTTTCTGTGTATATTTATTTCATGACAGGAAACAGGGTGGTGGTGGAGGATTGTGTATGTATGTGCGTTTCTGTGTATACCTGTTTAAGGGCAGGAGACAGGGTGATGGTTTAGGGTTGTGTGCGTGTTTCTGTGTATATCTGTTTTAAGGGCTGGAGAGAGTGTGGTGGTGGAGGTTTGTGCATGTGTGTTTCTGTATATATCTGCAGTAGGCAGGGTGTTCGTGGATGGTTGTTGTGTACATTTCCGTATATAACTGCTTGATGACAGGAGACAGGGTGGTCAAGGAGGTCTGAGTGAGTGTGCGTGTGTGTTTCTGTGTATATGTACTTAATGGCACGAGACAGTTTGGTGTGTGGGTTTGTTTATGTGTATATCTGTCCTATGGCAGGAGGCAGGATGTTCATGGAGTGTTGTGTATGTGGGTGTTTCTGCGTATATCCTTTTAATGGCAGGAGACAGGGTGGTGGAGGGTAGATGTCTGTGTTTCTGTGTCCATGTGCTTACTGATAAGAGACAGTGGTGGTGGAAGTTTGTGTGTGTGTGTGTGTGTGTGTGTGTGTGTGTGTGTGTGTGTGTGTGTGTGTGTGTGTGTGTGTGTGTGTGTGTGTGTGTGTGTGTGTGTGTGTGTGTGTGTGTGTGTGTGTGTGTGTGTGTGTGTGTGTGTGTGTTTCTGTGTCTGTCTGTTTAATGCTGGTGTTAGGGTGATGATGCAGGTTTGTTTATGTTTTCTGTATGTATCTCCTTAATGACAGAAGACAGACTGGTGGTGGTGGAGGGTTGTGTGTGTCTGTTTCTGTGTGTATCTGATTAATTGCAGGAAACAGAGTGGCGGTGGAGCGTTCTGTATGTATGTGTGTTTCTGTGTATATCTGTTTAAGGGCAGGAGACAGGGTGGTGGTATAGGGTTTTGTGCGTGTTTCTGTGTGTATCTGTTTTAAGGGCTGGAGAGAGTGTGGTGGTGGAGGGTTGTGCGTGTGTGTTTCTGTATATATTTGATGAACGGCAGGAAACAGGGTGGTGGTCGAGGAATGTGTGTGTGTATGTGTGTTTGTGTATATATTTGCTTAAAGGCAGGAAACAGGGTGGTGGTGAAGAGTACAGTGTCTGTGTTTCTGTGTCTATGTGCTTACTGGCAGGAGACAGGGTGGTGGTGGAGGGTTGTGTAAGCATGTGCGTTTTTGCATATATCTGTTTAAGGTCAGTAGGCAGGGTGTTCGTAGAACATAGAACATAGATCATTACAGCCATTCGGCCTTCAAAGTTGCGCTGACCTGTCATACCAATCTGAAGCCCATCTAACCTACACTATTCCATGTACATCCATATGCTTGTCCAATGACGAATTAATGGATTTAAAGTTGGCGAATCTACTATCGTTGCAGGCAAAGCATTGCATACCCTTATTACTCTCTGAGTAAACAAACTACCACTTACATCTGTCCTATATTTGTCACCCCTCAATTTAAAGCCATGTCCCCTCGAGCTCGCTGTCACCATTCTTGGCAGAAGGCTCTCTCTGTCCACAATATCTAACACTCTGATTATATGTCTCTATTAAGTCACCGCACAACCTTCTTCTCTCCAATGAAAACAGCCTCAAATCCCTCAGACTTTACTCGAAAGACTTTCTCTCCATACCAGGCAACATCCAGTAAATCTTCTCTACACCCATTCCAAAGCTTCCACATCTTTCTTATAATACAGTGACCAGAACTGTACACAATACTCCAAGTGCAGCTGCACCAGAGTTTTGTACAGCTATAGCATAACCTCGTGGTTCCAGAACTCGACCCCTCTGTTAAAAGCTAAAACACTGTATGCCTTCTTAACAACCCTGTCAACCTGCGTGGCAATTTTCAAGGATCTGTGTACCTGGACACCGAGATCTCTCTGCTCATCTACACAACCAAGAATCTTACCATTAGCCCAGTACTTTGCATTCCGGTTACTCGGACCAAAGTGAATCACCTCACAGTTGTCCACATTAAACTCCATTTGCCACCTCTCAGCCCAGCTCTGCAGCTTATCGATGTCTCTCTGTAACCTACAACATCTTTCGTCACTATCCACAACTCCACCGACCTAAGCGTCGTCTGCAAATTTACTAACCCACCCTTCTACTCCCTCATGCAGGCCGTTTATAAAAATGACGAACAGCAGTGGACCTAACCCTTGCGGCACCCCACGAGTAACTGGACTCCAGGATGAACATTTTCTATCAACCACCACACTCTGTCATCTTTCAGCAAGCCAATTACTGATCCAAACTGCTATATCTCCCACAATACCTTTCCTCCACATTTTGAACAATAGCCTACTGTGGGGAACCTTATCAAACGCAATGCTGAAAACCAGTTCCACCACAGAACACACCAGATGGCCTCCTTGTTTAGAGACCGCAATTTCCCATCCCACGTGGTTAAAGATGCCCTCCAACGCATCTCGTCCACATTCCGCAACTCCGCTCTCAGACATAGCCCCCTCAAACGTAACAAGGACAGAACGCCCCTGGTGCTCACCTTCCACCCTACCAACCTTCGCATAAACCAAATCATCCGCAGACATTTCCGCCATCTCCAAAAAGACCCTACCAACAGGGATATATTCCCCTCCCAACCCCTTTCCGCCTTCCGCAAAGACCGTTCCCTCCGTGGCTACCTGGTCAGGTCCACGCCCCCCTACAACCCACCCTCCCATCCTGGCACTTTCCCCTGCCATCGCAGGAACTGTAAAACCTGCACCCACACCTCCTCACTCACCTTTGTCCCAGGCCCGAAAGGAGCCTTCCACATCCATCAAAGTTTTACCTGCACATCCACTAATATAATTTATTGTATCCGTTGCTCCCGATGCGGTCTCCTCTACATTGTAGAAACTGGGTGCCTCCTAGCAGAGAGCTTTAGGCAACATCTCCGGGATACCCGCACCAATCAACCACACCGCCCCGTGGCCCAACATTTCAACTCCCCCTCTCACTCTGCCAAGGACATGGAGGTCCTGGGCCTACTGCACGGCCGCTCCCTCACCACCAGACGCCTGGAGGAAGAACGCCTCATCTTCCGCCTCGGAACACTTCAACCCCAGGGCATCAATGTGGACTTCAACAGTTTCCTCATTTCCCCTTCCCCCACCACACCCTAGTTCCAAACTTCCTGCTCAGCACTGTCCCCATGACTTCTCCGGACTTGTCCTGCCTGCCTATCTCCTTTTCCATCTATCCACTCCACCCTCTCCTCCCTGACCTATCACCTTCATCCCCTCCCCCACTCACCCAATGTACTCTATGCTACTTTCTATCCACCCCCACCCTCCTCTCGCTTTATTCCTGATGAAGGGCTTTTGCCCGAAACGTCGATTTCGCTGCTCCTTGGATGCTGCCTGAACTGCTGTGCTCTTCCCGCACCACTAACCCAGAAACAGAGTTATTTATTCAGTTCGAGGACCTCCCGTCAGAGCTGAAAAAAATGTTGAGATGGGATATGGCTGAAACAAATCGTGTGACTGTCAAAATGGCCAGAGAGGAAATAATAAAAGAGAAGCTCAGGATAAAGGTGGACGTCAGGACATAGTCAATTGACAGGGAGGGTGCGGAAAGGCAGAGGGAGATGGACATGAAAAAAGAAGCGTCACTGGCCCTGCAATGTTAAATCTGCTTTCCATTTTCAAGATTCTGCCGGACCTGCTGATATTTTCAGGCAAATTCTATCTTTGTTTCTGAAACAGAACATGGGAAAGTTATCTTCGGCCAATCAGCTCTAACTGCTCTTGGAATGATTACACTGCCTCATTCCCACAGATCACTTTCGTCTAGCACTGAAAACTCACAACCCTGCCCAACCCCACCACATGCCAGTTGCCGAGAATAAGCTGTTTGTTGCGTCAACCCGCATGGACACACAAGAAGATCATTATCCATGTGAATTGTTAGACATTCAGGGAGATGTCCCGAAGGTTTCCGTCAGAACCCTCTCAATCAGTTAATTTCGGTTCAGCAACATTTGGAATGGAACCGTCACTTACCGTCTCCCCCAACAAGTGGCCATTTTAATGCACGGTTGGAGTGGAACCTGCACCTTTGAAAGGGACATCATGCATCGTACATTCGCCTGCACTGATCGACTTGTCTCGGCTACTTGCAGTGAAGTGAAGAGACTTTTCCCTCGTACAGATGCATCAACGAAAGAATGAGGCTGCCCACAGTGAAAGCAGAATGGAGAGCTGGGATCCAGTAAGAAAATGAAAGCACCCATTGTGCAGTTCATGTCCACGACCCAGAGGTCAACAGTCGCAAATACTCAAAACAAAACCGTCAGAACTCGCGTAGCCCTTTCGTATGCAAGTGCTGACCGCAGTGGAGTTGTGATATCGGCAGCAACAACTCGATAGAGACTGGCGCTTAAATTCAGCGCCACAGACCGCTTTGCCACGCTACCCCACGAAAGAAGTACGCCAAATCTGTCATGACTAGTATTTCAGCATCACTTAACTTTCGGCACTTCCTGCTCCTCAACAGCCTTCTCCACGCAGTAATGCATATTGTTTGGAAATGAGTTAGCTCATTGGATGAACGGTTGATTTGTGATTCAGAGTACCACGAACACATTCAGTCCCCGTCTCAGCTAATGTCGCCCTGAAGTGCTCACTTTCTTAACGTGGTCCCTTGCTTGAGGCTCAGTGACTTTTAGGGTAAAGCACCATCAGTCGTCTCTCTCTCTGAAAAGTGAGGTAGTGGTCCTTTAGTCTCTGGGGCTACGCCAATTTGAATTACAAAACTTTATTTGTGTAATGAGAAGGGAATAATTGGCAATCTAGCTGTGTGAGGTCCCTTGTGGGAGCTTGAAGAATGCAATGATAGAAATAATCATTAACATGGAGATGGACTGAGTCGAGTGGATAAAATCTGAATACAGGAAATCACGATGGTACAAGGAGGAGAAGGTTTCAATAAATAGGGGAACATAACTTGACTGCATGACAAACATCTATCGATCTCTTGGAGGAATTGCAGCTGTTCTTCTTTCCTATCTGTAATAAAATAAAACGGGAAAGGTGACTCTACCATGTCGAAGAAGGGATATTCGGGATTGTACTTGATTCACGTGAGAGGCGTACAAAGTGTCTGGAAAGAACAAAAGACCTGAAGACTGAGTGCATTTCAGATTTCAGCACGATTAAGGGAGTGATTAAGAGGGAAAATAACGTATATAAGTAAGCCAGCGAAATACAACGTAATTGTAGATTCTCCTGACATTAGATGAAGACAAAGAATAAAACATTAATGGAAACAAATCCCTTATAATCAGAAACAGGGGAAGTTATAATGTGGGTTCAAGTCATGGCAGATCAATTAACTATATACTGTATTTTGCTTCTGTCATCACAAAGGACGTCAAATAATATCCCTAAATTGCTGTGGAGGGAGAACTGAAGAAAACATCAGCATTTGTTGGGGAATAGTGTTGGGGAAGTTTATAGGATTAAAAGCAAAGATATCACAGGAATGCTACTCTCCACCGAAGCATACTTTACAAAGTGGCGCAAGAGTTAATGGATTTAATATGAAACAAGGAGCTTGAACCTAAATAGAGTAATCTCAAGTTTCAAGATTCTGTAGAATCTGGAACAATTTCCAATGGATTGGAAGATCGCTGATGTGACGACACTTTTTTTTAAAAGAAAGGTAGATATGAAACATGGAATTATAGAACAGTTAGCCTAACACTGGAGACCAATTATAGGATTGGACAGTCAGCCAGCATGGATTTACGAAAGGGAAATGAGAAACTACTCATGGTGCCTGTGTACGCAAATTACTGAAAGTAAGCATGCAGGTGCAGCAGGAGGTAAAGGAGGCAAATGGCATGTTGACCTTTGTAGCAAGAGGATTTGAGTGCAGGAACAGGGATGTCTTGTTGAAATTGTACAGTGTCTTGGTGAGGCCATACGTGGAGTATTATTTGCACGTTTGGCTTGTGGAGACTGCACAACAACGTTTTAACAAAGCGATTCTTCAGATGGCAGGACTGAACTTTGGGAACAATTCGAATTGGTTCGAATGAAATCCACTGATCTTTAGAAGAAAAAAGTAGGACGTCACAGCAACTAATATAATTCTAACATGATAAGCATGTTAAATGTAGGAAGGATTCCCTCATGACCATGGAGTCCAGACCCAGAGGTGTGGGGTTCACAGTTTTAAGATATCGGGCAGGCCATTTAGTTCTCTCAGGCGGGTGACCCTGTGGAATGTTCTGCCACAGAAAGGTGTTAAAGTCAAACCACGGAATGTTTCCATGAAGAAAATATAGTTCCGTTTTCTAAAGGGATCAAACACTACGGGTCTACAGTAATAACAGACTACTGAATGCAATGGCCAGACTTGATCACAGTGAACATTGCAGCAGGATCAACACAACAACAATCTCCTCCTGTTTCAATTTTCTATGTTTATATACCTTTAAAGGTGATGTGCAAAAGTACTTGACACATATATCAGCACAGATATCAGATATTATTGGATGAAAATCCTATAACCCCTCAATGAATGGCAATCTGTGATAAGCTTCACCACACGGACTGCATCACGTCATGATGGTCAAGAAGATGCAGAATCATTTTCAAAGCTTTTGGACTGACCGCTCTCTCTCTTGGTTTCGATTCAGTTCTCAAACAGTTGACTATTCTGAGAAATAAACGCAGTATATCGGAAATAAGTAAACATCTTTGGAAATTTTGTAAGGCAAAGGTGGTTGGGATAAGATGGAGCAAGTGTGTGAAGAGGAGCAATGAGAGAAACAATGAGCTGAGGTTTGCAGTGTGTTGCTGTGTGAAGAACAAAATCAATTTACAAACCCATCTTTCTCAGCTCTATTCCTGCTCCATCCTCTCAGCTTCTTTCACACTGGCAGCCAATTCAGATGCACAAATATTCGCGGAGAGACTTTCCCGTCAATCCCAGTCATTGACTTTCACTATGGCGAACACAGATTGCAGAAATCAGGCTTAAATTCAGTATGGCACAGAAAGAAGTAATTCGGCCAATTTAATCATTGCCAATTTTCAGCACAGGAGTGCAGACTCGTCAAATAATCTATTTCATTGCAGGCCGGCTCAGATAGAGCTATGCAGTTATGCAACATTGAAAGAGACTCTTCCACCCAGTCTATGCCAACCAGAATCTAAAATTGAATTCGTCCCATCTGTCTCTGCTGTGTCCTTATCACTACGAAAAAATCTTATTCATGTACCTGAATAAAGTCCATATGAAAGCTTTTTCTATTGCTAAACCAATTTCCAAATGCTGTAACTGCACTCGCATCCACCACACCCTCAGGAAGTTCATTCCACACATGAAACAATCTCTTTATAAAGTAGTCTTTTTTAAAAATTCTCTTATGTCATTTTAAATCTTCCTCCTCTCACCTTAAAAGTCTGTTCACTAATTTTGAAATCCCTCATGCAAGGTAAAAATGAACCTGCCATTCACGTTATCTATACCGTTTAAAATTTTATAACCTGCTATAAGGTCTCCGCTCAATCTCCTACACTCCACTGAAAACGAGTCCCAGACTTTCCAAATTCTCCAGGAAATACCAAACCTCTACCCCTAACAAAAGCCTGACATATCTTTACTGCACCTTCCCCAGCTTAACAGTATTCTTCCTAAATCACGACTGCACACATTAATCCAGACAATGCCTCACCAACGTCATGTGCTCCCAAAAGATGACGCCCAAACTCCTATACTTAACGGAATGATGATCATAAACATCTCCTTTACCACCCGATCTACATGCCATGCAGGGAAAACTGACATTCTCTTTGGCCTCTTCCGGTAGCTCGCATCCTCTAATTCTGTCAACATCCTTGTTAATCTTTTCGGAACATTCTCTTGTTTTACAACATCCATTCCAGAAGAGGGAGACCAGAATTGCACACAATATTCCAACAACTGACTGAACCTACTTTCTGCACAGCCGCAACATGATCTCCCAAATACGATACTCAATGCTGTGACCAATAAATGAAAGCATCAGAACGCCTTCCCTGCATGTTAAAGTCCCACATCAGCAGTGTCAGATGCATTTCCTGATGTGAAATCAGGGTGAAACGAGAACAGGTGGGACATCAGGGAACAAGAAAGACATTCATTGTTTGTGAGAGGTGTCGGTGAGCAGATTGGTGCCACGCTCCATGTGGGTGCTGAAGGCGTGCCTTCCTGTTTATTTTGGGATACACTTCACTCCAGATGTATCAACCACAATGACTGTCTATTCTGTGTTGACCTTTTAACACCTCAGGGGAAAATGAGGACCACAGATCCTGGAGATCAGAATCGAGAGTGTGGCGCTAGAAAATCACAGCAGGCCAGGCAACATCCGAGGAGCAGGAGGATTGACGTTTCGGACATAAGCCCTTCATCAGGATTGAAGCTGGTGGGCTGGGGAGCTGAGAGATAAATAGCAGACAGTTTGGGGCTGGGGACAAGGTTGCTGAGAATACAATAGGTAGATAAAAGCGGGGAGAAGGTGTTAGATTGGAGAGGAGAGTTGAGCGGATAGATGGGAAAGATGTTGAACAGGGAAAGAGAGCGGTCTCCACTTGAGGCTTGGAACTGGCATGAGGTGGGTCAAGGGATCTTTGGCCAAAGGTGAAATCCACGTTAATCCCGTGGGTTTGCAGAGTGCCAAATCGGATGATGAGGCTTCACTCCTCCAGGATTCACCGGCTAGGGTTTGGCGATGGAGGACCCAGAACCTACATTGGAGGGGGCAGGGCTTTTAAAGTGCTCATCTAACCGGCAGTGGGGTTGGTTTGGTGGCCCAGGTATTTTTCCCTGAAATGATTTGCAAGTTCGCGTCCTATCTGCTGATATGGAGGAGACATCATCAGATGCAAAGGACACAGTAGATGACTTTTGCAGAGATGCAAAGGATGCACAAATATAATCACAGTATCCGTTGGATTGTTTGTGAACTCCCAACCCTGATCCATTTGCAGGCATGCCTCCGTGATATCCACAATAACGTACCTACCAATTTCAAGCTTGTTTCCCTTTTTTCGTACACTGCTTCTATTTAGGTGTAACACTATCGCTCCTGCAGAGAGCTCACCTCTTCTCAGAGATGTCACCTTCCCTGCTTTGCCTGAAGTAGATTCCTTATTCTTTACATACGTTCTGTCCAAGAACTTGTGGAGGAAATTTTAAACTGTCCAGAGCCTTCCACTTTTTTAACATTTTCCACAATTTTCTATGCAATTAAAGCAAACACACATTATTTATCTTAAAGTCCAACCGACAGACCAAAGCTTTCAGCTTTTCCAAGGACTTTGGCCCCAGCATCATTCAGGTGGAGACTGTCCCACGAGACAGTTCAATCCTTCGCCAGTTCTGACCCCAAAATCCAATGTAATAGCATGCATTTCTCCCACACCAGTCTTTCAATCACACAGTTACCTCGTTATTTTTGCTGATCTTGTGCCGATTTGTTTATGGACCAGGTAGTAATCAAGAGATTATTACTTTTGTGCATGTTTTCTAATTTAGCACCAACTTAAATTCCATCAACAGAAATTCTTTCCTCTTTCCACCTACATCAATCTCTGGATCATTCCTCTCCCACTCCAAGTTCATCTACAGCCCAAATGAGTAACCTGAAAATGCGCATCAAGCAGACAATTGAGCTTTCAGGACCCTTGAGTCGGGCCATCGGGAACAGTCTCTATTTCCTGGCAGTTACTGTCCCCGATTATACCGATATTTCTCTTTTCTCCCTCCTCTTGAATTACCACCTCAACCTCATCCTCTCTACAGCCAGCATTTTCATCCACACAGGGAGGAAGTAACTCAAACCTGTTGGAGTGGCTAAAGGGCTGAGAGTCCTTCAGTACTACCCTCTGTTTCCCTCTACCTGCCTCATTCCCAGTCACACCCTTCTGTCACTGATCACTGACCGATATGACGGAGTTAATCTAAGGAGTGTGACTGTCTCCTCTGCAATACCAAAATGACTGTCTCAGATTTATATTTAACAAATAATCCTGTATCCGCTTCTGCTTGCACAAGTGTGTTCCAAAATTCTGACAAACACAGTGTGTTGCATGCTTTGGAAGATGCACCTCGAATGCTTCGAGAATGAGCCATGGTAACTCACTAATATTTTGGTGAACAGCCGAACGTGCTGACTAAATGCACCACAGAGTCTGAGGTGTAAAGAAATCGGCAAGGTTCTGAAACCTGTGTGTCAGCGAGTTCTATCTTCAGACTGCAGTTACTGAAACCGCAATTGTCCTCGACGAGTTTTACTTTACCAAAATACAGGCTGAGACTTTCATTGCGCAGAGACGAGGCCAGCCTGATCCCAGTCACTGCAAATGCATCCATGTCACCAGGAAACGATTTTGCATGTGGATACACAAAACATAATTCTGCAGCCTGGACAATAACAGGAAAATCAGAATGGAACCCAGTCCATGTTTTTTTTTAACCCCACGCAGATACTTTGTCTCTCGTTGTCTCTGTCCTGAATCCACACTGTGACGTACAGACTCGAATCAGGCTCCCAGAGACAAGTTTAGAGCCGAATCTATGAAGCAGGAAGGGAACGGCCAAGTTGAGCAGAGTTGACACAATGAATTGTAGAAGGGAGGAATGGGGGACGCAGAGTAAAAAAGAAACAAACAGGCAGAGGGGTACGGTGATTCGAGAGACAAAGGGACAGAGCGCGAATGATATAGAACAGGCATTCGGTTTTGCCTTCTACTGCTGGTCATACTGTAAGATTATCACAGTACGATAACTTCCCTTAATCGAACGCAATAGCAAGAGTGTAGGTGTTGGCTTGTGGAGTGTCTGACTCCAGATCAGAAAGTTGCGTGTTCAAACCACCTCAGGCTCGCAGTGCGTTTTGAGGATTTACCTCCGTGAGTTTTACCTGGCAACAGATTTTGCTGTATGCGATATTCACTGAGCAAAGTGTTTTTGTTTCCAGCTCCTTTCAATCAGACGAGATGTTTTCCTGGCATTTGTATCTGTGAACAATTAATCAGGGAAGTGGATTATCCATTGTTTGGCTGAAGGTTCAGTTCCCCCAGTGTGATATATAAAGCACAAAGTGTTCATCATTGGGTAACATGCAGCCACATCCCTCTGGGCAGCTGCCTCTTTCAGTTGGAGACAGAGTGGTGTCAACAATATGTCATGATATTTTATTACTTAATCTACCCAATCTTATGCTTCGATCCATCAGGAAATTCCACCTCCTCCCGTTACAGCAGAGTGACAGAGGTTTCGCAAAGAAATGTTTTGCAGCAACAGCAATTCTTTCCTCTCACTGGGCACAGTTAAATTGATGTTTATCTCAACAACAGGAGCGAAAACCGAAGTCTAGCGGACCATCTCCACATTAACGGTGATTCTGAAATTTACGCGGTGTTGGTAAAATCCAATTACAGACATTTACTTAGTTCAGTCCGCAATAAATTTAATTGTCCGCCAGGACGTGGCTGTGTGAAACAGCATGGGGAATTACTGTGCGGAGTGCTGTGCATGAAACACATCACAACTGATCTTTTTTTTTACAAATTCACGAGCTTATTCCCATCTCACAGAAGAGAGACGGTATGATGTAGATCAGAGCAGACTGACTGAGAACAGGTTAAGGCCATTCAGACCTTCACAAGCGTTTCAACTCCTCTGTGCCAACTTCACCAATGTTTTACGCAATATATGTTTGTATCTATTACTGGAAGCTCAACAAATTGCAGTGCCCGTGGAACTGCCACACAGGAGGAGACGGTGTTGATTCAATGATCACTGGGTTTCACACCTTTAGCTCCGAATGCGCCATGCCACACACCTGAGGTCAATATCTGTAAAGACAATTGTCAGTGATGGCGAGAAATACTCCGTTTTCCATCTGGCATGTAGCATGTAACGTTGATAATGATATTATAACTCCTTCATTGCTGTTGTGTAATGTGCTGTTGGGCAAATATACACATTGTCAAATGTCCCACATTCTGTTGTACTAAAGCCGATTTCACTCAGAATCACAACGTGTGTCATAGTGCAGTTGGAGGCCAGAGAGCCCACCTTCTCTCTGCTGGCTCTCCAGTGCCACTCTTTTGCTCTCTCCATGTAATTCTGAACATTGTTTCTTTTCATGTAAACATCGATTTCCCCTTTTTGTCCATCGGATCTGAATCTTTGTCACTGTCAGACAGTGAATTGCGGACATGTGTCACTTCCTGTGCAAACGTATTATTCCTCATGTCAGTTGTACTTCTTTTCCTGATGACCTTCAGTCTCTGCCGAGTCATTCTAGTTACATTCAGACGTTGGAGCATTTTCACTCCCTTATTTCTCCTGACTAGAACGTTCATGACTTTGGAAAGTTCAAGCAGATGGTAACTGTTTGGGTCTGGAAAAGCACAGCTGGTAAAACAATGTCAGGAGCAGGAAAATTTATGTTGCAGACGTTCGCTGTTCATTAGGAATGAGGGGAGGCTTAAAGTGCTGAGAGATAAATAGATGTGTGGGGGACAGGAGTGGGACTGGAGCTGGGAAGTTTATCAGTTGATGCAGGCTGCAGGTTGATGGTGATAGGTCAGAGCGGAGTATGGAGCTGCTGGTGGGCTGGAAGATGGGCAGATAGGACAGTCAAGGGGTAGATACCGAGTTGGAACGTTAGACCTGCGATGAGGGTTTAGGGAGGGCAGATCAGGAAACTGGTGAAGTTAACGTTGATGCCAAGTGGCAGGACGGTCCCATACAGGAAGACGAGGTGTTCTTCCCATACGCATCGATGAGCATGTATTTGAAGGTGGAGGAGGCCCAGGACTTGCATGTCTGTGGGAGGCGGAGATGAAGTAGTCAGCAACAGTACTATGGGATTGTTTAGTGCGTGTATCACAGAGATGTTCTCTGTAACGCTCGAGGTATTAGTGTCCTCTCTCACCAGTGTCAAGGAGACCTCGTCAAGAACAACGGACACTGTAGATAAGGTGTTTGCATTTTCAAGAAAATCTCTGCCAGATGTGGAAGGATCCTTCGCTGCGACAGACAGAGGTGAGGTGAGTGCTGAGGGCGCAGATTTCTCACTTCTTGCAGTGGCAAGGGAAGACCAGCTTTCAGCCTTCTGTTCTCTAAGGAAAACTGCCCCATCTTTCCAATCTACCTTCACAGCTGAAATTGCACGTACACTGCACCATTCACATCATCCTGTTCATTGCTTTCTGGAATCACGTAATTTCCCAAATTCCTGAAGTTTCACGAGCTTGAATTTACAAATAATGCACCTGGTAGTTTCATTCAGAATCGGATTGACTCAGTGAACAATCTGAAACACAGGTTTTCACTTTGATAAATAGTTTCCCTTTTTTGTGTTTGCTGCAATAGCAGCTCTTCTCCATCTCGACTTCAAGCTGTTCAACGGCATTTACACAGACAATTTTTTGAGAAACTAGATCGAATATTTTTGTGTAAATGCAGACAGTACATATGCACCTGTCCGGGATTTGAACCACCTAACTAAACCTTTGAATGCCATGACACTCGATGAGTAATGAGTGATAGCCTGGGGGCAGAGCTCACTGCGCGAGCAGCGGACCTTTACACCATCGGAAATCTCAGATTTCAACTTTGTGAACCTTTCAGAACTCTTTCCGAAGTGGAATCAGGAGAATGAAGAGTGAACTGTCCAACTGAACAGAGACAGTCTGGTAATGTCCCCTTCTTTCAGAAAGAGCTCTGATGTTCTCGACGGCATTAATTGATTCCCGTCATACTTGCTCTGATTTTGCTGTTGCAACAGTCTGCAACAATAAATTCGAATTTTCAGATTAGGAACCGGTAGACGAGCAAAAGTGGTAGAAGTACTGATTCCTATCTCTCTGCCACTAGGGATATAAGCAAGAGCAAGTTTCTCATTTGTTTCAAAACAGCTTTAGTCGTTCTTTTTGATCTTTGGAGACAACTTTCTCTTCTAGTCTGATGGAGTCAACGACTATTTTACTTCACCATTAGGGGCCCATCATCCCAGTTTTCAGCACTTGGCCTTTCACCTTATTTGCACTGAAGTTTCGACTGGTCATCTCAATGATATTTTCACTGGAATATTTTGCACTTCAACGACACAACAATTAGGACTGAAATTTGAGATGGGAAACAAAAGTAGAAGTTGCTGAAAAAGCTCACCAGTTCTGGTAGTATCTGTGAGGTTAAATCACAGATAAAGTTAGGGATTCGGTGGCAATTCCTCAGAACCAGGTCTTTCAGCAACGTCTGCTTTGGCCTGAGATTGATAAAATGTGTTCATGCTCCCTCGTGGAACTGAGACTCATTTTCACCGACAGAGAGAATCATGCAGTGACATCCGCCCAAGAGTGACATCGGCCTCAGAACTGACCAAATCCAGGAAGTCGGATTTGACCGGCTTAGCATACTTGTCCCTTTTCAGGCTTGAACAGCAGAATCCGTTTGCTGCAAAGTGCTCCTTTGGATGTTAGATGTGGCAGGTTTGTCAAATTTCACACGTGGTTCAGGATGGCACAAACTCACAACCACAGGCTTACAAAAGCAATGAGCACTGTGGTACAGCAGCATAGCTGTAAGGTGGGGTCTCATGGCATAAATACTGCAGTCTAATAGATGACTGAATTGTCTGTGTATTTCAAACAAGCTGTAACAGAGCTGAATGAATTATGTACTGAAAGATGGGTGAATGCAATATTGAATCAGATATTGCCCAATCTGATATCAACAGAGACCTTCCCTGGTTGTCTCGTAATGAAGATTTAGCGGTATCTGTGCCATGGAATGTTAATGGCTAAGAATTACAGTAATCATCGTGAAATACTGCCTGATATTTTGTAGCAGAATGACGCAGTGGATTAGTCACAGAGTCATAGAGATTTACACAACAGAAAGGTATCTTTCGGATCAACGTGTCAATGCCGACCAGATATCCTAACTTAATCTCGTCTCATTTGCCAGCACTTGACACATATTTCGCCAAACCCTTCCTACTCATGTAACTATTGAGGTGCGTTTATTTTTTGTTTGGCGTATTTGTACCAGACTCCACCATTTTCTCTGACCGCTAGTCCCATACAATTACCTCCCTCTGCGTGAAAATGTTGCCCCTTAGATCCCTTTTAAATGTTTCCCTAAATCTCTGGCCTCTAATTCTCGACTAGCCCTACCCCAGGGATAAGAACTTATCTACTTATCCAGTCCACGCACCTCATGATTTTATGAATATCTACAAGTGCATCCCTCAGCCTCTGACTCTCCAGGAAAAGCAACCACAGCATAGTCATCCTCTCCCTATAGCTCAACCATTCAACACTGACAACATCCTTCCAAATCTTTTTGGAACTCTTTCAACGTTTGCTCATCATTTCTACAGGAGGTAGACTGGAGTTGCACACAATGTTACAATGCAGTCAAACTTACGTCCTGTACTGCCGCAAAACGACCACGTTACTCTATACTCACTGCACTGCCGCAAGATAATCTATTTATTCTATACTTACTGCCCTGACCATTCAAAGAAAGCATCGGAATGACTTCCCTGCATTTAAAGTCCGACATCATCAGTGTCAGCTACAATTATCTGAAGTGCAATCGGCTTGAGACAAGAACAGAGTAGACATCAGGAAAAGGGAAAGTCATTGACGGTTTGTCAGAGGTGACGGTGGCCAAGTGGAGCCAAGCTCAATGTTGCTGCTGAAGACGGGTTTTCCTGTTTAAATTGGTACACTCATCACTCCGAATAGATCAGCTACAATGACTGTCCATTGTGTGTTGCACTTTGCAAATCTTAGGAGGAAAGTGAGGACTGCAGATCCGAGAGATCAAAATCAAAAGTGTGGCTCTGAAAAGGTGCAGCAGGTCAGGCAGCATCCGAGTATCAGGAGAGTCGACTTTTCAGTCATAAGCCTTCATCACGAATAAAGCTTGTGGGCAGGGGAGCTGGGAGATAATTGGGAGACGAGTGGGACTGTGGGAAAGATAGCTGAGAATGCAGAAAGTAGATGAGGGTTCGGGAGAAAGTGATGGATGGAGAGGAGGGTGGAGCAGATAGACGTGAAAGATGATGAACAGGTGAAAACGGCGGTGTCGAGTTGGAGGGTGGGGATAAGTTGCAGGGAATGGAATTGAGAAAACAGGTGAAATCTACATTAATCCCATGGGGTTGCAGGATGGAGCAGCGGAAGATGAGGCTTCTTTTGTCCAAGTGTCAGGTAGTTAGTGTTTGGCGATGGAGTAGGCACAAACTCTTCATGTCCTTGTTGGAGTGGAAAGGGAATTTGAATTGATCAGTAACAGGGTGGTATGGTTGGTGCAGGTGTCCCAGAGTTTTCCCTGTAACGATCCACAATTTGGTGTTCTGTTTGCCGACGTAGGGGAGGCCAAATCGTGATCAACAAATGCTATCTACTCGATCCGTTGCACTGGTAGGGGTCTGCCAGGCCTGATCCCCTTGCAGCATCTACATCATCTGCAATCCTCACTTTTTCCTAGATGATCCCCTTGTAACCACGTCTCTGTGATACACACAATAATAACATATATGCCACTTTCAAACTGTTCTTCAAACTCGTTTACCTTTTTTCGTATACTGTCTGTTTAGGTACAACACCCTCACGCATGCCGTGACTGCTCCTCTTCTCAGAATTGTACCCTGAATTGCTGTTCTGGAAATAGATTCCTTACCCTTTCCATAGTTACTGTCCTATTGCTTGTCGTGGAAACCTTAACCCGTGCAAAGCCCTCCACTTATTGAAGTTTTTCACATAATTTTCGATGCAATTGAAACCAACACCCATTGTTCACTTTACTGGGCTATAAACCGACCCCAGTTATCAAATTCTCAAGTTCTTTGGTCGCAACATCATGCAGGTGGAAACTTCCCCATCCCAACATTTGCATCCGTCGTCAGTTCTGACCCCAATATCTAAAGAAATAACATGCATTTCTCCCACACCAGTCTTTCAATCACTCATTTCCCTCACTAATCTTGCTGACCTTGTGCTGATTTATTTATGGATCCCGAGGTGATACCGATTTTTATCTGTTTGCTAATTTAGCAAAAACTAAATTCCAACAGCAGAAACTCGTTACTCTTTCTACCAATGTCAACAACGGTATCGTTCCTGTCCCAAACCAAGTTCCTCTGCAGCCCAGAAGAATATCCTAAAACCGGGCTTCAGGCAGGCAACACAGCCATCGGGACATTTGATTTAGGCAATGGGAAAAAGTTTCTGTTTCCTGGCATCTGCTATCCTCGATTATACCGACATTTTTCTTCAATCCATCCTCTTGAATCTCCCACTCTACCACATTTGTGCCCTCAGTTTGTTCATCCTCCAAACAGCCAACGTTCTCACAGCCACGAAGAAAGCTGGGTAACCGTTCGAAGGGCGGGAAACAGTCAGTGCATGGATCTCCTATGGTCTTTCCGATGAAAACAAAAACAAGAATACCGTCTTGGTTAGTGTTCGGGGACGACTTATCAGGGGCATGCAGTAAGTCGCAGGGCTCTGGACAGAGTCTGCCCCTATTGCATAGAAACGAAGGTGGGAAAGGAGGAGAGTTTTAGTAATTGGGGACACAATAGTGAGCGGGCCAATGAGAAGGTTTGTTTGGGAGGAACGAGACTTCTGCTTTGTGTGTTGCGTCTGGTGCAATGGTCCGTGTTGTCTCAGATCGTGTCTTTGCGGTCCTCAGGTGTGAAAGTGACCAGCTCCAAATCGGTTCCATGTCAGTACGAAAGACATAGGTTGAAAGAGGGATATGAATATAAGGCAGAATTTCAGAGAGCTCGGTTGCATGCTCAGAGCTAAAACAAACAGTGCTGTTATCTTTGTATTCTAACCCACGCCACCTGATCGTGAGGGAAGGAATATGGAGATATATAAATTGAAAACGTCGCTAAAGGGATGGTGCAGCACAGAATGCTTCTGGAACACGGATAATTGGGGATCATTCTGCGGAAGGTGGGAACTCCACAAACAGGACGGACATCTCTTGAAACAAAGGCGTATGATTGTCCTGGGTGGGAAATTTGCTGGTGGTTTTCGGATAAACGAGCTCAGCAGGGGAATGGGCTCCTGAGGTGTCGTTCGAGTGCAAACGAGGATGAGAGTAGGCAGGGCATGGAGAGGAATTCACGGTGATTATAATGTGCTGACTGACAGCAAGCTGGTTAAAGGTGTGCCTGCTTCAAAGCCAGAACAAACCGAAATCAGGTGTGTAAACTTGCAGCATGGATAGGTAACCGGGACTTCGATGATGTGGCCAATTCGGGGACATGGATAGAAAGGGTCAGGAATCGGAGTTACAGTTTCCAGGATTTGGACTCTTCATTGAGAACAGGGGAGGTCTTGAAATATGGGGAGGTGTGGCTTTCTTAAGTCAAGGACAGCATAACGGTATCTGAAAGCAATCTTGACAAGGATAAGTCTACTGAGGTGGTATGGGATAAGGTAAGGAACAGGACAGTCGAGGCCACACCGCTGGAAATTTTCTTTAGACTTCCACAGATTTCCAGGGATGCGGAGGAGAGGTTCAGCCAAACGATTCTGGGTAGGAGTGAAAGGAACAGTTTGGTCATTCTGGGGACTCTAACGTCCTCAGATTGAATGGAAATGTGAAACCTCTGGTACGTCAGATGGATCATTTTTAGTCTCAGGTGTGGAGGAGGGTTTACTGACACAGTATGTCGAAGAACCGACAAGAGGGGCGGCTACACTGGATCTGGTGCTTAATAATGTACCAGACTAGATGTTTGAGTTAGTGTTAGACGAGCACTTTGGAGAAAGTGGCCATAATTCAATTGCGGTTAGTTTAGCAATAGAAATCAATAGGTACATACCACAGGGCAAGAGTAATAGATGAGGGAAGGGCAACTATAATGCGATTAGGTAGGACTTCGGATGCAAAATTAAGTGGATGGGATAATCGAAATGCGGCACTGGTTCAAGAAACATATAATGTGTGCCCTTGATAGTTATGCCCCTATAAGGCAGGGAGAAAGTGATAATGTATGGGAACTATTTCTTACTAAATCAGTTACATGTCTTGTTCAGCAGAAGAAGGAGGCTTATATGACGTTGAGACGAGATGGTTCATATGAGGCGATGGAGTGTTGCAGATTGGCTTTTAAGTCTTTAAAGACAGACATAAGAGGAACAATGAGATCAGGTGAGCAGTCTTTGCCTGGTACAATAACGGAGATCCCGAAAGCTTTCTATAGGTATTTGAGTAATAAAAGAATGACTATGGTTGGGATAGGGCCAGTCAAAGACAGAATTGAGAAGTTTTGTGTGTACACTTTGGAGACTGGAGACGTGCTAAACGAACATTCCCCAACTGTTTTCACTCAGGAAAAAAGAGAATATTGTAGTGTGGAAAAGTGTGATGTGGGATATTAAACTAGAAAGGATCGAGTTGAGTAAGGAGCAGGTGTTAACAATTCTAGAAGTAGTGGATGTAGACAGTCCCCTGGGCCAGATGGGATTGATCTGAGGATTCTGAGAGAAGCTGGGGGAGACGTTATAGACTTTAGTGTTGCTCTTTGAGCAGTCATTGTTTATATTTTGAGGACAGGCTGATAGATTGCGTTCTGTTCTCATGGGAAAGAAGAAGGCTAAAATGGATTTGATAGAGATATAAAAGATGATCAGAGGATGATATAGGGTAGACAGTGAAAGTAGTTTTCCTAAGATGATGACGTCAGACTGCATGAGGGTGAATAACTACAAACTGAGAGTTGATAGATTTAAGACAGATGTCAGACGCAGGCTCTTAACTCAGAGAGTGAAGGACTTGGAATGCCCTGCCTGCCACGGTAGTTAACTCAGCCACATTACGGAAATTTAAATAATCCTTGGGTAAGTACATGGATGATGATGAGACTGTGTAGGGGGCTGAGGTTAGATTAGTTCAAAGGTCGGCGCAACATTGAGGGCCGAAGCGCGTGTTCTGCGCTGCATTGTGTTCCACATTCGATGACACGAATGTCGGTGGAGTCGTGTACAGTGTGGAAGAATGATGCAGGTTGCAGGGGGACTTGGATAAACTGCAGGTTTGGACTGAAGGGTGGCAAATGGAGTTCAATGCTGATAAATCTGAGTGACCCACTTTGGGAAGAAAAACAGGAAGGCAGAATATTGGGTCAATGAAAATATTCTTGGTAGTGTTGGTGTACAGAGTAATTTTGGAGTCTATGTACATAGATCCCTGAAGCTTGGCATACAGGTCGATAGTGCTGATAAGAAGGCATATAACGTGTTAGGTTTTATTGGTAGATATATTGAGTTCTGGATCCATAATGTCATTCAGCAACTCTACAAAACGCTAATGCGGCCACACGTGGAATATTGTGCATACTTCTGAACCCGCATTACAGGAAGGATGTGAAAGCATTGGAAAATGTGCAGAAGAGATTTCCCAGGATGTTGCCTGATCTGGAGGGAAAATCTATGGGGAAAGTCTGAGAGACTTGATTGTGTTCTCACTGGAGAGAAGAAGGCTCAGAGGGAATTTGTTAGAAGCATACAAGATGACGTGAAGATTAAGTAGGAAAGAAAGTGATCAACTTTTTTACGAGGATGATGACGTCAGCTAGTACGAGAGGGCACAGTTGCAAATTGACCAGTGAGAGACTTCAGGCACTTGTCAGCCGCAAGTTCATTACTCAGAGAATTGTAAGTGCGTGGAATGACCTGCCTGCTAATGTAGTCAACTCAGCCACATTAGGGGCATTTGGGCAATCCTTGGATAAGCATATTGACAATGCTGGGATAGTGTAGGAGGATGAGCAGGGATCAGTTCACAAGTCGGAGCAACATTGAGGGCCGAAGGGCTTGTTCTGCACTGTAATGTTCCATTTGCTATGTTAATCACACAGGGAGCAAGTACCTCAAACCTGTTAAACTGAAGGGCTGAGACACCTTCAGTACTACCCACTGCTTCGCTCTATCAGCCTCACTCACAGTCACACCCTTCTGACCCTGACCACTGACTGATTTGAAATAGTTAATCTGCGGAATGTGACTGTCTCCTCTGCAATAAAAACTGGCTATCTCGGATTTAAAGGTAACAAATCATTCACTTTACACTGCTGAATGTCCAAAAGAGCTCCAAACATCTGATAAACTCAGTGTGTTGAAGTCATTCTGAACATGCACCTTGAGTGGTCTAATCCTAATTCTTAGATAAGGAATCATATTAAGTCACCAATATTTTGGTGTATAGCTTAACGTGCTGACGAAATGCACCATAGAGTCTGAGGTGTAAAAATGTTCTGTAAGAGTCTGAAGCCTGGGTGTCAGCAATTTTAAGCTTCAGATTGCAGTTACTGAAGTAGCAATTCTCCTCTATCAGTTTTACTGTACCAAAATACAGGCTGAGACTTCTATTCTGGAGAAATGGCGACAGGTTGATCGCAGTCCCAGCAAACTCATCCATGTCACGAGGAAACGACCTTTTCTGTTATTACATTCAAAGCAATTCTGCAATCTATCTGTCATTTCCTTAGTTTCAATTGTCATCAAACTTCTGTCTTTATTAGAAACACGGACAAACCTCGCCTTATGGAGTCTCTCTCTACTGAAATCAGGCTAGATTTAAAACACTGCTTTAAGTATTGGTCTAGAATTTCAGGCTCTGGCCTAAACTTCCAATGGGCATCCATCTTGCCAGCATTGTTTCTCACCAAGTTAAACTTTATGCAGAAGTGACCACAAAAATCATTAACCAACATCTGGAATAAATGCTCGAAAACCTACCTGAGGGATTTCGGGTGCTGGGTTTTCCCTTTTAAGTAGAAGGAAGGCAGGTTTGCCTCCAGTCTGTTTAATGTAGAGATATGTCCCGATGTGAACTGAACAATCAATGCTTCCCGTTGCAGGCCTGCCTGAACCTCAGGGACGTTTATTTCATAAACTGTCCCTGGGGCTTCCAGCTTCAGCGTGACCTCATAGGGCATGAGCTGGCCCCTGGGACATGAATATGGTTGGTCACGGGTCACGTGGTACTGGACCATTCAATGGAATGTTTTTCCAACGACAGGAATAATACAGCTGTACATGTCACTCATACCTGATTCCGGGACTGGCGTACGGGTCATCAACTGTTCTGATGGGATATTTTTATTTCTGATATACATGATGAATTTCCTTGGTGAATTTCAAGAACTATTGTGCCTAAGTAGCCAAATGTACTGGTCAATATCGGGAAAATGTTAACGAAACGTAGTCCGCATCTATTTTACCTGTCACACATTCTTTGTCTCTCGTGGTCTCGGTTGTTGTCTCTGCCCTGAATCCACCCTGTGACGTACAGACTCGAATCAGTCACCCCAGAGACAAGTTTTGAGCCGAATCAATGAGGCAGGAGGGGCATGGCCGAGGAAAGAGAGGTTGAAACAATGAAATGCAGAAGGGGGGAATATGTGAGTGTGAGAGTGAAAAAAAAGACAGACAGGCAGAAGGAGGTGTTGTTTGCAGAGGCAGAGGAGTAGAGATCGATCGAGACAGTAAAGGCATTAATCTTTGGCCTGTGTTGCTAGTCATAACGTAAAATTGTCGCAGAAAAATAGCGTTACTTTATGGAGCACAGTAATAAGTGTGTGGATGTGTGCTTGTGCCACATCTGACTGCAGACCGGAAAGCTGCCTGTTCGAATCACGTCAGGCTCGTGGTGCGTTGCGGATGTTTCCCTCCCTGAGTTTTCCATGTCAACAAACGTGCTGTGTGCGGATATTCATTGGTCAAAATGTTCTTTCCAGCTCCTTTGGATCACACGAGAAGTGTTGCTGTCAGTTTTATTTGTGAATACTATTTCAGGGAGTTGGAATGCCCATCGTTTTGGTGAATGCTCACTTCAACCAGTGTGAGAATTAATAAAAAAACAAACTGTTCAGCGTGGGGTATAAACACACAACCGCCTCCCTCTGGGTAGACGCTTCGTTCAGTTGGTGACAGTGTAGTGTTTAGTTTTATATACTGATATTTTATTACATAATTTATGGACACCCAATTTTATGTTTCAGAAAGCATTGTTTCCCAGCAACAGCAAATATTTCCACTCACTGGGCACAGTAAAAGTAATCTTTATTCAACAGAAGGGTCAGTAGTCTGACGGCTTTCTCCCAAAGAAACTGAAACGTATAAATAGAAAGCAGGAATTTTCTGCATTGCTTCGTATGAGGTTCACTGAAGATGTTATCGAGTAAGTTAACGAAATGTCTGGAAATGAGCCTTCCAGCTCAGCGAGCAAATCTACATCCAAAAAGGATTTCTCCATGTTAACGGTGAGACTGAATGTCACACTGTGTTGGTAAAATCCAATTGCAGACATTGTTTTGGTTCAGTCTTATATTTGTTAAATTTAATCGGCTGGGAGGACGCCGCTGTGTGAATCAGAGGGGGAAATTACAGCAGGGCGTGAAACACATCACAACTGACATTTTTTTTTTTACAATTTCACGACTTTATTCCCATCTCAGTGAAGAGAGGTTGCATCATTTAGATCATAGCAGACTAACGGAGAACAAAAGAATGGTATTAAGGCATTCACAGGCATATCACCTCCCCTGTGCACATCTCAGCTACTTACTGGAAGCACAGCCAATTGTATTGCTCGCGGAATTGCCACACAGGAGGAGACGGCTTTGATACACTGACCGCGGGGTTGCACACCTTTTAGCTCCAAATGCGCCACTCCGCTCACCTGGGCTTAATAACTGCAAAGAAAGCTCCCAGTCATTAAGAGTAATACTTAGTTTTCCATCTTCATGTCGCATGTAACTGTGAGAATGTAGTCATAATTCCTTCATTGATTTTGGGTAGAATATATGCGTTGTCAAATGTCCCACATTCTGTAGTACCAAATGCGATTTCATTCAGAATCACAAAGTGTGTCACAGCGCAGAAGGAGGCTGGGCAGCCAACCTTGTAACTGCTGTCATATTATTGCTCTCTCCATGTAACTCTGAACATTGTTCCTTTTGAGGTTGACATTGAATTCCATTTTGCATCCTTGGAGTCTCACTCCTTGTCAATCTCAGACAGTGAGTTACGGACAGGCACCACTCCCTTTGCGAACACATTTTTCCTCGTGTCATTTATAATTATTTTCCTCGTGAATTTCCATTTCTGCCAAGTCGGTCTGGATCGTTTCTGGCATTGGAGAATTTTCACGTCATTATTTTCTCTGTCGAGAACATTCTTGACATAGAAAAGGTCAAGCAGATTAAAATAGTGGAGGGCTGGAGTACCACAGCTGTTCAGGCAACGTCGGGAGCAGGAATATCGACATTTCAGACATTAGCCCTTCATCAGGAATGGGGCGGGTGGGGGTGGAACGGGATTGAGAGACAAATTGGAAGGTGCGTGGGCCTCGAGTAAGAGTGAAGTTGGGACCAAGGAACTGGAAAGTCAATCAGTAGATACAGGTTGAGGGGAGACAGTGATAGGTCAGAGCAGATTGTAGAAACGATAGGTGGGGGAAGGAAGATGGACAGGTAGGTCAGTTCAAGAGGGCGGTGCCGATTTGGAGGTTTTGACCTGCGATGGGGGGAGGGGAGGGGAGATGAAGAAACTGGAAAAGTTAATGTTGATGCCGAGTTGTTGGATGGTCCCAAAGAGATAGTTGAGGTGGTCTTCCTCCACTCATCGTGCAACTTGTATTTGATGGTGGAGGAGGCCCACGACTTGCATGCCCTGACAGAATGGGAGCGGAAGATGAAATAGTCGACTCCAGTACGGTGGATTGCTTGCTGCGTGTTTTCCAGACATATCCTCTGCAAAGCTCTGCATAATAGCATCATGTCTCCCCAAAGTCAAGGAGACCACGATGAGAACAACGGACACAGTAGAACAGATGTTGGCATATGCAGTAAACTCTGACGGATGTGGAAGGTACCTATGGGGCGATGCACAGAGATGAGGGAGGTGCTGAGTGTGCAGGCTATTCCACCTCTTGCCGTGGTAATGGAAGCCCAGCTTTCAGCTTTTTGTTCTCCAGGACTTGACCCAATTTTCCAATTTATCTTCACAACTGACATTGAACATACAATACACCATTCACTTCAACATGTTCAGCGCTGTCGCCAATCACTTCACTTCCCCACTTACTGAAGTTTCACGTGCAGACCTGAACAATAATGCAGCTGAAAGATTCATTTAGAGTCGGATTGACACCGCGAACAATCCGAAATACATGTTTCAACTTTCAAAGTGCTTCCCTTTGTCGCATTTACTGCAATGCTCGATCTTGCCCATCCTGACTTCAGGCTGTCCGACGTCATTTAGAGAATCTACTTTTTGAGATTATCGAGTGAACATTTTTCCGGAAGTGCAGACAGGACACATGGATTCTTCCGGAATTTGAACGGTATATCTAAACCACTGAAAACTCGATAGAAAAATACATCCCTTGAGCAGTGAGCCACAGCCTGGTTGCACTGCCCACTCTGCCAGAAGCTGATTTTTTCTCAGTTTAAATTCCATTCCATATTGCTCCAGAATTCCAAACATCAAAGTGTTTCCAGAGTATCTGCTTCCCATTCTGTCTCCCTGCTCCCTGATGCTGCTGTTTGTCTCATAAAAAGGAACCGGGCTGTCTCCACTGGTGGACAACTTTGGTTCTATGTGTAAACTGTGCTGGGTGAGGGCAGACTCTATTCGCTCTTCTGCTCAGTGTCAATCACTTGCGACGGAAGGAGTCAATTACACGGCGGGAAGTTTGCAACTTGATTTGTGGATTTTCTCCAAATGTCTCTTATCTGAGAAATAGAAAGATGCTGAGCTGGCGGGAAAGGGATAAACTGACACTGAAGATTCTTCCTTCTGGTAAATAATATGAGTTCTCTTGAATGCAGTCTGTGTGGTGTTCAGAATTCTTCTCGCAGCAATCCTGCCGAATGTCCAATGCAAAACTGGCGTCCATTGCTTTTCTGCGATATCTGAGCCACCACTGTCGCAGGTCAAGAGGATCCAAGAGAAATGTTCACTCACTGACAGTCATCAAAACGGCCCGGAGCTGCGTTGCTGCTGACAGCCCAGCGCAGAATATAGAATTAAAAATGAGCCATTGTATTACCCTCTTTCCCAGCGATAGGGCGAGGGACGGCTTAAACACGTGGCGTAATTCCCACGCAGACAGAAACCGGACAGTCCATCCAGTCCATGGCGAATCTATGCCACGTGAATCTCTCTGAGACTATTCATAATCGGTTACACATGTCCTAACATTGAGGAAATATGTCTGTGTGGTGATGCTGTCTCCCACATGCTGATTGTCTTGCCATTCATGTCTCAACCAGCAATGGATAACGCGCCTGAGGACGTGTCAGAAGAGTCTCGGTTCGACTCGTAACTGGTTCGAGAGCAATGCAGGTTTTTATTAAACTGACAAACCAATCGTGCCCTTTGATTTGAAGCCGAGTCGACGTTTGAATTCCTGATCTGCAGAAATATTCAGTCAATGCCCCAACATCATCAGAGGAGTGGAAGCAGAAATAGTTAAACACACTGCTCATGGGTAATTTTCTATTTCCATAACACACTGACCCAAACACTGCTCCTCCTTGAAATGGCAAGGAAATGAAATGAGTAGCCAAGTTGCAGCTTTGAGACTATTTAGAAACTCCTTGTGAAGCGGTTTCACGGCAAAATGAAGAATGAACTGTCGGATTGATCAGGGATTTCCGAGGCACTTTCCCCTTCTTAAACATGATGAAAGATTGTCTCTGATGTTCTCGAGGACATTAATTCATCTGAGGCATTGAACCGACTAATGTAACAGATGCTCCACTTTTGTTGTTGGTGCTGCTGGGAGTAAAATAAAATCCGGTCTCCCTGGCTAGGAATCGAAACCCGACCAAAGTGGTGAAAACACTGAATCCTGCCCATTACATACTGCCCAGCAAATATGACTTCAAGAATCAAGCACATGGCTGGAATGACAACTCTCAAGCCCTTTGTAAGTGCTCTTGTCAGAAACAACAACTTGATTATCCTCATCTGACTTTCCATTACTAGGCCTTGTATGGCTAAGCATCACAAAATCTCATCGAAATACCAGTGAAGGTTATGCGGGTGTCTGCTTCTCTGACCCTTCCACAGAGTGAGATCCAGATTGAAATACCCGTTGGCTGTTTATGTTTTACTGCATATCTCTACAACTCTTTCCGCCTTTTACCTTAAATCTATCTCCCGCGGTGATCGATCAAAAGTAAACATTTCTTTCAGTCTACCCCACGCATGCCCTCATTATTTTATATCTCAATCATGCCTTTACAAAATCTACTCTTCTGTAAGAAAAATAACCCCAGTCTGTCCATTCTCTCTTCACAACTCAAAATCTTCAATCAGCCAATATCCTGTTGAATCTCTTCTGCACCGTTCCCAGTGCTACAATATCCCTGATTTAATGTGAATTGCAGAACTGCATACAATACTCAGACGACGGCGGAATGAACAAATGGAATAAATGACGCAGAAAGCTACACAAAATGATCATTTGCAATGAATTCTCTTTTGCTCATTACTGCGCTGCATCATCTTCCTGAGCCTGATGCGCCAATAATTTCTGGTCTACGTTAGTAAATGCTGCGAAATGATGATTAATCTCACAACCACAGAAGCTGAATGTATCGACTGGTTTGAAGGTCCCGATGCTGGTTAGAGGCACGTTCACCCAGCTACAGCACCACAGCAACATGGATTGCACGGTGTAATGTAAGTATTAGATTGTGGAAAGCATCAGTGAAATCGCAGGAGCAGCGTAAAGGTTGGTTAGTGATTGTTGAGGGAGAGAAATCTCCGAGGAAGGAGGGTTTGAATCCTGATATCTGAAACTCTGAGATGGCAGAAAGCGGGTGTTTGAAGGCGCGAAATCATCGCCTCGAAGCGTATTTTCATGGCGTATGTTACTGATTCCTACCCCCATTTGCGAAGCACGGAGCAGCAGGAATTATTGCAATATTAAGCTGGGAGCTCCAACCTCACCTGCAGCAGTTTTTACTGACATTGAGAAGGGATCATTGGGACATCAGGCATTACGTAGCATACAACGTGAAAGAAGTATTTTGCCATAACTCAGACTGACGCTGAACTTGCGGTAGCCACAAGGCAAAGCACATTTCCCGTGCCACATGTAAAACTACTATTCAAAAGCAGTAAGGATAGTGACAGAGGATATATCAGGAACAGCTTAACAGGCACAACAGAAATAGCTGCCAAAACAGTGTCTGAGATGTGAGTACTCAGGGTGGGGTGAATTTTTAACTTCGAGTTGTTGAATGCTGAGACTGATGAATTTCTACAAAACTTCAAAGGCTTAGGGGATACTGCAGGGTATTGTTGAAATGTATTTTCCAATAGGAATGTAGTTTAACATCGGTTTTCTTCTCCAATTTGCTCACAAAATCAAGTAAGCACTGCTGCGAAATATCATGTAATCCCAGTTCACAGGTCCAGAGTCAGAGAAACTGAGTGATTCAGTCCCGAAGATCCAAGTGGAAATTGTGATGGGGAAAAACACGCACCTGTGGCAACAGTGATCTAATCGATGAGGGCGAGGTCCATCTATGACGGTACAGAGGTGCGTGAAATACCGAGGCTGGAAGCTCTAACGACACCTGGAGCAGCTTCTATTGTTGTGGAGCAGGGAGCATTGTGACACGTGGCTGGGGGTTTTAGCCTCACGTGGAGCAATTTCTTTTGACATGGAGCAGCAGGGATTATTGTAATATCAGGGTGGGAGTTCCAACCTCACCTTCAGCAGTTTCTATTGACATTGAGAAGGGAACATTGGGACAACAGGCTGTGAGGTCCAACCGCACCGGGTCCAGCTCCTGTTCACAGAGAGCAGGGAGCATTTTGACATCTGGCTGAGGGAAAGGATGCTAAGCTATTTTAATCTGAAGTGAAATAGACCTTAGCAGTGCACATCTTTGAAGATTGAGGGAATATGTTTCCCAAGGTATATGTATCTATTGTAAAGAGAAATACTACCAAGTTTCAACTCGTGGATGTGTTCAATGATTATCACTGCACCCTACCAGAGGCATGGATCGGGTTTCATTCCAGCACCGAACGATTGTCTCTGTGAAGTTTGAGCATACTCGTCGAATATGCGTGGGTTTCCTCCTGGTTCTATGATTTTCTCTCTCTATTCAAATATTGTCAGTTGTATTGGCTATGCAAAAATTGCTGATACTGATAGGTGTATTTGTCAGAGGACGTTGAGTCTTCTGGGTTACTCTTTGAACTGTCGGTGGGCACTTGTTAGGCCAAATGCCTGTTTCCACTCTGTAGGAAATCTAATCTGTGCAAAGAGAAACGGAGGCAATGTTTTCTCCCTGTGGCCTTTCACACTGCACTGATCTAAAGAAGCGAATTTTAGCTCGTTTCATATTAATCAATTTCCTGCGAAAACTCACAGGTCGTTAAAGTACTCGAAAGCTCCGAAAAGTAAGGGGAACATCCATTGTTGTGATTACACTCGAGTTTATCTTGAGTTAACGACGAAACGGAGGAAACTGGAGTTTAAATTTATCAGATCAGCAGTGATCCCATTGAATGTTTGATCTGACACAGAGTGAATGCCAGCAACATCAGGACAGATGTGTTTTCTTTGCGAAACTCGCTGCTTCAAAAAGTTGAGGACATTGGCGTGAAGCATTGACGGTGATTATCTTTGCTAGTTGTTTAACTTGTGAACATGAAAGCTCTTGTTCATATCCGTGTTGACAACACTAATTTGCAGCATGCACGCCCAAAGTATGCTCGGGGCCAGTGGCGCAATGGGTAACGTGCCTGACTCCGAATCAACAGCAAGGCTTGTAGGCTTTTGCCAAGATGTTTCCAGTGGCGCAATGGGTAATGAGCCTATCTACAGATTGGGCAATTGCAGGTTCGAATACTGCTGGTCTCAGCAGCAAGGGCTTTCGGCTCTCACAAGCTTATGAAGTGTTGTTGTGAAACTGAGATAAGAATTCAATTCGAGATAGGCAAAAGCAAAAATCCTTTCCATAAAAGTCCCTGAGGATATCCGATTCAATGTCCCAGAGTCATTACAGAGGAGGAAGCTGGATTAGTCTCAAACGCTGCTCACGCACAACTTTCCAGTCCCAGCCATCCAATTGCTGTGGCTGCAGGGAATGGCAATGAAACGAAAAGAATACCCAATCTCAGGTTTTAAAATCTTCAGAAATTCACTGGGAAGCGGAATCTGAGGAGAATTATGGTTGACCTGACCGACGGAGCAGGGATTATCGAGGCATCTGCCCCTTCTGTCAGAGGCCAGTACATTGACTCTGATGTTCTCGGGGCGATTAATTGATCCGAGGCTTTGCAAGGAATCATGTCACAGATGCTGTGCGTTTGCTGTTGCCGTTGTCAGGAACAATAAAGTTCTCATTCGCTGGCAGGGAATCGAAGACGGGACGCGGTGGTAAAAGTGCAAAATGCGAACCAATAGATCACCAAGGATGCCTGTAGAACGGGGTTGTACTGTTTGGTAATCAGCCATCAATCTCCTCTAGTGCTCTTGTCAGAATCAACGGCTTGCAGATCCTCATCTCATTTTCCAGCATTTCTTTTTGCCTTTACATCAAAAGTTCACATCTGAATACTTTTGTAGGTTATGTGGGTTCCTGCCCCTGCGAACCCTGACAGTGAGTTCCCGATTCGCTGGTCTCTGATGGTTAATTTAATTCAGTGAATGGCTTTTAAAGAGTTGCCTGGCCTTGATAAGAGATGTGATTGTAGCTTGTTAGTGTTGTCCACTTGCCAATGTTAGGAGAATGAGCGATTTTAAATAACAGGTCATAAGTTTGGCACCCCCATTACATAATCTTCCATTGAATATCTGTTTTCGGAGCCGAACATGGACTTTTCATTCCACTGTCAGTGTAAACATATTCGAAGCGAGTTTATCTGCTGTTCTGAATATTAATGCCTTTGTTGCTGGTACAAAGTGACAATTAGGAGTCAATGAGAGACACGTTTGTAGATGTGATTTAAAGTTGCCTGGGCGGGGGCACTTTAAATTTGACCGCTTCTGCTCATGTCCTGACACCAATAACTGACTCAATCACAGAATTAGAACGGCCAAATGTTACATGAATCAAAAGAAACTGATCCATATCAACGAACGGATTGGATTCGTATCTAATTTGCCGCCCCCTCCCCCCCCCCCCCCCCCCGGATGTGAGAATGGGGTACTTATGTGTGCGATCACAGGTGATCAGGGCAGAGAACAGACAAAATTAGGGATTTCAAGGAATGGTGGAGATCTATCCACCATTGTCAGAGAGGAGCTCACTACCTTACCAATGTCCCTGTCCAACTAACATTGAATCTCTGCAGGCAGGGAACATTAATGAGAATTAGTACGATGTGAAAAATCAAAGTGTTCCCATGGAAAACGGAAATATATTAACAGACAGCGGTCATAGATTTTACTGTGAGACCTAAGAGGAGGAAATGAGAATGATAGTGATGGCGCTCACATCCAAAATAATATGAGGTTACTCCGACCTCTCTATCAGTAACATCCACGATCCTTACCCTAACTGAAAGAAGGATGCCCTGGGTAACGCTGAGAAATTTCCTTATATTTGAATCAATTCGCTGCTGAGGCAGGCTGGTCTTTGCAAACATCAAACAATCACAGAATTGGTTTCAGGGAAAACATACAAATTTTGGAAGCAAGTGAATTTATGGCTGCGTAACTGACTCTTAATCTTTCCACCGTCTGTTCATTGGAACACCAACTCAGTTTCTATGTACGATTGCAATTTTATACCAATAGGCTGTCACGGTGGTTTGCACTGCTGCCTTACAACGCCAAGGATCTGGGTTCAACCTCGGTCTTGGGTGATAGTCTGTGTGGAATTTTCACAATCTCCACTTGAGTGTGCGTATTTCCTCCTACAGTTAAAATGTGTGCTGGTGAAGTGGATTGCCCACAGTGTTCAGGTTTATATTGACTGGTCTTAGAAAGTGCGCTGTTGGTGGGGAGAGGGGTGACTCTCGTATGAATGCTGTGCAGTAAGTTGGTGTGGACATTATAAGCCGAATGGCCCATTTACCCACATCGGGAATCAATAATGCTAATGTTAGTAAACTTGTCACATCAACACATTGAGAGGTAGCGTGCAGTTGCTGATGAAACGCGGGGCTCTTTCAGATCTCAGTATAGTGTCTTGTTTAATTTTCCCATCAGCAAATACTCTCTTTCTAATCAATTAGAAAAAAATGCACAAACTTCAGCTCTGCCAAATATAGAACAGGGATTTTGCCAGGGAAACCAGTTCGTGTCAAAAGTTTTTGCTTTCTGTTAACCTCAAAGTTATAAATCTGTTTCCCAGATTCTTCCTCGCGCTTCCACAAAATCGAAATTCTGGTACGGATAATTTATTTATGAATCTTTTTTTTTAAAAAATTGCATCTGGAATCAGTGATGTGCTTGATAATTCAAGTTAGTCAATGATTCTCTCAAATAATTAATCACAGCATTGTTCAGCAACCAGACTGAATATGAAATATTAGTGCCATGTTCTTGAGTGATTGTGTGGAGATTCGATGAGTAATTTTGAATCACAGAATTGTTCAGGTACAGAGGAGGTCATTCAACCCTTTGGGTCAACACGATTCCCCGAATATGCTTTCTGATTTTGTGTCATTACCCTGACTTCTCCCGCTGTAATCCTGTAATTTTCCCTATAAAATAATGTTTTACTGTCCTTCACTGGAAAAGCCCAAACTACAGATCCATAAAAAGTTCAAATTCTAACTATGACATTGTGTGAAGTTTATTTCTTGCATCACATTTTCTTCTTTTGTTTTTTTTTTTAAATTCTCCACTCTTCCTCTCAAAGCTTTTCCGAGTGGGAACACTTTCTCACCATCAATTTTGTACTGTACCCATATGATTTTGAAAAATTGTTTTGAATTTCCTGTCTGCCTTCTCCAATTTAACGTCATGGCTGAAATGTTTAACTACCGGAGACTGTTGTTTCAATGTGATTTCTCTCAACCTGCCAGTTTTCCCTTCGTTCCTGTTCTTCCGCTTGTACTCAACTGCATTTTAAATCCATCTCGAGAGCCATCTTGCTTTCTGCTTCACTTCATGCTGATTAGTTAACTCTAATAAATACTGAGATGATTTAAGGCAGTGTTTCTAATTTTCAATACTGTCCACAGTCCCTCTCCCTTGTAACTCGACGAGATTCAGCTCGGAATGTTCACACTGTGCTTGTTACTGCAGGAAACTATGTAGCCGACGCAAATACAAAGTAATAAACAGTCTTATTTAGACTTCTAGGCCAACATTGGGTATTTCTGACATTCCCAGTGTTAGTAAGCCTCCTGTTCCAGCCAGTATGGCACCAGGCCGTGGTTTGTGTCTGCATCAACACTTCACATAATACTGCACATGTCCGCTAAACAGGTGATTGACAGCGGCTCCTGTCCATTAAGAGTAGGGGGCGGAAAGATTAATCCATCAAACGCAGAGCGAACGAGGATGAGGCTAGTGCCAGCGTAGACAGGTAAGGGAGATATTAACTCGGTCCTTACTGTTAACAAGCCAGAGTGGAAATGAGCTACTGATCTCAAATTTTGTCTCTTTCATGGGGCAGACGGGGGCGCCCAGGACAATCCGTGCACAAGGTAAGACGGAAACATTTTAGTAATCTCCAGGCAGAAGCGTGAAATCATGGAGACCCTGGACGATTCTATACTAGTTCCCCCACCCCAAATGTCCCCAGCATTGATATATCGGAATAGCAGGCGGACATTTGGACCTTCACGTCTGTCTTTCCCTTCGATATAATGATTGATGGTCATCATACTCAATGCCCTGCTCCAGCTTTCACAACAGCGCATTGGAACCACGACATTCATATTAATACAGGTTAATAAAAATGCCCAGTTGTGACCAGTCCACAAAAGCAGGACAAATCCAACCCTTAGTCCAGTCAATAAATGCTCAACCATCAGCAAGGTGATGGCAGTGAGTAATAACTGTGCTTTCAGGTTGTACTCAGTCAACAATAAGCTGCTGTCTGATACTGCGTGTTCCATCAGAGGCACTTAGCTTTTGTCCTCATAACAGAAATAGTCCAAAATAGATAGAATACTGCACTCACAAGGCAAGGTGAGACTGACTGCCCTTGAAATTAAGGGTGCGTCCGAATGACGAAGTCATTGAAGAGCTTTTGCAAAACTGGAGTCAGTTGGAATCAAAGGAAACATTGTTACAACGAGGACGTGGAATCCCTCATTAATTAATAGCAAACATTCGGAAAACCTCTCCTCAAATCGTAATCTATTCCAACACTTAAAGAAAAACAACTTTTTATTTCAATCTATTGCGAATAGTAAACAAATAATCAACAAACTAAATATTCTTTTCTTTAACTGAAAGCAATCTATTAACATGCTGTTTCAATAACACATTTGTTATACATTACATCAACTTCATCTCAAGTCGACACAGTTTGTATGTGCTCCGCTGTTTCCAACTTCTATCTGCTTATCTCAATTGTTTCAACTTCTTTCATTTTTACAGAGTACGTTTTGCAGAAAAAGGTACCTTTTGATAGAGAGTGCTTTCTAATTTCTTAGAGAGGGAAGTGTTAGATGGGCAGGTAACTCTCCAGCAATAGCTCTCACTCTAGTTTTCAAAATATTGGTTTATACACACTCCAATGACACATTAATTTGTATAAATTGATTAGATTCCAGATGCCAAAGCAAAACAAAAATTGAAAATTTATTAGCTTCTGGGACCCTGGACATAATTTAATGTAATTGTTTCAAGGGGAGTTGTTGTCGAAACAGCAAGAAAAAAATTAGGTTTTCACCGAGAAGTGTTCCCTGTATCTATTTTGGAACAGCCCGTCCCCCAGCCTTTTCATTCAGGGAGCAAAGCATGCAGTCTTAATTTCCTTCAACGTTCAGAAAATACACTATTTTAAAGAGAACATGTGTGCTTTCAACAATGTAACTCTTGGTGTAATCATCCAGCCCAAATGCTTGCAATTTCTGAATGTCAATCAGCCCAAGCCCAGCACATCACTGCAGGGGTTTTGCAGGTTATTCTCTCAGTCCCAATCGTTCTGAGCTGTTTCAATGTCTATTGTTCAATCAAAAATAAGCGTTGGTTATTTGACTCACAGAAACATGGAATCCCTGAGACGGGCCAATTTACCCAAAAAGTTCACACCTGCCTTCCAAACACTATCCCGCCCAGAATAATCCGCCAACCTCCTTCAGTAACCCTGCATTTCCCATCGCTAAGTGTCTTACCCAGACTTCCTTGGATAATTTAGCAATTGCAAATCTTCCTAACCTGCACATCTTTGGGCCGTGGAATGGAAATAACACAAACATGGGGAGATTGTGCAAACTCCACACAAAATATCACCCAAGACTGCAGTTGAAGCAAGGGCCCTGGCCCTGTGAAAAAACAGTGGTGACTATTGCGCCAAATGCCACACCTGACTGCATATTATTTAGCACCATTTGTGACTTCTCAGTCACACAAGCATTTCCTGTCTGGAGAATGTGGAGAAAAGCAGGCACTTCTCTGATGTTTGAAGCATTTATTTTGAATGAATTAGCTGCTGTAGAACAGGAGGAAACTGGAACACATTTAGTTTCTTCTGGAATATTAACTTCATCGGAAAGAAGACACAATGGGCATCAGTCAATCACCAATTAAGAAACAGTTAAATTCCTTGGTACAGCTCCACAGTAAGCTGGAATTGAAACCAAACCTTCTAGTTGAGACTTTGGCACACGATGAAGCACAGTAAAACCCAGGCACTTCCTTCACTTATGAACTTGCTGTTGTTTCAGTAGTTTGGATTTCACATCAAATCTCTTCCCACACCAGTGCAGATGAACAGCCTCTCCACACAGTGAGATGGCGGGAGCACAGTGAGTCTAATTAACCACTTGAATCCAGGCCCATTTTGAGAGCAACTGACGTTTCTCATTCGTGTCAACACGTTGATGGGTCAACAGATCCTCAGAGATTTTAAGGCGCTTCCCACTTTCAGGGCATTTAAAAAAAATCCTGTGTGGAAATGCTGTTGTTCAAACAGTGTGGTGGATCAAGTGAATTCTATCCCACACTCGAACCAGACGAATGACCTCGACCTCGTCTGACTGCGTTTATGTTCTGACAAGGCAGTTTATCTGTTGAATCCCTGTCCACACGTACAAGACACAGTTTCTCCACACTGTGAATGCTGCTTTTCCCTTCCATGTTCAAAAGCGAATCATATTCAAGCAACAATCAATTGGACAACATCATCAGATGCTGAAATGATATTTGGTTTTAAGCCTTTGCACTGGAAATCTTCTTCTAATGCCCGGGAAATATATTGATAAAGGAAAAACAGAAGCATTTTGAAGTCCAGAAAAAAAAATACAATAAGATGCAAGAGCAGAAGTCAGCAATTCAACCTATACAGTCTGCTCTCACTATTCAGTGAGATTACGGCTGATCTGGTAATCCACGGGTACAGTTTCCTGCAATATCAGCTATCCTTCGAATCCATTGCTGATTAAAATCTGTTTGTCACAGGGTTCAAATGACTTTCTTTTCGGGACTTCAATAAGATGCAGACCAGGAAGACAAAGTGGGGATATGAAATTATCGAATCGGCCAGGGCTGAAGATAATCCGAAGAGGGTCTACAAGTACATATCTGGCAAGAGAACAATTCTATAAATAGTACCATAAAGATTAAAGAGGTTTTCATTGCGTTTGAGCTCAGCAGATGGAAGAGCCATTAAACGAATTTTTCACGTCAGTTTTTACTGTACAGAAAGCAAGACCGAATGTTCACTCTCCATGTATGAAGAGGACGATTCCTTCTCTTAAACTATTTGACCAATCATCAAAGAAATTGACATTAGGTGATATTTCTAGCGGCTGGTTTGCATTCGACTCTGTGTTGCTTCATGCAACAAAGCGTTTACATTTTCCCAGGACTCGATTGTAATATAACGAGGAGAGACTGTGTAGGCTTTGACTTGTCGGACTGCAGCATCGGAGGTCGAAGGATGACTTTATAGAGATTCATAAAATCATGAGTGCTCTCGAGAAGGTGAACAGCAAAGGTCTTTTTCCCTTGGATACGGGAGTCCAGAACCCATAAGATTTACACGGAATGGCAAGATAACCTTTTCACGCAGAGGATGGTTTCTATATGGAATCAACTGCTGGAGCAATTGGTACATCGAGATGCTGTTACATTATTAGAAAGACATTTGGATATTTAGATGAAGAAGAAATGATTAGAGAGATACAGACCAAATGCAAGCAAGATGGAATAGTTCAGTTTGAGATATGTTGCACTCAAGGAGACTGCAGAAATCATGGAAATACAAACTGATGAATATTTCTTATTAGAAGAAAATAATTGCTGAAGGTGTCAGAAAATGTTCAAAGGCGGATAAATCTCCAGACCGTGTCACGAACATTCTTTTTTGGAAAAGATTTCTCATCGCAAGGAAAGAAAGCTGTGCTGTGAAGAGAAGATGCAATTACACATGCCGTCCTTCCTGGATGACTAGTGGTTATGATGCAGCGCTTTCACTGCTGTGGTTTGGGTTCATTTCTTGGTCACAGTATCAGGAATTATTGTACCTGATATGGGCAACAACAAAAGTAGAGCATATTTGACAGGAATCGCATTTCAACCGCGTTCGCATGTGAGTTGCAATATTGTACAGGGCCGCAAGGTGGCTCACTGGTTATCACTGCTGCCTCAAAGCGCCAGAGATATGATTTGCCGACAACTGAGTCGACTGTCAGTAAGGTGCATTATTCAGGTGCAAATGAAGAGAAAAAGGGTAAAGAATTGTTCTGTGAGGGTTAAATCCTGGAGGATTGGTGTGCATTTGTTGCATGTTTCTGAACTGTAGGCATTCTATGATCCCTTTCTGTGTTGCTTTAGCACATGTTCAGACAGGGGAAAAAAGTGAGGAAAAGCACTTCCCAGTCAGGGATTGATCCATAGTGCGACAACCAACGGATTCACTTTTGACTGAACTAGCTCCCATTTTCCCTACATTGGTAATGGCAGTATCCAGCATTAGAGCGGGTTTTCATGTGTTGCATTGGACCAGCATCCTTTCTATACTGGGATATAAAGAGATAATAAACGACATGGATTACGATGACTGGAGTGAAAAGACGTCAGGAAGAATGGACAGCGTTTACTTGGAAACAAGGAAATGGAAAGGAGGCCAACGATGTAGTGAGGGATAATGCCATTTGAAAAGACAAGGCGGGGTTTCATGGGTTGGTGGAAAAGACGAATAGATCATACGGCGTGACACCAGGTAAAACGGAGTTGTGTCCATAGAGAAGGTTTCCAGGCGATGTAAATTTGGTGAGTGTAAACAGGAGGGAAATTCCCTCATTCGGATGGATCTACGTCTAGAGTTTAGAACTTCAAAACCAGCGATGAATGATAAAGAGAAGTTTGGAGCACGTTTTCTTTTTCCCTCTACAGCCATTGAACTCGAAAATGATTACTTTTTCGCAGGAAAAATTATTCAGAAGCCGATTCTAAAATATTTGGAAAGACGCGTGCAGAGTGAATTTCACTGGGACAGGGAGTCTGGGCGGCCAGGATGGGTACGCGTTAGGTGCACACTCTCTAATTGGTTAACGTTAATTGGAAAGAAACCTCATAACACCTGCAACTGAGTACGACTAAGTATAGAATGAGCTGATTGTGAGGAAAGGTTGAGCAACTTGTTCTACGTGAACTTCTATAACTTGTAAAAGAACTGAGCTGTTTGTGTTAGATCAGCATTTAAGGGAAGCCGATTAGTTCAGTCCGCTACATAACAGGTTTATGATATAAAGTGATGCCAACAATGTGTGATTAATTGTCGCAATGTCTCAGCATACCCTCAGGATCCTGATCTCCCAACTCAGCTAATATTTTCAACGATGGCGATAATCAAAGTTAAACTATACTATCGTGAGTTGGAACTGACCTGCCGTGTGTAATGCACCTTTTTTGCTTCATCTGTTGCATTGGGAAATTTGGCTGCATCACAGAGAAGGGAGTGAGTCCCTTTGCTGCTCACTCATCTTCCCCAAAAATATACCGTGACAAGACACGAAAAATATTCCTGTTTGAATTCTGTAATCTTCATAGCAGTACTTAAAAACATCTTTGTCATTTCGATTCCAGTTTTTCCGATATCAGTCAAAATGTCCGATGTGATAAATCCACTACTTTGTGGATTGTTTTAATGGCCTTTGCGAGTTTGCATAAATATCAGTAATATGAAACGGGCTAAAAAACCTTTCCAGAATTTAACACAGCGCAGGCTCAGCGATATGAGAAATGCCATCGACTTCAAAAATCGCCTCTGTATCTGTATTGAGTGATGGATATTCACTCAGGGAGTATTTATGGCTGGTCTTAAGTAACTGAGGTCTTTCCCAAGGACAGTACACTCAACGAAATCATATTTCTTTAGAATAAATGCTGTTTTACTCAATGTTCTTTTGAAACTTGTAAACATATATATATATATATATATATATATATATATACGCGCATATCTGTGTGTGTGTGTGTGTGTGTGTGTGAATTCAGAACATTAGAAATGGATGGTCGGCCATTTGAATGACCTTCCTGTAGAATGTGAGAGCTTGGACTTTACAGTAATGTCCCTGACATTTGAATCTGCGGGAAGTGTACCCAACTCGATCTCCTTGGCAACTGCATTAGGGAACTGGAGCTGGACATTGCATCTTTCGGGAGTCTGAGGGGAAAAGAGAGGAGTGATATGGAGGCTGTTACAATTCAGATACAAGAAAAAGGTCGATGGGATACAGTCGGGAGACGAAAAGGGAACAGGCAGCCAGTGCAGGCATCCGCTATGGCCGTGCCCCTTAGTAACAAACATACCGTATTTGTTACTTTATGGGGGGATGACATACTAGGGGTAAGCCATGGGGTACATGTCTCTGGTACAGTGTTTGTCCCTGTTGATCAGAAGGGTAGGGTAGAGGGGAGGAGAGCAATAGTTACTGGGGACTAAATAGTGAGGGGGACCGATTGCAGTTTCTGTGGGTACAGGGCAGGCTCATGATTGATGTGATCCCTCCAAGTTACCAGGGGTGGTGATGTTTCACATCGTGTTTTCAGGATCCTTCAGTGGGAGGGGGAGCAGCCCGAGGTCGTGGTTCACATATGCACCAACAACATAGGTCAGAAAATTGATGTGGATGTATGGCAGAAATTCAGGGATCCAGGGTGACAGCTTCGATCGAGATCAAACAGAGTTGTTCTCTCTGATTTGTTACACATGCCACGTCGTAGTGAGGGAAAGAATAGGGAGAGAGAGCAGGAGAACACGTGTTTGTAAGGATGGTACAGGTGATAGGGATCCGGATATCTGGATAGTGGTGGCTCATTCTGGAGTCAGTTGGACCTCTACGAACAGGATGGTCTTCACCTGAACCTGAAGGGTACCAATATCTTGAGGGGTATTTTCTAACGCGATTGAGAAGGGTTTAAACGAATTCAGCAGCGAAGTGCGAACCTGAATGTTAGCTGCAGTGTGCACGAAGTTGTGAGTGGTGAGGTCATAAATAGGTTTTCGTGTTCGCGAGTGTATATTTGGAAGAACGAAGGTTATTTGAAGTGTGTCTACTTCACCGCCTGGAGCATCCGTGATAAAGCAGGTGTCATGGGTTGATAACTGGGACTTCAATGTTGTGGCCATTTCAGAGACATGAATGGAGCACTGAAAGGAATGGGTGTTCCTGGCATCTCAGTTTCGAGTTTTCAGAAAGAACTGGAAAGTCGTTACAGAGGGGGAAATATGACGTTATTCGTCAAAGACAGTACTATGGTAGCAGAAAGGATATTTGGTGTGGATTCTACTGAATCTGCTGAACTAGAATGGGCTGAAATTAAAGTCAGGAAAGTAGAGGTCATCACCAAAATGTTCTAGAGATATGGAGGAAAAGATTGCAAAGATGATTCTGGATAGGAACGAAAGTAACAGGGTAGTTGTAGTGGGGAACTTTAACTTTCCAAATATTATTGTTTGATTACCTCTGATTGGTCAGTCTTTGTCCATGTGTGCAGGAGGGTTTCGTGAGGCAGCATGTAGACAGGCCAAAAATAATCAAAACTTCATTGGATTTGGTACTACGTAATGAAGCAAGTCAGCTGTTCGATTTGGAGGTAAGTGAGCACTTTGGTGAGAGTGACCACAATTCGGTATGTTTATTTAGTGATGGATAGGAATAGATACATTTATCACAGAGCATGAGTTACCGTCGGGATAAAGGCCAGTATGATGCGATCAGGCAAGAGTTAGAATGCACCAGATGGGGAAAGCAACCGCAGGGGTTATGCACACCTGAAAAATGGAACTTGTTCAGGGAAGAGCTCCTGCATGTCTTTGATAAGTAGGTGTGCGTCATGCAGGGAATATGAGGTCGAGACTCTGAGCCATTTTTACTGAAAAAGTTGAATTTCTTGTCAAGAGGGACAAGGAGGTGCATGTAAACATGAGATATGAAGGCTGAAATAGGGCACTTGAAAATTAAAAGCTGGCCAGGACTGTCCAAAAGAGAGAGCTACTTAGAACGAAGAGGAGACATGAGAAGTCTTTAGCTGGCATAAAATACAGAGACATGGGATTGACCGTGATTTAGCCGTTTAGATCTGTAATTGGCCAGCTGAAAGAACATAGAGTGTGGTAGTTGATGGGTTATATTCATCCTGGAGTTCAGTTACTCATGGTGTACCACTAGGTTCCTTTTTAGATCCACTGCTGTTTGTCACTTTTATAAATGACCTGGATTAGGGTCATGAATGATGAGTGAATTCGTTGAATACACTAAACTCGATGGAATTATCAACAGTGCCAAAGTCTGCTGCGGATTACAGAGGGACATGGATAATCTGCAGATCTGAGCTCAGAGGTGGCAAATGGAGGTTAATATGGAACAGTGTGAGATGATTTACTTTGGAAGGAGCAACAAGAATAAAGAGTTCTAGGCTAATTGTAATATTCTTGGAAGTTTAGATGAGCAGAGAGGTCTCGGTGCCTATATATGTAAAACTATGAAAGTTAACATCCACGTTGATCGATTTGCTTGCAAGGAGCACAGTGTGTTAGATTTTATTGGGAGAGGGATTAAGTTTCAGGGCCAAATGACCCCTTTGCATCTCCAGAAATGTTTCTGCTGTTGCCAAACTTGTACAGTTGCGTGCAGTTCTGATCGCCACATTATTGGACGGATGTGAAAGCATTGGAAAGGGTACAGATGAGATTTCCGAGCATGTTGCCTTCTATGATGGGAAGGTCTAACGAGGAAACGCTGAGGGACTTGAGGCTGTTTTTGATAGAGATGAAAAATTTTAGAGGTGAATTAATAGAGACATAAAAGATGATCAGAGGTTGACGTAAGGTGGACAGTGAAGGCCTTTTTCTTCAAATGGTGATGGTTGGCACAAGGGCGCATCGATGTAATTTGAGGGTGATAGATGCCGAGGTAGATTCCTTTCTCAGAGAGTAGTAAAGGTGCTGAACGTCTTACCTTCAACAGTCGTAGACTCACCAACCTTCAGGGCAATTAAATGATCATTGGATAAACTTACAGATTATAATGGTAAAATGCTGTTCAGATGGACTTCAGATTGGCATCATAGGTGTGTGCAACATTAGGGCCAACGGTACGTTTTTGCAGTGTAATATTCTGGGTTTGAACTGATCTTCAGCTAAGTTGCAATCATCTCTGGTCACTATCAGTAAAACAAAGACCTGGCGAGAATCGAATGCGCAACTTTGGCAGCTCATGTCCTGCCGTTCTGTCATGCAAGTATAGCAAACTAACTAATTGCACCACTGGACCTGTCATCTAATGGTGACGAATGGCTCCTGAACTTACCACTGGGACCCTCAACCCAATTACTCATTTTTTTTTTCTGTGGATCTGACATGAAACACAGTGCATAGGAGGTTATACCGATCATGGATCATCGATTATGAAGCATCAGGTTCAAGAAAGTGATATAGAAAAATGTGGTGAAAATCGGCTTTATTAAATACTGCGTACAAATACCATGGTATCCTGCGTTGATCACAGGCAACGTGATGTCGCCACTGTACTGGGATTTTCCTTCTATCGGCTTCAATTCGTCAGAAAATTCGATTCACTGATATTTCACCAATGTCCTTTGGCATGTTCATATGACTTCGTCACACTTTCCAGTACCTGGTCCTTTTCCACGTGTGCATCGACCCACACTGCACACAACGTGAATAATGTTCAGCTTACTGCATCCACGAGCACGTTGCATGGTTTGTATAAACAGTGAAGACTGAATAATGTTTTGTAAGGGCAAATTGAAATTCAGTTTGATTAGTAAAGTCGCAAGAGTACAGAGGAAGACTCAAAATATCAGAACTTCACGTTCATTACCTTGGCCAGAATTCCTGACCAGCAAAGGGGAAATCTGCCCTTGAATCCCCAGCATCCATGCAATTGCTTGCTCCACGTGTCCACTTGGAAACCTATGTGAAGGAACGTTCAGCCTGAAGGAGAACTTGTGAGAATCCTCCACTGTCTGATCTAAATCTGAAACAAGAGCTGTCTTTTCCAGCTGGGAGGGAAGCGAAATGGAGGTGAGACCAAAGTATTACTTGGTGGTTAATTCATATTGTCCTTATTGTGATTGTTTAAAAGCCTGGGCCAGAAATGGCACAGACACAAAGGAGCAGAAGGAGGCCATTCTGAACACCGATCCTGCCCAGCCACGTCATTCGATATCATCATGGCTGACACAACAATTTTAAGTCTTTTTCCAGCCTATCCACATCATCGCGTTGCCTAGTGGCTAACAGATATTTATCGATCTCTATCACAAATAGGCATCGAAAATGTAAATCTGTGAGAGGAAACTGTTCCGTTTCGAGACAGTGGGTTTCTGCACGAATATTGTTCGGTTTTCAGATAATAGCCGAGTCTGGTCTGACCACATTCCAAACAATAAACTAAAACTCGACTCTGATGGGACTCGAACCCACAACCTTTGAATCGCAACCCTGAATAAAGGCATAGAAGTCCAACGCGCTTTCCATTGTGCCACAGAGTCACACCAGCTGCGAACTTTAAGCATGCAACTTTGTCTTTGACCCATTGCGTTCAGGGCACCCACCTCGCGTCTGTCTGCCTTCGTCACACTTTCCAGTACCTGGTCCTTATCCACGTGTGCTCTGGCTCTTCCCGTGTTCGGCTACAGACTGCTGAAACGTTCTCATGACACTTAGCTTTACCACATGTTCAGATAATGATTTCCAGATAAACAACACGCTATAGGTGAAAGCATTCTTCCCAAATCTCCTCAAAATATCTTGTCTCCCGTCTTTCATTTATATCACTGTATTCCTTCCCAATATAGGCTTATCCTTGTCATACATATCTATCCTCTTCATAAAATGTTCACGTTAATTGGTTTCTCACTCAGCCTTCGCTGTGTTTAGATAAACAACCCCAGCCTAGCTCGTCTACCTTCACAATGGGAGAGGTCCAACCCTTGCCATTCTTTTCATCTCCTGTGAACTTCTCCTCCTGCTTCCAGCAGTCTGGCGATTACAACGGAAAAGCAAAGTTCTCTGAAGAAAAGCCAAAGGTCTGAAAAAAATCAGCAGCTCTTGTCCATCTCTGATGAGAAAGGAAAGTTAACGTTTCGAATCCAATGATCTGTCTTCGGAGAGATGTGATGGGCGGGTGGGTGAAGAATGTGGAAGAGGGCGGACGGTATCGAAAATGATATAACTCGATTTTGGTTCCTAAAGTTTGCATGGTCTCTCGGTAGAAAATGAGTTGCTAATCTTCCAGCTTGTATTGTGGCTAGAAGGAGCACTGCAGCTGGCCAGAGACTGAAGTCGTAGCCTGGGAACACAGTGTCTCGATTAGAGTGGTGCTGGAAGAGCACAGCAGTTCAGGCAGCATCCCAATAGCAGTATATTCGACGTTACGGGCAACAGCCCTTCATCAGGAATACAGGCAGAGAGCCTGAAGAGTGGAGAAATCGTAGAGAGAAGAGGAAAACGTCTTCAAGGCAGGCATCCTTGGAAGACGATTCGCAGTAGTGTTAAACTCAACTAGGTAAAAACAATGACTGCAGGTGCTGGAAACCAGAGTCTAGGTTACAGTGGTGCTGGAAAAGCACAGAAGTTCAGGCAGCATCTGAGGAGCAGTAAAATCGACGTTTCGCGCAACAGTTCTTCATCAGGAATACAGGCAGAGAGCCTGAAGGGTGGGAACGGTGTAATGTTGAAGTTAGAGGAGACTGGAAAATCTGGATAGCTTTTCTTGATTATGAACAGACCGTAAGTGATCTCAGCTTTGTCAGCGATTCTGTTTTCCTCTCTCCATTGTACAGGGATCACATTCTGAGCAGGAAATACAGTTGCCTCGATCAAATGAAGTGCAGACAAATCTCTGGAAAATGTGACTGGAAACTTCCACAATGAGGAGAGCAATTGGAAGCCAGCAGGAAATGTAGCTTACGACATAGAACGTTACAATTCAATACAGGCACTTCGGCTCTCGCTGTTGCAGCGACCTGTAAAAATTTATGTGATATCCATTGTAATGGAAAATTAACGTGTATTTTGAAACCAATAAAAGCACAGGGAAACCAATAGTTAAGTATGTGACTTTGAAGAGGCAAGTATTGCAGACAGACAGAAAAAAAAAGTAAAGTTAAATCGAACTAATAGCAGACTTACAAGGACAGTAAAATACCATATCAACAGTCAAGGAATGAGAAAAAAACAACTCCGTATCTGGAAAGGAACTCGAATGTTTCAGGTCGCTGACATTGAGGTGTTGATAAGAAGAAGCGAATTCTAGTATCAAGGGAAAATGTATTATATGTGGAAAGTGCACCAGATATATTTTTGGTAGATACAGGGGCAACATATTCAGTCCTTAAATTAAGGCAGTTCAGAGAGTCGACGCAATGGATGCATCAGGAGTTGTGACATGGTAAAGATTAACCGCACCCCTATTGTGTGAAACCAGTAATGGCGAAACATTCCAATTCTCATTTCTGAACTCGGAATTCTGTCCTTCAACTCTGATGGCTCGCGATCTCATAGAGGGATTGGAATCGGATGAGCGCAGTACCCCAACAGGCTTGCAAGTAATAAAAAAGATTTACCAGCGCAGACTGTACAATACGACTCACGACCCCTGATGTATGTCTATGAGTGGTGATTAAGCCAGAGAGCCATAAGTTCCGTGAGCGATTCGCTCGCCCAGGAAGCAAGTAACCATTAACAACTATTTTATTGCTGAGGATATGCTGCACTGCACAGCACACATACACCATGATGGCCCTCACAAATCATATGAGAAGGATTGTTTGAGGAGATTGCTTTAACCAGATCAGTTATTATTGTGCGAATTTTATTAAAATGATCACAGAAGTGCAGTCAGTGTAAACTTATCCAAAGTATCTGTGACGGCAAGTAGACCCTATCTTTTTGATGTGGAACGCTCATTTCCTCAAGTACCATTGGTGAAGGCATCCAGCGACAGGTGGCAGGATTTGGGACAATGGGTGCTACAGGTAAAAAAAAACGAAAGATTGTGTCTTCAGGGACGATGTGCGTATCAGCTTCAATGCAGACATAAGGACATACATGAAGAAACTAAATTGGCTAACTCAGGCAGATAGGGCAGTCCAGGTAACCCCAGCCAAAAGGGTAGCCTGACGTCTAGCTTATGGTGGATGTCTCCGAGCCATGATTAAGAAGGGTCCCTGCTGAGTGCAGGGCAAAAGGCAAACGTGGTATTGGGTTCATACGAAGCTGTGAACTCATAAGAATAACCCCGAACTCTGAGTATCGTCCTTTCAGAACACAAGACTCATTAGAATCCGAGCCTGTAAAAGGAATTACTCCAGACTTTGAATGCCTTCTGAAGACTGGAGTGATAATCCCCTGTGGATAATCACCGGTGAGAGCCCGCATTATTCCGGTCAAAAAGACAAACATTCAAGGTGAATCGGGGAAATGGAGGTTTGTTCACGACCTGCAGGTAGTCAATTATGCTGTTGTTCCTCCCGCCCCAAATGTTCCTAACCCTTGTACTATATTAGCTCAAATTCCACCGGACAGTAAATGGTTCTCTGCTGTGGGTTAAGCAAATGTCTTTAGTGTACCGGTACACCCAGAAAGTCACTTCTGGTTCACTTTTCTATTCAAAGGCAAATCGTGTACATTCATGCGACTTTGTCAAGATTACAGTGAGTCCCCACCATAACTAATGAGGCTCCATGCAGGGGTCTGGAGACTCTTGTTTTAACACCGGGGTCAGCGCTTCTGCTGTATGTAGACGAATGCTTAAAAGCAGCACCAACAGAGGAACAATGTGAGAAAGATACACTTGCGTTGCTCTGCCATCTAACCAGGGATGGGCACAAAGCTAGTTTCGCAAAACTACAATTTGTGCAACAACAGGTGAAGTTCTTAGGTCACTTCTTATCTGAACAAGGGAAGGCCATTGGTTAAGACAGTTGAAGCAATCCAGCAAATTCCCAAGCCTCACACAAAGAAGCAATTGCTATCCTTTTTGTGCTCCTACTTTAGAATTTTAACCCACATTACACAACCCTTGAGGCCCCCCAGTTCCCATGGCTAAGAGTTGCAGAACCAGAGACCGTTGCAGTTGAATTGAAAATGGCGCTCCAAACTTCACCGACCCAGGGGATTCCGAATCCAAACAAGCCTTTTGAAAAAACGGTAGATGAGAAGCGTGGCTGCATGACATCTGTGCTGATGCAGGATACTGTGAGAAAATTGAGGTAAGTAGCTTACACTTCGGCTAAACTTGGACCCCGTAGCGGCAGGATTGCCTAAATGCCTGCGAGTCGTGGCTGCAGCTGAAAACGTTTGTTGTAGCGTCCAGGGACACAATCGGCTGTGGTGAATTAACACTACTGCAAGCTTACTCTTTTCCAAGCAAAACACAGCACATATGTTGGCAGCACGTTGGCTCAGATACAAGACTGCGCTATTGGAGATGCCTAACATTACAATAAAAAGATGCAACATCCTTCATGCTGCTAGCCTTCTCCACAACAGAAGGAGATGGAGACTCACATGGCTGTGTCGCTGTAACTAATGAAATTTGAAGCCCAAGACCAGACGTGCAGGATTCAAAAATTCAGAATCAGGATATTGCGTTTTTTGTGGATGGTTCAGGATTCAGGAGCAAACAGACAGGCCAGGATTGTGTTTGGTATGCTGTAGTAACTACCCACGAAGTAGTCAAAACGGAATCACTCCCTTCTCATCTGTCAGCTGAAGCAGCAGAGCTGATTCTCTTGACTGAGGCATGTAAATTGGATGAGAGAAGGATAGTGAATATTTACATTGACAACAGATATGCATTCGGGGTTGTACATAATTTTGGAACCTTGTGGAAACACAGAGGATTCTTGACCGACACTGGAAAACCCAACATACACCGTGGCTTGTTTCTGACTCCTGGAAGCGGTCCTTTCGCCTCAATCAATCGCTGTCTGTAAATGTTTGGCCCACACGAAAAATAATGATTCCCTTTCTTAAGACAATGCGAATGCAATCTCAGCATAAAGGACGGCAACCAAGCAGCCGCCAAGTGATCAGTTGACATGTGTATGTCAAATATTTGTAATGCAAAGCAGACTTATGGGAGTTACAGTCGCAGGCCACGCCGGAAGAGAAGCGTGAACTGGCAACGGCAGGGGGCAGAATGAGTGAATGGGTGATGTGTGGCCCCATTGGTAAACCCTGTCTACTGCAATCATTATTCCCATTCTATGCCAAATAACACAGTGAGGACCATGTGTCAAAAGGGGGGAGGTACGACAGTATTTCGGCGCACTGGTACACTAAGGGCTTTACTCATTACTCCTGAAAATTTTGTTAATGATGTGTTATCTGTGCCACTAATAATGAGGCGAGGGGAATACAGATGAGTCAGGCAGAACATCCCCAATCTCAAAGACCCTTTGAACATTAAGAGATGTATTTTATTGAACTAATGCCCAGCGAAGGGAAAAGGCATTGTCTGGTAATAGTTGACATGTTTTCCAAATGGGTGGAACCGCTCCCCACGTCTAAACAGGATGCCATTGCAGGAGCCAAGGCTTTGCTAACTGAAATAATTCCGAGATGGGGAATTCCCGAATGGCTTAGCAGCGACAATTTGACACTATTTGTCAATATTGCCCTCGAGTAGATCAGTGAGACAACACTGTGCCTACCACCCAGCCAGCGGTGGCAGTGGAAAGACAAATGCTACCTTAAAAGATAAATTGACAAACGTTGTGAGGACAAAGGCACGTCCAATTGTGCTAAAGTATATGAGATCTCGAAGGATAGGAATAGCCATTCTTGGCCCGTTAGAGATTTTGTTTGGTAAGTCGTCCAATTCAGGAATTGGCTGAAGATCTACGGTAAGACCGATAACAGACCACTGCGAGGATGAGATTACATTAGTTTACTTGCAGTGTGGAAACATGCCCTTCGGCCCAAGAAGTCCACCCCGACCCTCCGAAGAGCAACCCACCCAGAACCACTCCCCTACGTTTACCCCACACCTAACACTACGGTCTATTGACCATAGCCAATTCACCTAATCTGCACATTTCTGGACTGTGGGAGGAAACGGGAGCACCCGGAGGAAACCCACGCAGACAAGGGGAGAATGTGTAAACTCCACACAGACAGTTACCTGAGGCGGCAACTGAATCCGGGTCTCCTGGCGCTGTGAGGCAGCAGTGCTATCCACTGTGCCACCGGGCAACTGTCTGCACTTCTGTCTCAAATACAGAATCAAGTGAAGGCAGCACTACCCAAATCAGCAGAAGGGAAGATGCACGACCTAGAACCTGGAGATGGATCGTGGTGAAAGACTTCAGGAGGAAACGCGGGAAGTCGAAGAGGTGGGAGGGACCGTTTGAAGTGCTCCTTACAACACAGTCAGCTGTTAAGTTCGCCCAACGAGCCACGTTGACACACGCCAGTCGTTGCAAACGTGTAGCTGGACTTGAAGACACATCGGACAACACCTGAACCAAATAAGTGCAAGTAATGATGAGAAGACTCATACAAATATGGGGCCGCCCTGGCAGGACGATCCGTGAAGAAAGGGGCGTCTGGGATACATCCGCAGACGGTAGTCTTAACCAAGGATGCTAAGTTGACCATTACATATGACCCATGGCCGTTTAGTAACCAGTACGACTACAAATGGGACAATAAATATTTATGCAGGGATCCTTATGTTCCCAGTGACTGGCGCTCAGTAGAAGCAACCATGGCTGCAGGGACACCTGACATGGGATATAAGTATTATATTATCAAGGAAGGAGGTGCCATGGCACGGGTAATAATAACCAAGACTGAGAAGAGGAATGAGGAAGCCTGGTGGTGTGGAATAGACAGACCCTTCTCCGATATATATGGTGAATATAGTGATACAGCCCTCTCCCCCCGCGAAATACATTCCACGAAATAGTAGCACCAGGGCACGGCAACCATCCAAGCCAAATAATGGACCAAACACCAAGCAGAGCAGAGCGTATTAATGTCACACCAGAGCCTGGAGGGAGTTGGTCGGGGTTCGGGAGCGAGTCTAACTCGGTAGTGGAATTGGCGCTTCATGAGATAAATGGCGTAAATGCGATGCCAGTAGGTTGGGAGGTGTGAAGGGCTATTGCTGGATGTGAAAGGAACAGAACGTGTGCCTTGGCCCTAATACAACACCGGAATTAAGAGGTTGGCTACCATTGTTGGATATGTTTGCACACAGCCCGACATGGACTGCCGAACAAATGACCGAGAGATTGGCAAGAACTGCTAGCTGCCTGCTTCCACGGGCAGCGACTACCCTGACCCTGACAGGGGGAGCAATTAGAGCAAATCTCGCGCCACCACCCGACCTTAAGGCTAACTGCAATCACAATGCTGACACCCTTCCAACCACATCCTTCAATAGAGTGGAAGGCAAGGGATAAACCTGCATTTGCACAAATCAGGGGTGACCACATTTGGGGTTCTCCCAGTGATATACGACGCTGTTCTTGAACAATGACTCTTGCTCCGCAACCTACGCAAGGGGTACGATTTTACACATTACTTGATCCTTTATCAATAATCAGACCATGATGGCGGGATTACTATGGGTCTGTGCAGAGAAAGGACACCACCAACGCTTGGGATGGAAGCAGTGTTGCTACCCCGCGGTACTGTCTACTGGCACGACAGTGTTCATCTCAAATACCAGGAGCGGGCGAAAAGAAGTGACATCGCGCGAAATTGGAATGCGTACACACTCGCAGACCCCTGGGCTACACTGGGAGCGAATATTGGATGGTCTATTCTCTTCTGAGCAGGGGCAACGGTGGCAATAAACTTGATGAATGGTCTCCCGTACAGTGCATTACTGCCATCAAATGAGACGGTGGAACCTCTGACGCTCATTAATACTGAGTTAACGGCAGTAAGCGAAACAGTGAGACTAAATCGATTAGTACTAGACATACTGACGGCCGAGATAGGGGGCGAGTGTAAAATGTTCGGTACCTCAAGCTGTTTTAATAATCCTGTCAGCGCGTTCCGTCTTCAGACTGCAGTTACTCAACCGCAATTATCCTCTACCAGTTTTACTTTACCAAAATTCAGGCTGAGACTTCCATTTTGCAGAGATGAGGACAGTCGGATGCCAGAAACTGCAAACTCATCCATGTCACCAGGAACCAATTTTGTTTGTGGAGACACACAACGTAATTCTGCAGCCTGGACAATAACAGGAAAATGGGAATGGAATCCAGCCCATGTTTGTTTTTACCTCACGCAGGTTGTTTTGTCTCTCGTTGTCTCTGTCTTGAATCCACGCTGTGACGTATAGACTCGAATCAGTCTCCCCAGAGACAAGTTTGTTGTTGAACCTTTGAAGTAGGAGGGGAAAGGCCAAGTTGAGAAGAGTTGAGACAATGAATTGAAGAAGGTAAGAATGAGGGGATCAGAGAAAAAAGAGGGCCTGCGGGGTGATGGCGATAGATCAGAGTGGAGTGTGGAGCTGATTCATGTGAAGGAAGATAGACTGGTAGGACAGTCAAGAGGGCGGTGCCGGGATGGAGGGTTTAATCTGCGATGGGAGGATATGGAGGGGAAATGAGGAAACTGATGAAGTTAACGTTGATGCTGAGTGTTTGGAGGGCCCATAGAGGAAGATGAGGTATTCTTCCTCCACTCATCGAGTAGCTTGTATTTGATGGTGGGCGATGCCCAGAACTTGCATGCACTTGGTGTGAGAAGGGGAGATGAAGTAGTCAGCACAAGCACGGTGGAATTGCTTGGTGTTTGTTTTCCAGAGATGTCCTCCGCAACGCTCTGCGTTTTCCCATCCTGTCTCCCAAGTGTCAAGGAGACCGCGTCGAGAACAACAGACACGGTAAATTAGGTGGTTGCATGTGCACGAAAATCTCGACTGGATATGTAACGATCCTTTGGGGTGTTGGAACGAGGTGAGGTCGTTGTTGAAGGTGAATGTCTTTCAACTCTTGCGGTGGCAAGGGTAAACCTGGTTTAAGACTTCTATTCTCCAAGGAGAACTGACCTAATTTTCCAATCTAACTTTCCAGCTGACATTGTACATACGCTGCACCATTCACATTACCCTGTTCAGCGCTGTATCAAATAACAAGGTCGTGATCATCACCAACTGCATTTGGGCTGAAAGCAAAACAGGAAATTGGTAGTAAAACTAACCAGGTCTGACAGCTGCAGAATCAGAAGCCTTCAGCTCTTAAGAACAATCACTGGATCCAAAAGGTTCACTCCCCACAAATGCTGCCGGACCTGCTGAGTTTCCCAGCAATTTCTGTGCTGTCTCTCAGATCTGCAACATCTGCAGTTCCTTGTCAAATAGAAAACAAACGTTGACCCATTGAAGGGTATATTTGATCAGGTGACAGTTCACTTCATCTAGAGAGAAAGATGGGATGGAGCACAGGGTCATAAAATTCTTACAGTGCAGAAACAGGCCATTTGGCACATCATGCATCCCACCAATACTACCCTCTACGCTATTCCTGTAACCCCGCATTTCTCATGGCTAACCAACCTAACCTACACTCACCTGGACACTTATGACTATTGAGCATTGCAAATCCACGCTAACCTGCGCATCTTTAGACTGTGTGAGAAAACTGGAGCACCCGGAGGAAACTCACGCAGACACGGGGAGAATGTGCAAACTGCACACAGACAGTCTTCAATCAGACAGGGATCTGGGTATTTGGATAGGTTTCAAGTGGGACTGCAGACTGGCGTGTGAATGATGGGCCGAAAGCCTGATGTCAGTGTTGTAAAGGCTCTACAGTAACATGATTCCCTACATCCTGCATTCAACACAGTTTGCATTTTGTTTTAATCCGTCCTGTTATTGACATCATTCTGAGTAAAATGTATAGAGAGAGGTTGTTTGTGCATTCACTCAGATTTGTGTTTTGATGGGTCAGGAGCATCATATAAAATAACGACTGGCGGAGGGAGAATTGAACTCCCCCTGCGAAACTGCCGAGACATGCAGGACCAGGAACGTCTCTATCACCACTCACTCACCACCCAACGCCTTGAGGAAAAACGCCTGATCTTCCGCCTCTGGAACCTCCAAACCCAGGGAATCAATGTGGCTTTACTATTTGCCTGATTGCCGCCTCCGACCACCTTATCCCAGTTCCCGCCTATCCGCTCCACCGTCCACTCCGACCAATCACCTTTACCCCTACCTCCATACATCTATTGTGCTCTTAGCTACTTTGTCGGTAGCCCCACCCCCTCCCATTTACCTGTCCACACTGGACGCTCCCAGCCTCATTGCTGATGACTGTATTTTGCCCGAAATTGTTGATTAAACCTGTTCCTCGGATGCTACCTGACCTGCTTTGCTTTTCCTGTATAACTCTAATCTTGACTCTGATCTCCAGCATCTGCAGTCCTCACTTTCACCTCGCATGACTGAATTTCTGCCCCTTACAGATCGAATTGCGTCTCGTGTTTTCATCAGAATTTCATTATGTTTAAGATATTTTATTTTTAAAATCATCGCAATATATTGATGCCCTTCTGAGCATGTTATGAATTTGGATAGAGCAATGCCTCCTTTCTCTGTGAACAAACAGAATATCAAAGAGTCGGATTGGAGAATGTTTCCTCTCACAGAAACAGGAAAAAGGGGATGTAATTCTCGCTGAAATAAACACAGGCCATTCAGAGGACTCTGATAAGGTCATGCAACATCTGCCGAGAGAAGGAAAAGGTTAGCTCATGTGTAATGAGAGTCGGCGAATTCAGCAGAGCGGTAGGAAGTTAGAAAAGTAAAAATTACTGAACAATCGGAATGGGGATAACGCTGGCAGAAAGAATGAGGCGTCTTTACAGCCTGTTTAACATGTTCAGTCTGTTCTAGTAGTCAATCCAATCAAAGCTATAATTAGATTTCATATCCAGTATCCTGTCCAATCCACATATAGCGTGACTCTCTGAAACACCAGCAATCTGTGTCTTCCAATCTGAAATGCACTCAGTGAGGGTGCATCAGCAATCGTCACGGAGAGAGAATATTAAACTCTCAGAGGCCATACACTTAATCGCGCTCTCCTCATCTCATTCCCAAAAACCTGCACCTTACCCTGACAGTGTGGCAATAATAATTAAAAGATCTGCAAATGGTGTAACTTTAACACTGACTTCTCTTCGCAGATGCTGCCAGACCTGCAGAGCTTTTCTGTAACTCCTGAGACTGTTTTATCGTATTTCAGATACCCACACGCACAGGATCAATTTCTCACCATATAACCTTTGAAGCTTGTTCAGAATTTGAAACATTCCAATGAAATCGTATTTCAATTTTCTGGAATATGGACACAACTTATTCAAAAGCTCAGCACTGGAGCAAGTGGGTTCCAAATAGTGAACTTGTTTTTGTGATTCATTAATGTGCTGAAAATGTGTTGCTGGAAAAGCGCAGCAGGTCAGGCAGCATCCAAGGAACAGGCGAATCGACGTTTTGGGCATGAGCCATTTTTCAGGAAATCCTGAAGAAGAGCTTATGGCCGAAACGTCGATTCTCCTGTTCCTTGGATGCCGCCTGACCTGCTGCGCTTTTCCAGCAACACATTTTCAGCTCTGATCTCCAGCATCTGCAGCCCTCACTTTCTCCCTGATTCATTAATGTGTTTGGCTCATTGCCTCTGGGTTACCACGTACTACTCAGAGAGTGTTTGTGACTGTGGTGCTGAGCAAGCTGCACTGCAAGTTAATTCTACTTAATTATGGAGAACAGAAGTACTTGCCATCATCATCAATCCATTTCGCAGCTGGACATCCAGTGATTACACAGATGTGGTGTACAAGTCTGTCAGTTGCTCAAATGACCATGAACGTTTAACTAGATTCACCTTTTCATGGATATTATGCCGAGAGACCTCACCCGACTGTTCCACTTTCTCATCAACATTTCATCTGTAAAAACTGGGAACGAGCTGATGGACACAGATTGTGCTGCAGATGGTTAGACACAGCACAGTGTCAGTCACTGCACACTGATTCTGTTTTGATTTATGCATGTGCTTCTCTGAATGTGTGTGTGCATTATCGTGTGTTCCTGTCTCTGTGATTCTGTGTGTGTCTACCCATCTATCTCTGTCTGACTATCTGTGCCTATGTGAGTGTGTTTGTGTCTCATTGTGTGTATTAGTGTGTGTCTCCATGTTTATGTATCTCTGTGTCTGTACTCTGTGCAACGGGCTCTCTGTTGTCTTCAGGATTGTAACAATTGTAATGGGGTTTAAACCCCAATCTGTCTGTAACTCTATTTGTGTGTGTGTGTGTATGTGTGTGTGTGTGTGTGTGTGTGTGTGTGTGTGTGTGTGTGTGTGTGTGTGTGTGTGTGTGTGTGTGTGTGTGTGTGTGTGTTGTCCCTGTCTCTGTGTGTGTGTGACAGACGGAAATCCGTACAAATACTCAGACACAATCACATATACAGAGAGATGTGCAGAGACTCCTACAGACAGAAGCACACATTTCGACTTAGAGAGATACTCGTGTACGTGCAGTCACACAGACATGCTCACACAAGCACACAGATGTTGATAAGATAGCAAAAGTGATACCAGTAGAATTTCCTAAAGCTAAATGAGAAATTAATAGATTTTTAGATTGTTTGACTTTACAGGAAATTTGACCATAATTTTAACTGGACAGCTGTACCTTTAACAAGTTTTTGAACGAAATAAGAGAAAGGTGGCTTAGTTATCAGAGTGCGAAGTTAATGTTTGAAGTATGAAAGCAATTTGAATCGGTGAACCTATTTTGGCCATCCCTGTGTTTTCTAGTCTTTTCAAAATGGCTGCTGATGCTTCTGAATTGGCTCGACGTGCTTTCTTGTTCCAGGATGATGAATTAGGAATTGAGAACCTGGAGGATATTTCTATTGGAATCAATACCGATCATTGGAAAAGTCCTCTTCCATAGGAAAGGGGACTTTGGGATTGCTGTTAGATCTTCAGCACTTCGAAGACCACCCAACAAAGAACAATGAAATACAAAATTACACAGATTGTAATCCACTGGCCTTCTTTAAAAGTTTCAAATTAACAATGCAAGATACTTCAATGGTGTCGTTTGTTATAACCGTTTTATTATACACATCACTAGAAAACCTATTGTGAATTCAGATGTATTCTCCTAAAATAGAAATGGTGAATACGTAAAAGCTTTAAGAAACGCGAATGTTGCATAACATTGCAAGAAGAGAGAAAGAATAAATTGACTGCACTTTTTAAAAAAAATGTGCATCATATATTTTGCAAGAAAATGCATTTTTGAAATGGCATTTTAGTTTTCTCAGGGCGAATACATATAAAAAATTTTTTTTGCAAGAATTGAATTTAATTGTGGACTAAAATGTGAAAAGAGCGACCTAACAAACAGATCGTAAGTGGAGGATGGCTGCAAGGTTTGATAGCAATTCACCTGAGAGTGATATAATAATTGAAGGGTGATTGGAGATGAACGGAGTTATAAACAGATGCAACTTTGGTTTGTAACAAGGAGCTCATTGATGATTGGTCACTAATTCAGCAATGACAAAGGCGGTCTGCTGCCAGCAACGATGTGATTGTTTCTCAGGCAACTAAACAGCTTGGTACTCTGAACAAGATACAGAGAAGTCATCACCTGCTCAGGAGCTCTCTCTGTTCTCGGCAGTGATAGGTGCTTTAATCCTGAAGAAACCTGGTCTATTTTTGTTTCAGCTGTTCCTAAAGGCTTTGCCTTTTAATCAGTGTGGTAGAGACTGTTGTAAGTATTAACCAGTCCTTCTGCATGGTATAAATCAATGACAGCCTCCAAGATGCACTGTATAACGTTTTCAAGGCTCTGTAGAAAGTACATTCCAAAGACATGACAACGAAGAAATGGAAGGGAAGGGGAAGCAGATGAATGGTTATTACTTGGAGCCAGTGATCAAACCTGGTTAAATGAAGAGTAGAGGAGTTTCATTCATAAAGTCAGGAAGTATGGGTTACAGTGAGATTTGGCGATCTGGATTCAGAATTGGCTGGCTGACAGAAGGCAGAGTGTGGTTGTAGATGGAAAGTATTCTCCCCGGAGGTCAGTGTTGAATGGGATCCCGCAGGATTCTGTTCTTGGGCCTCTGCTCTTTGTAGTTCTTGTAAATGACTTGGATGAGGAGGTTGAAGCGTGGGTTAGTAAATTTGCAGATGGCAGTAAGGTTGCAGGTTGCATCGACAGTATAGACTGCGACTGCAGGCTGCAGCGCAACATAGATAGCATGCAGAGCTGGGCTAGGAAATGGCAGATGGGTTCAACCTGGATAAACGTGAAGTGATGCATTTTGGAAGGTGGAACACGCATGCTGAATATAGGCTTAAAGATAGGATCCTTGGCAGTGTGGAGGAAAAGAGGGATCTCTGTGTGCAAGTACATAGATCCCCCAAAGTTGCCACACAAGAGGATAGGGTTATTAAGAAAGCACATAGTGTTTTAGCTTTCATTAATGGGGGATCGAGTTTAAGAGCTGCGAGTATTTGCTGCAGCTGTACAAGTCCCTAATGAAACCACACTTGGAATATTGCATCCAGTTCTGGCCGCCCTACTATAGGAAAGATGAAGAAGCTTTGGTGAAAACGCAAAGAAGGTTTACCAGGATTCTGACGGGACTGGATGGCTTGCCTTATGAAGAAAGTTTGAGTAAGCTCGGACTTTTCTCTCTGGAGAGAATGAAGAAGTGAGGAGACCTGATAGAGGTATAGAAAATAATGTGTGAATAGAGAGAATCAACATCCAGAGACTTTTCCCCAGGGCAGGATTCACTGGTATGAGAAGTCATAGTTTGAAGATATTAGGAGTAAGGTATGAAGGAGACGTCAGAGTTCGGTTCTTTACGCAGAGAGTTGTGAATGCATGGAATCGGTTGCCAGCTGTGGTGGTGGAAGCAGAGTCATTGGGGACATTTCAGCGACTCCTGGACATGCACATGGATAGCAGTGAGTTGAGGGTTGCGTACGTTAGGTTACTATATTTGACATTAGGATTAGATCTCGTGGGCTAAAGGGCCTGTTCTGTGCTGTACCTTTCTATGTTCTATGTTCTATGAGTGCATACACTGGGTATATCTGAACGTAAGGTGTCAACCTGGTGAAGCTACGACACAGAAATAGTTGCATGCCAGAAACCATAAGAAGCAACGAATAGACAAGGCTAATTGACTTCATCACTCCCGGATCAGACATAAACTCTGCAGTCCTGCCACCTCCCATCGCATATGATGCGGGACAATATAATAAATCACTTCTTTCACATGAACGTCGAGGCCTGAGGGAGACGAAATAGATCCTTTTGAAATTATGAGAGGCATGGAAGTAATGGATAGTGAAAGTCTTTTACACAGACCACAGGAGACATAGGTTGAAGGCGTTATCGAGCAGACCAGACTCAAACGTATGGTATGCAGATTGATTTTGCTTGTTTTATGATAGTCATACATTCTGAGAAACAGTGAAGAATATTGTGTTGCATTCTCTTCAGTACAAATCATACCTTACATAAGGACATCAGTTTAATATAGTTTCACAGCTTTTGAGCAGGTGCAGAGAAGGATCAACTCTTATACGACTGGTCCATTCATAATTTTAATAACAGCAAGGAAGAATATGTTCCTGAATCCATTGGTGCGTATTTTCAAACATTTGCATCTTCTGTCCAATGGAAGAGGTTGGAAAAGAACATTGCGGTGGTGGGAGGGGCCTTCACTACCTGCAGGTACAGCAGGTCGTGAAAAAGGCTAATAGCATGCCGGCGTTCATAACAAGAGGGATTGAGTATAGAAGCAAAGAGGTTCTTCTGCAGCTGTACAGGGCCCTGGTGAGACCACACCTGGAGTACTGTGTGCAGTTCAGGTCTCCAGATTTGAGGAAAGACATTCTGGCTATTGAGGGAGTGCAGCATAGGTTCACGAGGTCAATTCCTGGAATGGCGGGACTACCTTACGCTGAAAGACTGGAGCGACTGGGCTTGTATACCACTGAGTTCAGAAGACTGAGAGGGGATCTGATTGAGACATATAAGATTATTAAAGGATTGGACACTCTGGAGGCAGGAAACATGTTTCCGCTGATGGATAAGTGCCGAACCAGAGGACACAGCTTAAAAATACGGGGTAGACCATTTAGGACAGAGATGAGGAGAAACATCTTCACCCAGAGTGTGGTGGGTGTGTGGAATGCTCTGCCCCAGAGGTTAGTGGAGACCCAGTCTCTGGATTCATTTAAGAAAGTGTTGGATCGCGCTCTCAAGGATTGTGGAATCAAGGGTTATGGAGATAAGGAAGGAGCAGGATACTGATTAAGGATGATCAGCCATGATCATATTGAATGGTGGTGCAGGCTTGAAGGGCAGAATTGCCGACTCCTGCACCTATTGTCTATTGTGTATTGATTGTTTTGGCTGCATTCCTGAAGCAGTGGGAAGTCACGACTGAGGTAATGGAAGGAAATGGGATTTGCATGATGGATTCGGTGAGGTACATGCATCTCTGAAATTTCTTTTAGTACGGGCAGAGCAGTTACCATACGAAGTGTCTGGATAGAATGTTTTCTGCAGTGCAATGTAAAAATTGGTCAGGGTTATTGCCAAAATGCTAAATTTTCTTCATGCATTGATGTGCTTTCTTGGCTGTAGATTTGACATGGATAGAATGATTGTTTGTAATATTATTCCTCGGAACCTGGGGCTGTCCATCTCCTCCAACTCAGCACCAACGACAGAGACCAGTGTCTGTCCTTGGGTCGAATTCCTGAAGTCAATGGCCAGTTCCCTTGTTTTGCTGACATTGAGGGAAAGATTGTCTTTACACCATGTCACTGATCTCTATTTCCTGTACACTGTATCACTGTTGTTAGAGACCTACCCACTAAGATGGTGTCATTAATAAATCTGTAAATGGAGTTGGAGCTGAATTTGGCTGTACAGTCATGGGAGGGTAATAAGTGTTGAAGTGGGCTGAGTACACAGCCTTGAAGGGCACCTGTATTGCGGATACTTGTAGAGGAGGAGTTACCAACTACCCTCATTCATTGTGATCTGCAGGTCAGAAGGTTAATTATCCACTTCTCGATGTGAGGAAAGAGTCCGAGGACTCAGACTCTTTCGATGAGTCTTGTTGGCATGATGGGATTCAAGGCAGAGCTAAAGCCAATATACAGAGGTCTGATGGAGGTGTCGTTGTTATCCAGATGTTCCAGGGGTGAGTAAAGTACCAGAGAAATGACGTCTGCACGGATCTATTACGATTGTGGGCGAATTATCGAGGACCTGATCAATCTAGGCGTTAATGTATGCCATTCCTCACCTCTCAAAACACTTCATAGATGAGATTGGCCATGATTGTATTAAATATCGTAGCAGGTTCGAGGAGCCGAATTCCAGACTCATGCTGCTATTTCTTGTGTTCATTTGTTCTTTATAGCTCAGAGGGAAACATGTTAACGAATGGCCCTGGCAGACAATGAAGATCCACATACACAAACCCCATTTCTCGGCTATAAGCCCATTGTCCTAAAGGTTTCAGCAATGCACGGGATTATTGAAATACCACACAGGTAATATGAATGCTTATGATTCAAATATTCATCGTAGCAATGAGCAAGTGTGAGACTTTACGTTCTTCTGGATGTATGGTAGCCGACTGTGAAATGAGCTGCAGCAGGAACCGCAAAAAGGAGGGTATCAGAGGAAGGAGCACAAGGAGTCCAAGAGCAGCAAGTGTTGTTAGGAATAGGGCCACCTGCACAAGAACTACCCAAGACAAGTGAGAGGCGCCTGGGTGTGAGGGTGTAGATCCGATATTAACAGAAGTGTTAACGTGAGTTGATCAATAAATGAATTAATTAAAATTTGATGAATAACTGTTTCAGACTCTCCCTGTCTCTCTTTGTTTAAAGTGGTACAATACCGCCAACTGCTGGCCTCCCAGTTTCACTGAACAAGCAGCAGATTTTTTTCTGAGACACTGTGCTACTGTCCCTGTTCATTCTATTATTTCTGACACTCTCACAATGTCCTGAATGATGCAAAGGCGCAAGTGGCTGTACAGTGACTTCACAAAATGATGGCCGCAACCAGCGGGGAAAGTCTGACACCGAGGAAGCGAGAGGAGGCAACAGGTGACTCGTGCCAGGGCCGTGCGGTGAGGGAGAGCGATCCCGTCTGGCCGCCAGGAGAGGAATTAGCAACCACTTTCTGAATGAAAGCAACTAGATATTTTTGCACAACTAGGTCGTTTATTCTCATTTCATCATTCCGTAACAAGGTAGCACCCACCCCCTGAAATACTTCAATACTATAGTAGAGGAAATGTATAAATGTTAGGAACCACAGAACGATGAAAAGATTGAACATTGTTGCTTGGACAGAATTTCAGCAGTGGCCCTGTTTTCTGCCTCCCTCCATTTTCAAATCGAAAAGTTACATTTGTTGCTTCCGAGTTTAAATGAACCTTCTCTAAATTTAATTCATGCAGAAAACAAAAGAAGTGGGAGAGCAATAGTGATAAGGGGATTGCATTGTTCGGGCATCAGGCAGATGTCTGTGACAGTGCAGATGCGACACCAGGTAGCACGCTGCCTCCCTAGTTGCAGAGTCTGGGATGTCACTGAGTGGCTGAAGGACAGTCTGAAAAGGAGACTAGCAAATATAAGATGTGACAACGGATGAAGCCTTGAAAAAAGTATATAGGAAGTTGTGAGATCAATTGACAACACAGGGTTAAATACAAAGTAATGTTCAGTCGATGATGCCGAATCAAACATTTTAAAGATATGTATAATCTGAGACGTGATAGAAATTTAACAAACTCTCAACTATCACCACAGAAACACACGCGCATACGTGCGCGCACACACACACGCGTGCACACACACACAGACAAACACACACACAGAGTAATTCTCGATTGTTATCCAAGAGGGTTCCCATTTTAAACGAAAATACAGTTTGGATTTCCAATTAGATTCCTGAATCGTAGCATCCCCATGGACAATTTTACACAACCCATGTGCTATGTCCTGCTCACAAAAACTGCATTTGATTCCAATACCGTGTATTGTTTGATAAGGAACCTTTCGGTGTCGGGGGGATTAGTCTTGATTCTGACCCAGGTGTGTGAATGTCCTGCTTATCTGACATCCGGGATTGTTTAATGAAGCTTTGATGTTTGGAAAACCCGATGTTATTTTGACTACAGTCCCTTAGTAGAACAGTATTTGTTTTCAGCCAAGTACTCCTTTACGCTGGATTTTATTAAGTGATTCAACATCGTTGTCCACATCCTTGGACACGAATCGGGAGAGTTTAAGTGATGGCGTCACCAAATATTTGGACGGTTTGGCAATTGCGACTAGGGCATAAGCCGAGGGAAGTGAGGAATTTTTACTGTCATCTTACAGGAGATATGGACACCATGAAGCATCTCCAAAAGGCTAACGGATGAATGTGGCAATTCACAGATATTCTGGGCGAGCAGAGCGAAACAGGCAGACACACTGAATAAGGGACAGAGAGTGACAGGAAGATTTTGGGATTTCCAACAGGCATCCGTTCAAGTCAGTCTTGATTTAAAACTTGAGTATATTATTGGTGAAACTATTTTAAAATAAATTGTGAAGTGGAAGTAAGCTGCTGTCACATAGACCAATGTAGCGATGGTAAGTGAATGGGCAAAGCATTGTCCGTTCCAATATAAAGTGGAGAATGTAATGTTTGTCAGGGAGAATCGACAGAGACTTTAGTTTAAATGGGGAGATGTTATATGACTCTGACGGAGAGAGGGATCTGTGTGTCCTGGGATATCAAAAACATTGAGTTAATCTGCAGGTGCAGCAAGGTATTAGCAAGACAAAGGGATGATGTTTTCGTTTGTTCATTGGATGTGAGCATCACTGGCTGGACACAGCATTTATCCCTCGTTCCCATTAACCCTTGAGAAGGTGGTAGTGAAATGTCTTATTGAACTGGTGTACACAATAAAACTTTATTTTTGGGGAAACTGAATGTAGCAGAAATTAAACTACAGCTTTTTGTATTCTCAGTCCCAATTTTTAACCTAACTGTTTGGGTGGCACGGTGACTCAGTGGTTAGCATTGCTGCCTCAGAGTTCCAGGGACTCGTGTTTGATTCCAGGCGACTGCATATTGAGTTTTTAAGTTCTCCCCGTGTTTGCGTGGGGTTCCTTCGGATGGTCTGGTTTACTTCGACATGTGCAGGTTAGGCAATATTGGCCATGCTAAATTGCCCATAGTGATCAGTCATGTATATGTTCGGTGCATTAGTCAGCGAAAGATACAGTGATAGGGCAGGGGTATTTCACACCGCTGGGATTATATATTCATTTACTCAAGACTGAGTTAGAGACTGGAATTCCATGTGTTGTCAGCGAACTGATGTACAGCAGAACTAAGTATCTAAGCTAATTGAGGGGATCAATTCGTAGAGCAGGGAGAGAATAGGCAAAATAAAGAAATTGCTGATAAAGGCTCAGCAGTTTTGGTAGCATCTGTGCAAAGAAACCAGACACTTCGTATCCGGTCACCCTTTATCTGAAGCAAACATGAAACTTTAACTCTGATTTGTCTTCACAGATGCTGCCAGACCTGCTGAGTTTTTTCAGTGACTCTTGTTTTTTTTTTCTGATTGACAGTTCTTTCAGATTGTATTTAGGTAGTGAATGGGGTTAAGTTCAGAGAAAGCTGTCTCTACACTTCAGCTTTTCTAACTCCCAGACCATGTTCACCATGAAGTTAGACAATGACTAAGTCAACACCTATCCTCACACTGTCCCTATCAAACACACGTGGCACAGTTATGTCACTGGCTTAGAGGCAGAGTATGTTTCCCTGTGCACATTCTCCAGCTAAACCTCCCAGGTTCTGGGAAGAATAGGGTTACATACAATGCACAGATATGTCCACAAACACTTTAGTATTAGGGGAACCTCTGTGTTCGATTACAGAGTAAAGCTGCCTCAACAGTGACTATCACAAACTCATACATAGCTCAAACACACAGATACACTGTCATGCAGTCACACATGTTCAGTCACACACACAGTAGAGCGTTATGAACTCTCAGAATCTCACACTCGAACACAACCTCTCACTCAAACTATCTCAGCCACCAACTCTCATTCAATCACTCACAGACCCATCAAATCCACACTCGCTCGTTCATATACACAGTTACTCTTTCACAAATATATACTAATGATTCACAATCCGAGAGGCTTGTTTAATGGTAAATCGATTTCTTTATTTTTAGAGAACACAAAATTTGAAAGCAAGTTACTTCAGGCTGGCCCTTGATAAATGCCTGTTTTCTGGATAAAATTCATCGTACTCCACGTTAAATGTCTGACAGATTCTGAACAAGACCCTGCACCTACAATTCAGTAGCTGACCTGTCATATGTCGATCGTATTTTCCTCTTGAAGTCTGAAAAGTTAGACAGACTGTTAAGAATATCAGGGCACGGACTTTAAAAGGATTTGTAATCTGCATCGTAATCAATGGAAACTTTGTAACAGACTTGCCCATATCCTGCTTTTACAGTTTAATTTATAAATTAGCATTTCTACAAAGTAGGAATGTATGAATGTCACCTGTGCTGACAGAATTCAGACTCAAACTAAAGCTTCTCTGCTCCTGCATTCAGTTTAACATTGTATCATTTCGTTTAGATTATCCCTCCTCTAACATCGAGAATGCATCGATTAACATCTCAGTTTATTTCATCTGCAGGAGCCCGAGCGGTAGTCATACAGTCATGGAGATGCACAGCATGGAAACAGACCCTTCGGTCTAACTCATCCATGCCGACCAGATGTCCTAACCCAATCTAGTCCCACCTGCGAGCACCCGGCCCATATCACTCCAAACCATTCCTGTTCATATGCCTATCCAAATGCCTCTTAAATGTTGCAATTGAATCAGCCTCCACCACATCCTCTGGCAGCTCATTCCATACACGTACCACCTTCTGCATGAAAAAGTTGCTTTGTTGGTCTCCTTTATATCTTTCCCCTTTCACCCTAAACCGATGACCACTAGTTCAGGACTCCCTGACCACAGGGAAAAGACTTTGCCATTTATCCTATGCATGCCCCTCATAATTTTGTAAAACTCTATAAGGACACTCCTCAGCCTCAGATGCTCCAAGGAAAACAGCCACAGCCTGGTCAGCCTCTCCCTGTAACTCAGATCCTCTAACCGTGGCAATATCATTGTAAATCTTTTCTGAACCCTTTCAAGTTTCACACCATCTTTCCAATACGAAGGGAACCAGAATTGCACGCAATATTCCAACAGTGGTCAAAACAATGTCCTGTACAGCCGCAACCTGACCACCCAACTCCTGTACTCAATACTCTGACCAATAAAGGAAAGCATACCAAACGCCTTGTTCACTATCCTATCTATCTACGACTCCACTTTCAAGGATAATGTATAAAGAGTAAGATGCGTTTTATTCTGCCAAACCAGGACAAATGATTCCAAAAGTGTCTGTTAGCCATTATAGGTTTGTTTCAGGTAGCCAATTCATGTCAGCACAGCGCTGACAGCGACATTATACAAAGGGAAAGGCAAGAACGGGTTGGGGACTTGGGAGTACATGTGGAAATGAATGCAGTAGATTCACAGAACCATAGCTGGACTGTACGGGTTCAATGGCCATGTAAAAGACACAAGCCCGGGACTGTATCCCTGGAATTCAGAACGGTCTAAAATAATGAAAGTTTGAGAGTCAATGACAGGAACTGCAGGATTAGATCGGGAGAAAATATCGTTGTTGCTTCTGGAGTCTATAAGTAGGTTCAGTGTTGAGTAATCTAACAATAGGCTGGAACCCTTTGAAAACTCATGCAACGTTGAGCATGAGATTAAGTTTTGTTTAAATTACACGACATTGTCCCCATCAATCTCTCACAGAAAAGCGTCGGCATAGGGTTAAGTACAGATTAAAGCACAATTACACTGTTCCCGTCAACGACTTACAGGTCAGGAACAGCACTGAGTTAGAGAAAGAGTAAAGTTCCCTTTGTATTTTCCACATCAAACTCTTCCAGGACAGGGACAATACTGTGACAAATAGAAAACAAAACATCGTCCATATAACCAAAAAATGACTGCATTCCATCTGTTGCTGCCTTGCCTATTGTGGGTCACAGAGTGAGCTGTGAAACATCTCCAGGGCAATCTTATCCTGTACCTGTGGCTGTGGCTGTCTATCTGTGTCTGTAAGTCTCTCTCGGTTTCTGAAATTACCTCCCATTTCCTCAACAATGCTGAATAAATTTCAAAACCGTTCAATTACCTTTAAAACATTTTAGAACACCCTTAAGATATTTTTACAGTGTTTATAAATATCCATCCTCACGTAACTTGCGTATATCCAGTGTAATTCCCCTACATTTATATGGTCCATAAATCACAAAGAAAATTAACATGGAGGGTCCGTGAACAATCCGGAAGTTCCATGAAATGTCTGTCTTTATTGGATGCGATTGGTCATTAACAGTAAGGAAGCGTTCCTATGATTTTTTTGTTTCACTGAGACGCCATCAGGAATCCTGAAGAGCACTTTGCTTGTCAGACTGACGGTTCATCGTCACTGCAAAGAAAAATCTAATTTTCAAGATGCAGGAGTGTCTGAACGAAACCAAATACTGATGTGCTTCCGCAATGTAATCATTGATACTTTTTAGGATGAAATTATCAGGAGGACATTTAGCTGACAGAAACCAGGAGCAGGAAGAAGCCATTCAGCCCCTAAAGCCTGCTCTCCCCTTCAATGTAACAATGCCTGATTCTCAGTCTCAACGATATATTCCCAATTTCTCGCCAGAGGTCGTGTTGGAGAATGGTACAATTACAACAATTGTTTCACGTTTGCCGGAAGAATCGAACAGAAACTGAATGATCCCGATAAAATAGGTGAAACGTCATTAAACATTATCATTCAGGAGGATTTATGGTATCAGTAATTTAACTGACAGTGGAGTCAATGATGTGGAGGACAATCGATACAGAACAGTTCAGTGTATGTCCTTCAGCCCTCGATGATCTGCTGATCGGTTAATCTACTTTAAGGTCAAACTAATCTGCATAACCTATCTTCCATGTGCCTATCGAAGAGTCGTGTAAACATCCGTAATGCATCGGATTCAACTACCACCGGCCACAGAGTCTTGTCAGTGCATAGAAAGAACTTACCTCTCATCTCCCCGAAATCTTCCTCCAATCACCTTTAAATTATGCCCCCTTAAAAATACATTTCTGTACTGGGAAGATGTCTCTGACCATCCACTCTATCTGTGACTCTTATTATCTTATACACCCCTATCAATTCACCCGCATCCTTCTTCGTTCCAATGCGAAAAGCCGTCGGCTCCTCAATCTAACTTCATAAGAAATGCCCTCCAGTCCAAGAGGCATGGTGGTAAATCTTCTCTCCAGCGTCTCTAAAACTTCTGCCATCAGAATCAATCTAGTCAGATTGCAGATTTTTAAAAAATCTGTGACAGATTCTGAACAAGCTTCACGTGGAATATGCTTTAGAAATTTCAATCCCTCAGCAACGTTGAGGCTTTGCCATGACAAAGTGTGATTTTGATTAAATACAGGAAATGTCTCTCCCCCACGGTCATTGGGTGACTGTTTTGCTCTTTATGACAAACAGAAAGCTCTCGCCTGTCTCGTGTCTGTTTCACTGGAATTCTGTGCTTCATATTAATTGGCCACTAACAATAAGGAAGTCTGGGTCTGACTAGTTCATTGTGAGAATATCAGGAATCCTGTGGACCACTTTCATCCTCAGACTGACTTGAGATAGCTTCTGCATGTGCCCTCATAAATTCTGCTACTATTCTCTTCACTGTTTACTGCACTGTCAATTTGAGTCATCTGCACAATCTGAAGACAGGTTCTGTTTTATGGAGGTTGACAGTGAGTAAAGGTCAAGCCTTTGCGTCAGCATGCTGACATCTCTTGATGTCAGTGACCAAGTCCTCATTGACAAACTGGGAGGTTGAGATTCAGAAACTGAATAACTGTGACACTCTGTTCTGTCCATTGATTCTCCACCTCTCAGTGAAATTCAAATAATGACCTAGTTTCCTGTTAAAAGCATCAGTTTGAGCAGACCCCATTAGAACTCCAGCAAGCCCCTCCACACAAACACCAAGCGTTGTGAGAACACAAAACATCTCTTACTCCATATCTGTTACTTTTGCAGATAATTTCAGCCTGTGTTGTCTCATTCTTGAACCTTATATTCGGGGAACAATTTCTCCCAGAGGTCTCATGATTTTTGAAAGTCCCATCATGTTCCCAATGTGAAAAGTTTCATTCTTTCCAATCCATCCCCAAGATTGAAGTTGCTGACCCATGAACAAATGCTCACAATATTCCAGTAATCTGTAGTGGTTAAGGAAGTGAGCTCACTCTCTACCACCTTCTCGGGAGGAATAAGTGACAGCACAGCCAGTGAAAGCCACATTCTCAATGAATAAATCCAGGTGACCTTCTGACAGCCGTCTTGCTAGCTAAGCCTCACTCCCTTCCTGTGGTATTCTTTGCCCCAACACAATGAACTCAATGCTGCATGCTGTTCTGAACTACACTGCCCGGAATTGTTGCTGTTCGGCCAACTTCCTGAAAGTTGGATTAACTGTGATTATCTCTTACCATCCTGTAATGTCTGAGGACTGAAAAATACAGTGAATGTTTGTCATTTCTTATACAAGCCTAAGAAGACAAATGGACAAACCACATCTGATCGCGATGTAAAATAAAGCACGATGTAACGTGATGTATTGTTGGGTCATCAGAACATGAAAACAGCATCATTACAAAAGAGTGATGTGGTAAGGAACCTGACCCAGAACTTCAAACTGTCCTAACTCTGGTTATCTGCCCGATAAGCTTGTTCTGTTAAGACCAGATGCCATGCATTATACCCATAGTCTTTTAGATGCAGGCCCTATTTGCCCATTTACTGCAATATAGTTCACACTTAATCAACAACATTGGTTATTTTTCGAGCATGCAGGAGAATTTACCCTGTCAGTTCTTTATCCAACATACTCTAGTTGTCATGTGCCCTTTCTGCAGTTAAAAAAACTCATCGTTCAGTTGAAAATGGCACCAGTAACAATGTGATAGAGTCTGCATTAAGTCCAATGGCCTGGATATTCTGACTGTGATTGCTAGTCCAATCATTTTATGTTGTAAGGTGTCTGTACAGGTCTTGCTGTTATAACATTCTGCTTTAACGTCACCACAATTTTGCAGTACCGATTAACGAATTGTGGATGTTACTCCTCCAGCACAAAGTTTTAAAAGGTGTGTCATAACTGTCACACAATTACAATGCCAACGCTTTAAGCGGTTTGGAAAGAGCATTTTTTCTATACTGCACGATTGCACAGGAACACACCCATCATGTTATATAAGAATTGACTGTACTGAGCTCCAAACGTCCAGCTGGAAATTCGATTTCAGTCCCGTCAAAAATACAAAGTACAATTGAAATGAACACATTTTTCTTCAATTCAGCTGTATTGGGGAAAGGCAAGCAATGTCATTCTTTGCAGGAGTGTACAGTGTCTGTGATTTGTTCACTCAGAACCTCAGCCAAACCCTGACACCGGCTGTGAAAGAATGCGTATCTAGGTAATCGTGGGATCAGGTGGCAGTTTGTTCAGGGGTTAGAGTGTCATAAAAGTGGTATTGGGAGGCTGGAGTTGAGCGGTGTTAGGGATGTGCCGCTAGTGACTTGGGGATTTGGGCGAGTGGGAAGGATTAGAAAAAATGGCAGATTGTTCAGAGCGAGATGTTGGGCATGTGTCGAGGCCTGCACGTGGCCGAAGTGAATATCCAAATGTTGTTAGGTGGGAGCATTCTTGGCTCGCATTTCCTGGCCAACTAGTAACTTTCCAATTGGAACCCTCCAAATGGTCAAAATTTAGTGAATTATTTAGGAGGGTCTCCCCATCAATGTCTTCAGGTCCCCAGTTGATTACAACAGAGTCTATGTCCAGGTTTTTGCAGGGGCCTGACATGCAACGCCAGCTTGTGCTTCTTCAACAAATATCTGACCACTGGAATGGTTCCGTTCTGACTGAGTTAATGCAGAGAACTATTTATACTTTTCAGTGTAATTCTCTGGTTGCGCAATCCATTAGGATCTGCGGTAAATGATACTCTCCATTAGGTGTTCGGCAGTATATAAGGTATTCGGAAAGTAGATATTCCACCCTGTGGAATGTCTGGATCTAAACCAGTGGAAGAGTTCCTGTCCTAAACACGTGCATGTTCAATTCCCAAGCAAAGTCACAGGGAACTGGCTGTCCAAGCTCTGTGTGTAATGGTCAGTGTCCCCCTGTGCAGCCTATAGTGAGGCCCACAGTGACTTCTTCCTGGTCGTGCCTTTCCCATTGGGGAACACTGAGACATGGAGATTCTACAGAGGCTATTCGGGGGGGCCTGGCCACTGAATCTCATTACATTGTTGCTGGGTCTCTTGACCTCACAATTGGAGATAACCCTCTGTCAGCTCGAGCTGGAGATTCAACAACAGCCAATTGCATTTCCCCCTTAAACACGGCCGCTTAAACGGGAAGTAAGGAAAATCAGAGAAAGTTGCTCAGACAGAGAGAGCACTGGGGAGAGAAGCTGAAGTTCTCACGTGTCCAATATCACGTGAGATATGCGCCGTTGTGGGCGGCACGGTGGCACAGTGGTTAGCACTGCTGCCTCACAGCGCCTGAGACCCAGGTTCAATTCCCGCCTCAGGTGACTGACTGTGTGGAGTTTGCACGTTCTCCCCGTGTCTGCGTGGGTTTCCTCCGGGTGCTCCGGTTTCCTCCCACAGTCCAAAAATGTGCAGGTCAGGTGAATTGGCCACACTAAATTGCCCGTAGTGTTAGGTAAGGGGTAAATGTAGAGGTATGGGTGGGTTGCGCTTCAGCGGGTCGGTGTGGACTTGTTGGGCCGAAGGGCCTGTTTCCACACTGTAATCTAATCTAATCTAATCTAATCTAATCACGTTGCGTTGCAGTGATTACAGCGATACCAGCTGTCTTTTGCCATTTGAACTGAACTGATTGTACTAGAATCTGAAATATGAAAATTAAATCGAGGAAAATACTAAGTGTCAATAAGGGAGAACCTGGACTTTATATTCTAACATCAATAAGTGTTAAGCGTAAATTTTCATGAATCCTAATCATACTTTAATTATTATATTGCCAATTAACAGATACTCACAATCTGCTATAGACTCTTACTCTGTCTGAGTTCCATCTGCTTTCGTCAGAAAGTAAAAATGCAGCAATTAAAAGGATTTCGTGACAAAGAACAAAGAGGGGAACCAGAGGGAACGAAAACAAAATGGAGGTGCAGGAATGATGAGATAACAAAATGATAAGGGTGCAAAACAGAACCTCTGCATCCCAACTTTCTTGCCCAAAGTTGCTTGGAAGCACAAAGTAATAGGTCGGGAATGGAGTTTGTGGTGGAATTGAGCATAAGTGCCAAAATATTACTGAAGCTATGTAATGATGGGACCAGGGATTGGAATCAGGAGGTGTGGCCACGTGGGCAGGATAGGAAAAGTCTTGAATGCAATATTGTCAGAACTAGTTAATTAACTGTCGTCCAACCATTGTGGGCAGAGGATGTTTCGTTTCAGAGAATGCAGCAATCATATTTAAAGGCTGTTATCTATACTTTCAAACAACAGCTCTGGAGAGATATTGGCTACTAACAAACATTTACCATCAATTAGATTCAGGTTGCTCCCTGATTCACTAAGGTTCCTGCAGGCTGCTTGAGTACAGGAACAGTCCCTGTTCTATCAAGGCTGGAGAAGATCAATAAGTCAATGTGGGCAAGTTCAGGTAGAGATTGCTGAGGTGGTGACTACGTATGGGGAACCTGGTTAAGTTGACAAAAAGGGATCAGCGAGCGGACATTTTCTGGAAGGGTTACAAGGTTAAACTGAATAACTTACATGTGGCCAGAGATGAAAGTGAAATTGAAAGCAAAACACAACACATCCAGCCATTGCCAAATTCATGGCAGCAGACTGTCCTTCCAAAAGTTCAGGGTAAGGAGGATCCAGTGTGCCATGACAGGGTAGATCAGCTGCTGACTGCAGTGACTGGATAATGGGGAGTGGTGAGGTTTCGGGGGAATGGGGGTTGGGGGCCTCACAGGCACTTCCCGTGACCAAAAGCAGCTCCTCATCCCCTCTGAAAATGTCACCACAATCCGCGCAGAAATCTCTCAGGTTGTCGGCACCCTGTCGTCTTCAGGCAATTAGACGAGAGCCAGAATGATCAAAACCAATGGAGAAAACAGATAACAGCTTGACATCACTTCAGCTGTCAGTGCAGAGGTACAACATCATAGCACCCGCATTTGTTAAGAAGATCACCTTGAAGACCTTAAATTTCACAAGAATCTACTTTGTTATTACATGTCACCGTGGTGGATCGACATTTTCAATTAATTCTGGTGAGATGCATGACAAGTCAATACCGTCAATTTTGCACCCCTCTGGGAGCAGCGAGTCAGAGAGCTTTGTACAGAAAGGGGCCGTTGGAAAAAGGGCAAGTAGGTGTCGAGAAGAGCGCACGGAGGTGAATTGGAGCATGACCAAGAGTAGCAAGAGCTTACCTGGTCAGAGGGTTCAGGGCTATGTGAAATTACTGCCCGCAGCATGGAATAATGGACGTCCAGGTTCTCTAATGTGAGACCCTCAAAGGAACAGTGGATACTGGCATTCAATTTACACAAGGTCTGCCGGCTCAGGAGGGCGACTGGGCAAGAGTCTGAAATAATGGCAGCATCAGTCTCAGTGGCAGGTCCAATACTGAAGTTAATGGGTTAGGAGAGAATGGGTCTGTCATGTGTCCCCCTGAAAACCCTACAGTGCAGAGGGTCTTGCAACTCCGGTAATTTTCCGAGTCGGGAGCCGCAGACGGTTGGACAGACCCAGAATCCACCACAAAAGAAATGAGCAGCTCCCCACGACATCCACATCCACCATCAGAATTTCAGGCGGGGCGTTTAGAGACATATTGAGATCGCCTGTGAAAAGTCCCTCTCACGAAAGTCCTAGTTAGATTCTGGAGCACGGGGGAAGGGACCAGCCAGAATGTAGGCAGTCTGTTGAAGCTGCTTCTGTTGTTGGTGGACTGCTGTCGTGCCTGAGGGGAGAGGGAGAGGGGAGATGTCTCTGGGCGACATTGCCTGGATCAGCACTGTCTCACTCAGTGTTCCAATTTCACACTGCTCCAGCACTGCCTTCTTTGAATTTCCCTAGCTTTCTGTACTGGCCTGGTGGTGTCCTTGTTGTTGTCGGTTTGCGCGAGCCAGTCGAACGTCCCCGTCCGTTTTGGTGCAGTGAACAACCCATTCCCGTCCAATTTACTAACTACAATTAAAGTGTCCGTCCAGCTCGCCGTTTGATTGTGCAACGTGAAAACGTGAGCATAAGTAAGGTCTGCACGGCAAGCTTTTCGTTCTCTGCTAATGTATTGCCCGACGAGGATTCACACACCTACCTAAAGCAGACAATGACATCGAGCAAGTGTTTGGCTGCTCTGCAGACACTGGAGAACAGCCCGACATTGGCATGCAGTCTTGCACAGGTCTTTATTGCATCCTTCACTGTGTTGTCCAACCACTTTTTCCCAGTCTGAAGCGGTGTCCCAGGTCTGGATGGGGATGTCACTAAGAGGGCTAATGGTCACCCAGTGGGTCATATGCGCAAGCTGTAATACGGTCTGCATATCTTGGGACAGACAGTTGTATATTCAGGAAATTTCGATGACCCAATTGTAGAACGGGAGCAGTCACTTCAACGGGTCTGGGGCACCTTGTCGCATGGCCCGGATCTCTGCGTGGATCCAGGTCTTATAAAGGGGAATGGACCCAATCATGATGCGGGGAAACTGACAGTTGGTGCCCTGGTAATTTCGGCAAGCAGTCGGGCTTCTTGTGAGTCTGGAGTTATCGTTTGTGTTGGGAAGCAGTGGCAATTCATACTGCCCGGCGGCTAATGTGTCCCATCGCGGGCTTGCTGTGTAATTCATGGTTAAAAAAAATGCAGCCACTTCATTCAGGCCCAACGGGTCTGGCTTTGAAGCCAGTATGGGAAATTTCGGGTACTGTGGGGCAAAGGGCGACGTGGCCGTATCTGGAATTGTTGGGATCACAGTATCGCTTGTTATTGCAGCAGACTTCCACCTTCGCGGCCTGATACTGCTGGGCAACCTGTCGAAAATTTTCAAGACACCGCAGCATGTATAGAGTGTCCCAGGAGGGGTCAACGTGCCCTCCCGTAATGGCCGTGCTACAATAATCAAGCTTATCGGATTTAAAGGACCTCCCATATGGCCATTTTCCTTGTGGCCATGTGTAAAAGTCTCCTGGAAAGTGGGTAAAGTAACCGCCATTCCCTGTCTCTTTCAGCACAGTGTCTGCCAGTGAACCAGGTATAACAAGACAATCTCTGATCTTTATTTTGAAGTTCACGCATTTACAGGGCAGCATGGTTAGCACTGCTACCTCACAGCGCCAGGGTCCCAGGTTCGATTTCAGCCTTGGGCGACTGTCTGTGTGCAGTTTGCACATTCTCCCCATGTCTGCCTGGGACTCCTCCGTGTGCTCCGGTTTCCTCGCACAATCACAAAGATGTGCAAGTCCGGTGAAATGGCCGCGCTAAATTGCCCATAGTGTCAGGTGCATTAGTGGGAGGGAAATGGGTCTTCGTGGCTTACTCTTCCGAGGGTCGGTGTGGACTTGTTGGGTCGACGGGCCTGTTTCTACAGTGAAGGGAATCTAAACATACACGCCTCCTTAATATCGTCTTGTACAACTTCGGTCCTGGGCCGTTCTCACCACATGGTTGGGGTTGCCCAGCTAGCACATCCCAGCAGTGGGTGGAATTCCCTGCCCCCATGGCATACTGGAAGTCCTGCGTTGACTGCTTAGCATTGCACTTCAGCTTTCGAGGAAAGACAGAGGGAGTACTCACAGAACACACAAGCAGTGAGTGATTGACACGTCAAGCAATGAAGGATTACTGACCGCATAATCGCTCACCGCACTGTAAACAAACACTTGTCTGATGGATAAACACACTTAGACGACACCTGAAACTGACAAGACATGCAGTCAGCAACCGCAAATCAAGCAGACACATCCAAAGCAAATGCTTAGAAACCACAAGACAGAAAAATAAGTGAACTGTTGGAGCCTCTGGCAATTTCCTTCGAGCTGCGGAATCTCTTAGGATTGATGGAAAAAATTTAATCAGCAGTTTCTCATTCTATTTTTCCAGGCTTCCCTTGCCCGTCCGGCTCTCCCATGTGGCTTTGCTATCACTGGGGTATTAGATTACACTTCGGCCTTTGGGTCAGCTGTGTTTATCGGGACGAGGAAGCTTATTGGTAGTTTGCCTTGGGAAGTGTATTCTCTGGTTTGTGAATGACTGTGGTCATGTATGGTTTCCCTTGTCAGCCTGTTTGGTCAATGCTGAGGCATTTTGGGTGTTCGTTGTATGGCTTGGACAGGCTTGATTTTCTGTGTTCTTATTGGCCATGCTGTGTGCAGGCAGGTTTGCAAGTCATTTCCTATACTGTTGAAAAATAAACTTTAAGATCTGCAAAGGTTATAAATTCAAAATCTTAATTCAACATCAACCTGTTCACATGGGGACAAACCACTCAGCTGTTCCATGGACCGGAAGGTATTCACTCGGGGATCTATCCTAATGGCACGCAAACGACTTCAACAAAGGGAGAGAAAATATGTCTGCTCTGTTTGGTAAGTGATTATCTTCACGACCCTGCCTAATGTCACCCGATCGACATGATACTGGAGAGACACCATTCTTCTGCTCTGTGTATGAGAAGGAATTTATTAAATCAGCAAAGCTTCAGATAAACAGGAATGGGCACACTGTTGAGAGGCCTGCACTGAGTGTGGAAAGAGAATCACCTGGTCATCTCTATTCAGTGAGCACGAGCATATTCACACTAGCGAGAAACATTCACTGTCTCCATGCCTGGAGAGTGATTCACTCTTGTCTCCAATCTCAGCAGATATGGACTTGTTCCCACAAATGAGAGAAAACCTTAATGGTCTGACTTTGAAAAGAGCTTAAGGAGTAGCAATGATGTGATGGAACACCAGAAAACACATGAGAATCCCTGCAGTGCAGCAACAGGCTCTTCGGCCCAACAAGTCCACATAAACCCTCCAAAGAACACTCAAACCCATTACCCTCCCTCATATTTGCCCCAACTATTAACCTACGGTATTGGTAATATATCATGACCAATTCACTTAACTGGCGCACCCTTTTGTCTTGTGGGATTAAATTTGAGGACCTGGAGGAATCTCACGCAGACACGTGGAGAACGTGCAAACGCCACACACACAGGCCTCCGAGGTTGGGATCGAAGCCAGCCCCTCATGTTCTGAAGCAGCAGTGCAAACCACTGAGCCACCGTGCGTGGAGAGGCAGTTAATTTGCACTGTGGGTAACTAGGGATTCAAATACTCATTCACACGTGTGACAGCCCAGTCAGGTGCAATCTGTTTCGCTCAGTTGGCTGCTTTGTTGGCTTATAAAGCAGTGTGATGCTCGCAGCGTGTTTCCAATTCCTATCACTGGTTTGAGGTTAATTTAAAGGTTGTTCTTCACTAAATATTCTCTGACCTGTGGGCTGGTGGTGCTCTTGTTAAATCACCACCAGCCCCTTCTTTCTCAAATGAAGGCAGCAGCCTCTAAGGTCTGGTAAGACGGTAACAGTGCAAACAATCCAGTGCGGTCGCATGTGAATGCAATATGGTGTTATTGCATCGAGAATAGAACTGTGTTCATTCTATCAGCGGGGGTTTACTTCATTGGATGTGTTTAATCTGTTTAATTGATCTGGTGTTTAATTGTTCAGTTTTCAATCACATCAAATTCAAAGACTTTTTCCCCTGATTTCTGTACAGTTAGACGAGACTGGTGGATATCAATTGACTGCCCTGTTCTTGATCCTTTTCTTCATTGTCAAGTGTGTATTTGTACTTAAATATATTTCGATACATTCAGCATGAAGACCTTGTGAAGTGTATTCACTTATATCAGAGAAACAACAGTCCTACAGTGAGAGCACAAGATTGTGTTCTCATCAGCGTGAACATATTGATGGGACGTCAATTACTGGAAAATTATAAAGCATTTCCCACACTGTGTCATTAAAACAAATTATTGTCACTGTGACCCCGTTGGTGTATCAGGAGGATGGATGGCGAAAGTGCATCCTTTCCCCAATTCAGAACATATGAATGGCATCTCGCCAATATCAATTCGCTCGTCTTTCAGTACGTTTGAGAAATGTAAGAGGAGGTGAATGGTCTCTTTCCAGTGTGAACTCTCTTGTATTTCAGCAGATTGCCTTAATCAATTAATTACTTCAAGTCACAGCGGACGAATGGTCTCTACGCTGTGTGAACTCACTGGTGTCTCAGCAGACTGAATGACTGAATGAATCCTTTCCTATTCTTAGAACAGGCGAACGGTCTCTGTCCACTGAGTTCGCAGATGTAAAGTGAGATCGAATGACGGCCTAAACCCATTTCCTCTGTGAGAACACTTGAATGGTTTCTCATCAGCGTAAACACATTGATGGTAAAGCAGTTCGTGAGAACTTTTAAAGCCTTTTCCATACTCTGGACAATTAAATGTTTTCTTCTCCGTGTGAACCCACTGGTGAGTCAGCAAGTTAGAAAACTGAGCAAATCCCTTTCCACACTCAGAACAGTTGAATGGCTTTTCCCCGGTGTGGTTGCACTGATGAATTTTCAGAGCAGACAAGTAACTGAATCGTCACCACATTACCACAGTTTCTCTCCAGCGTCCCTCCAATTATGCCTCGATAGTTCAGATCGTGAATACTTTCACTTCACTGTGAATGTAGCTTTCTGCTTTCATTTTCAAAGGCCAGTGAGGATTAGGCGACATGGAACAAAGCAACTCCATCAAATTCTGATGTGATGCTTCGTTTCAGTTTCCCAAATGCAAATCCTCATCTTTGATACCTCTCAAATAAAACCAGATATATCTCAGTAAGAGAGAACTCCTCAGAACACCAAAGCATATGATTTTCATTCTTCGTCGGATGTGGGTATTCCAGAACAGGTCAGCATTTGTTGTTCATTCCTGATTTGACTGGACAAGGTAATGATGAGCTGCCTTCTTGAACCATCATTTCCGTGTGCTGTCGGTAAAGGAGTAAACAGTTGGTCGGGAAAGAACAAAATAAATAGGAGAACTTTTTGTCAATGAGGTGAATAACGCTGTCGCTCGGAGAATGAACAGCTGTTAATGGAGAATGCCGGTGACAAATCATAGGTGGCGTGTAATCGCAGGCTATGTGTTAGACATGCTTCAGGGAGTCAAGAAAATCCCTGACTATGTCCCGCTCTTGTGGCCACAATGCTATATGGCTGCTGAAGTTATTTTCACAAAGACATTGTGACTTTCACTGCACCAAAGAAGGACTTTGGACCCATATGCAAATGTCCGTCATGAGGCAATGATCCATTCTCATCTCATTTTTGTCAGAACATGGTCTGGAACCTTAATCGCTGTGGTACTCCAAATGATCACCGAAATATTTTCCTAATTCCACCACCTCCAGCGAAATACTATTACCAGATATATATGCCCCTCCCCGCCCTTGTCCGCCTTCCCCAGGAACCATTCCCTCCGGGGCACCGTGGTGCACTGTGCCTTCTCTCTCAACACCTCCACCAACAGCCCCATGGAAGCTTTCCCTAAAATCGCGCAATATGTGACTCATACATTCATAGAACATGAGAACGAGCAGCAGGACTATGCCATACGGGCTTTAGAGACTACTTCGCCATTCAATAAGATCATGCCTGATTTTTCCACGGACATACATTCACTTAACCAACCTCTGAAGGTCATCTTTACTTCCTTTATTGTTCAAACAAAAATCAGCCCTCGCTTAAAAAAATATCCTATTCCACATAATCTCCTGTCATCAGCGAACACCTTCAAATCCGGAATTCCATCCGCCAGAATATTGCCCATGGACCCAATATTTCAATCTTCCTCTGCAAATTTTCACTGTCCTCCGCACACTTTGCTCTGCTACTCACCTTTGTGTCAACTGCAGACCTTGACACGATGCGCATGGCTCCAAAATCCAAATCATCCATATACGTTGTAAGTAATTGCGGTCCCAGTACCGATCCCTGAGGCACACCGTTGACGGTCAATAGAATAGCACTCATTTATCCCCGCTCTGCGCTTCCTGTTGGACAAACAATCCTGAATCCATGCTCATACTTTACCATTGCTGCATGCATCCGTTTTCTGTCAGCCCTTGAACGGCACCCTGTCGAGGACATTTTGAAAATCTAGGTACACCAATTCACTGGGTCCCGTTATACACCATGCTCGTAATGCCATCATAGAACTCGAAATGATTTTTCAGGCATGACCTGCCCTTCATTAACCCATGCTGCGTCTGTCCAATTTCTGTCGAGATGCCCTGCTATTTCTTCCTCGATAATAGACTCAAGAAATGTCTGCACTACAGAGATTAAACAATCTTCTATAATGTTGGGGAATGGGTCTGGGTGGGTTGCGCTTCGGCGGTCGGTGTGGACTTGTTGGGCCGAAGGGCCTGTTTTGACACTGTAAGTAATCTGATCTAATTCCTCAGATTTTGTCTGCCTCCCGATTTAAACAGTGCTGTCATATTTGTGTTTTCCAATCTGCTGGGATTGCCCAGAGACAAATGAAATTTGGAAAAATACCACCAGCGCACTTCTTTTTAACACACTTCGTTTAGTACCCCGCAATGCATTCCATCAGTGCCTGGAGATGTAACCATCCTTTGCTAAATTAGCTCCATCAATCCAACACTAGCTCTTTTGTTATAATGACTGTTCCCAGGTCGTCACCAACCGTCATCGCTTTGTCAACTACTGGCATGTTATTGATATCCTCCACTGTGAAGACCGACGCAAATGCCTGTTCAATGTCAAGGCTATTTCCGCATATCCCATAAGTAAATGCCCCTTCTTATCCACGAAAGTGTCAACGTTTACTTTTGCCACTCTTTTTCATTTTATATTTTAATAGAAACTTCTGCTATCGACCTTTATATTCTGTGTTAATTTTTAATGCCATGTTCTTTCTCACATTTTGTTCTGCATTATATTTCATTTGCCAACTCTCAGCCCAGCTCTGCATCTTACCTGTGTCCCTATGTAACCTACAATATCCTTCAGAACTATGCACAACTGTACTGAACTTTGTGTCGTCCGCAAATTTACTAACCCATCCTTCTACGTCCCCATCCGTTGTTTATAAAAAAATGAGAAAAAGCATTGAACCCAAAACAGATCGTTGCAGTACACCAAAAGCAACTGAATTCCAGGATGACGTTTTCCCATCAAGTAACACCCTCTGTCTTCTTTCAGTTGGCTAATTTCTAGTGCAAAACACGAAATACTCCTCAAGACCATACCTCAGTATTTTGTGCAGTCACCTACCATGGCGAAATTTATCAAACAGCTGACTGAAATCCAAACGTGCATTACATGTACAGCTTTATCCTCATCTATCTGCTTAATCACCTGGCGAGCTTTGACAAGATTTGTAGCTCAGGTTTAGCCTCCACACGAAGATTTGCTCGCTGAGCTGGAAGGCTCATTTCCAGACGTTTCGTTACCCCCCGGGTAACATCTTCAGTTGGCCTTCGGGCGACATCCCGATCATTATTTCTGCTTTCTATTTACATGTTTGGGGTTCTTTGAGTTGGTCATGTCATTTCCTGTTGTGATATCATTTTCTGTTCTTTTCCTCAGGGGGTTGTAGATGGGGTCTATGATAGATTTCCGGTTAGAATGCCATGCTTCTCGGAATTCTCGTGTCTGTTTCTGTTTCACTTGTCCTCGGATGGATGCGTTGTCCAAGTCAAAGTGTTGCCTTTCCTTATCTGTATGTAAGGATACTGGTGAGAGAGGGTCACGTCGTTTTGTGGCTAGTTGATGTTCATGTATCCTGGTGGCTCGTTTTCTGCCTATTTGTGCACATGCAAAAACTGATGACATTTACAAAATACCGTGCAAGAACAGTAACAAACACTACATGAGACAAACACTACAGTCGACTGAGACAGCACATCCATCCTAGGACAAGCCAAACAGATTCATGCAGAAGAATTCCTCGAAGCATGGCATTCCGACCAGAAATCTACCAACAAACACTTCGAGATCGACGCCATCGACTACCCGCTGAGGAAAAAGAACAGGAAATGACATCACCACCGGAAATTACATCACCAACCCAAAGAAAATCAAACATATAAATAGAAAGCAGGAAGCATGAACAGTGCTTCGCCTGGAGACCCACTGAAATTGTTACCGAGGAGGGTGATGAAACGTCTGGAAATGAACTTTCCAAATCAGTGAGCAAACCGATATCCAGTTTAATGACCTACTCAAATAATTCAATGAAGTTTGTGAGTCTCGACCTCCCATTCACAAAACCGGCTTGACCTTCCCGCATAAACTTATTCCAGTCGAGATAATTACAAATCTTATCTCTTAGAACTTTTCCAACACTTTACTCACAACCGACGGAAGGGTCAATTGTCTATAATTTCCATGGTTTTCTCTACTTCCCTTCTTGAATAAGGGAACAACTTTTACTATCCTGTAGTGTTCTGGTACTATACCTTTGGACAATGACAACATAAAGATCAAAGTCGAAGGCTCGGAAATCTGATTCTTGGTTTCCCAGAGAATCCTACGATAAATCCCATCCGGCCCACGGGAATTTATATATTTTCACATTTTCAGAGTTTGTAACACCTCGTCCTTGGGAACTTCAATCCGATCTTGTCTAGTAACCTGTTTCTCAGTATTGTCCTCTACAACATTTTGTTTTTCCAGAGCGAATCCTGACGGAAGATATTGCTTTTGATCTTCCCCCATCTCTTCTGACTCCACGCACTACTTACCACGACTGTCCTTCATTGGCCATATTTTATTCCATTCATTCTTTTAGCCCTTACATACCTATGGAGAGCTTTAGGATTTTCCCTTATCCTATCTGCCAACAAATTTTCACCTCCCCTCCTGGCTCATCTTCAGTCTCTCTTCAGGTCTTTCCTGTTTAACTTGTAACTCTCAATGGCCCGAACTGAGCCTTCACATCTCAATACTAACGCAAGCCTTCTTCATCTTAACAAGAGATTCAACTTCCTCAGTAATCATGAATCCTGCGCTTGACAATTTGCTCCCTCTCTGACAGGTTCATACTTATCAAAGACACACAGAAACTGCTCCTTAAATAAGCTCCACATTTCTATTCTGCCCATTCCCTGCCGTTTCCTTGCCCAACCTGTGCATGCGTAATCTTACCTAATCGCATTGCAATTTTCTTTGCCCCATCAGTAGCGCTTGACCTCCGCTGTATTACTATCCCTTTGAAAAGCTCAAGTAAAAATAACTGAACTTTGGTAACTATCACCAATGTGCTCACCTACCGCCAAATCTAACACCTTGCCGTGTTCATTACCCAGTACCAAATCTAATTTGACCTCTCCCCTTGTTGGCCTGTTCCATTACACAGTATTTAAGGAATCTATCGCAGATACAGCCACTACTCCCCTAGTCAAGGCTACCCTGACTGAGCTGCTTCGACCGATCGACATGTTGATTAAAATCCCGCATAATAATTGCCATACCATTTTTTCAGGTATTATTTATGTCTTTTTTTATTGCCCTACCCAGTGTGATCTTAAAATATGGAGGTGGATTGACACTGACAATCGGTGACATTTTCTTCTTAGAACTTCTAATTTCCTCCCAAATGGATACAAACTCATTCACCACAGAACGTATATCATCTGTCAGAATCGGTCTGAGGTTGTCCTTGAATGTTTGAGTTTCACCACCTTCCTTACCATCCTTTCTGTCCTTCCAAATTGTCTCATGCCCGTGAACATTTCCCTCCCAGTCTTGAATATGCGGTCTCCATGTCTCTGCAATGTCTACTAAATTGTATTCGTTCGTGATAATTTATGCCGTTATATCTCCAATCTTCTTCCGAAAAGTACGAACATTCAGATATAGTACCTTTATGGTCGCTTTCTTACCCATTGATTAACAACATCTCTAATAACATTTTCTATGCTATCCTTTCTTCTTGCTTCTTGCTTCTTCTCACTTGTCCATTTCTGAACTCCTTACTTAGTACACAAGTGCTCAAATACACCTTCCAGGTGAAGCAACACTTTCCCTACACTTTGCACAATCCAGTCGAATAGATTTACTGCTCATATTATGGTCGCCACTACCTTGGGAAATGAAATGTGGACTGAATAACCGTTTTGAAGAATACCAAGTTCTATCGCCAAAAATGTCCCTGAGCTTCCGGTTGACTGCTCCATTACACAGAATCATTTTTCAAGCCAACATCTCTATCTCAGGCTTACTTCAGTGTTCCACCATAGCTCAGCGCATGCTGAAAAAGCAACAGACCATTTTCTGCTTGAGAACCCCGCAACCCTTCATATCAATTTCAATCATTTTAGAGGCCTGAAGTCTCCCATATCCCGGCCCCTGACACACCCACCAGGCCTAGTTATTGCATAGTAGCCATTACATACTACCTATGGTTAGTCATAAACAGTCTCCGTGAACAGTTTTTCATGCTCAAAACAAATCATTATCAATTCCTATGTCCAACTGTTAGTCTCTCTTTTTCGGCTCTGTCCCGACATCGCGTTTCCTCCTAATTACTCCGCCCCCACATATCTTCTGCATGTAGACCAAAAATTTCCTGGAAACCATGAGTGCTAAGGACGGTGTCACTGGACCCAAAATGTTAACTCCGATTTCTCTTTCCAGCATCTTTTGGTCTTGCCCCTGAGGAAGTTTGATACTGTGCTTGTGTAATGACCCCCTGCACATAAGACACAACTGTGTTAATCCTGAAAAGTTCTCTTGTTGATGACTCCCATTACAATGCGAGGCATTGGCATCGACTTCGTAGGTCAATAAAGAAAGAAATCGTGTCCTTGGGATTTGTGCCGCAGTTCTGATCTGGATATGGTAAACAACAGAGAGCAAAATCTCCGTCATGTCAGATGGGAAGGGATAGGTACCTCCATAAGAGGTGGAATAAAATGAATGTTTTTCAGTTGGAGAAAATTCACACAATATCTCATTGTAAAAGCCTATCAAAGCAAAATGTTTTATAACCAAAAAGGCTGAATACAGCATTTTCGAGTTAAAATATCTGAATGATTTCCCTCCAGTGTGACAGTACAGTTGTGTCAGCAAATGGGATAACTGAGTGAATCACTTTATTTGTTCAGCTAGTGAACATTCCTCTTGTGGTAAGATATGGGGCAGAATGCAGGAAGAGGGATGGAAAGGTTCTGAAGAAGTTTAACATAGGGACTGAAGTAGTGTTCGTGGTTCTAACCGGCTTGAAGTGGGCATATTCCCAATTCAGGACGGACTTGTATCTTATGTTCCTCTCTGTGACAAGGGAGGAAATTACAGGTGTTCTGAGCAATGTTTTACTTTCCTCTTGGGGTTTGTAGTGGACTGGACTAATGCAGTTCCACGTTTCAGCAAGATTGGGAGAGACAAACCAGAGAATCACACAGCAGTGAGTCTCACATCAGGTAAAGGGAACCTTTTGGAGCAAACCCTGAAGGAGAGAGTTAACTGCCACTTGTCCAGGCAAGATTTCATCAGGAAGAGTCATCACGGTTTTGTTACAGAATGTCATGCCTAACAGATTGGATGAAGTATATTTTATTGGCAAGTGATCGGGTTTTTTAACGAGGGCAGTAAAGTTGATGTTGTTTGTGTGGTTTTCAACATCGCCTTTAACACAACACCACACTGGAGACTGGTAAGACGATAAACGTGAAAAGGGATTTATGGTACCCTGGCAAGTTGGATCCAAACTTAATTTGGTTGTGGTAGGAGACACAGGATGGTGATGAAGGCTGTTTGTGTGATTGGAACTGGTATGTAATGGTGTAACACAAGGATGAATGCTGGGTCCCATGTCGTTTGTGAATGTGTGTAAAGAATATAGAACAAGCTAGTAGGAAATGAGAAGCAGAGTTGTCGATGATATGAATATTAGCCAAGTGGTTAATAGTGAGGAAGAAGGTCTTAGGATGGAGGAGCTCAGAGATGGATTTGTCAAATGTCAAATTCAGACAGGGGATGTTGAAACTAACCATGAAAAACGTGAGGTGATGCACATTGGAAGAAACACATCAACGAATGACTCAATGAATGGCAGGACACGCGGAAACCCAGAGGAACATAGAGACTTTGCATGTTGGGCCACATGTCCGTCAAGGCAGCAGAACATCGTGACAATCACAACTTAATCAGTCAAGGCAAAATTTATAAAAGCAGATAAAGTGGTGTCACAAGGAGACAAGATGGTGAAGAAAGTACTTGGCACGCTTTTTGTCATTCGTCAGAAAGTCGATTATCCAAGTTGGAATGTCATGTTGTGGCGATATAGAACATTATTTAGAATACTGATTGCAATTATGGTCAACTTCTACAGGAAGGATTTTGTGAAAATTGAAACTGTCCACGAATGATTTACGAGGACGTTGCGGGGACCTGAGGGCTGGATTTAAGCGTGGAGATGGGGTAGGCAGGAGCTTTTTCGCTGGAATGTTCCAGGCAGCGCGTAACGTTCTCACCGTTTATAAAATCTTGACGGGTATGGATAGGCAACTGGCCTAAGTCGTTGGCGCAGAATGGTGAAGTTCAAAACTAAGGGCACAGGTTTATGGTGACAGGCGCTGAGATACACTAAAAAAGGTATAGAGAGTGAGAGAATGATGGTTGATTTCCAACAGGCATTGCTTCAGCTCAGTCTTCGGTTTTAAAAATGAACTTTTTTTTTCGTGAAAGTCGTTTGGTAGTAAAGTCGTGAATTGAACGTTAGGGGTACTAAAATTGAGTGATATACCGATGAATAAGTGAGTGTGTACAATACTGTCCAATGCACATTGAAATGGAGAATGCCATATTTATAAGGAACAATCAATAAAGATCATTTAAATTAAATGTGATGTTGCAGGACTCTGAAATTCACACCGAACTGGCTGTGCTGGGATATGAGTCAAATTGACTTTTTTGCAGGAGCATCAACTGATTCGGAAGGCATCATGATATGTTTCATCTGTTCAGCAGTGGTGAAGCCAATATATATTCTTCCATTCCTATCAGCACTTGACAAGGTGAGCATGCATTGCCTGATCGAAACATTACAGTTCATGAAACTCGTTTTTCTTTTCAGAATCAGAATGTAGCAGTTATTAAACTGTAGCTTTCTCTTTTCCTTTACCAAGATTAATATTCAAACATTCAGTTGAACTGACAGAATGCTGAATTCTGCAACAATTATTTCTTTTCTCTCAGACATTCAGCCTCTGCAGTTTTCTTTTCTTTAGTGATATGAATGATCTGATATTTACGGGGAAATGAATATTGCAGTTTGTCTCGCATGCGACAGAAGAATCAAATGAGTGCATCTTAATTTTCCTATGCAGTTGAGCTGAGGTGGTGTCGAGTTAAACGTGTGGATCCGGAAATGTATACCAGGTAAGGCAGCATCCATGGAGTAGGAAAGTCGATGTTTCGAGCATAAGTTCTTCATCAGGAATGTTGGAAACATTGACACTCCTGGTCCACAGATATTGCCTAACCGCTGTGCTTTCTCGCACCATCCTTCCTGACTCTAATCTCTCGCATCTGCAATCCTCGCCTTCTCCTCAGGTGTGGTGGTGTTGGATATTGTTCCTGAGATGTAACAACATGTTCGTAATGATAGGTTTGATATACGGTTAGAAGCTCATCATTGATGCAATTCATTCTCCCCCTCCCAATCTGCCAAGCACATGCAAGTCCTGTGCCTCCTTCATTGACATTCCCTGAACACCTGACGACTGAAAGAAGAAGGCCTCATCTTCCCCTTGCGACCTTGATGCCACATGGGATCACCAATTTCCTCATTCGCCCTTCCCTCATATTATTCTACTTTCATGATTCCAACTCAGCATTGCCCTCATGGCCTGCACATCACCTTTCCAACAAATTCGGTCCACCTCGTGTCAGAACCAGTATCTTATTCTCCACATTTATCTTCTCATCGCATTCTCAGCTATCACGCGCCCAAACCCCCTAAACCGCCCATTTATCTCTCACCCCCCACGGCCACGAACCTCATTCCTGAGGTTTATGCCCAAATCATCAACTCTCCCGCTCCGCGCTTGCTGCCTGACCTACTGTGTTTTCTATCACTACACTGTCGACTCTGCGTTCTAACATCTGCAGTTCTCACTTTCTCCACGGGGCAGTATTGTGTAAAAGTCATATTATTGGAAAAGTGCAGTTTCTGTGGTTTTCTAAGTTGTTAATTTCATTTGCCCAATCGGCTCTAGCTGGAGTATTGTGTGGCTTTCTGCAATTTCCATTACAGCAGGGATGTGATTGCATTGATAACAGTGCAGAACAGATTTACCAGGATATTGTCTGTTCGAAGAGTTTCACTTATGAAGATAGTTTGGACGGACTGAGCTCTCACAAAGATGTTCTCTTTTATAAAAAATAACGGAGCTGTTCTTTTCCTCCAGGATAATGTGTCTTGATATCTTTTTTTTTAATCAAAGGCGTTGTAAAACAATTCAGGCTCCGAATCGGATGAAGTATTACAGAGATAAAAGTGTTCGCTGTGAGGCCTTTCGTTTCTCCATAAACAGCTGAGGCTTAAGGCCAAAGATTTTTTGTTTTAGAAATGGTCATTCTGGAAAGCTGAATTCTGGTTTTGAGATCCTGCAGCAGTGGTGCACTAACTAATGACCTTTCTCCTTCTGCCCTTCTAATTTTTACCTATAAGCTTCTCTTTCATTTTTACTGTGTTTAAGGTTCTTGTTTATTTCGGATTGTTGTGTATTTTCAGAACAGCATAAGTAAGTCTGCTTTGGATAGACTAATTTCTGTGGGTATCAAATATTCTGGTTTTTGTTTTTCAATCCGTCATTTTGTGAATAATGTTTGTAACTAGCTTCCTCGGGTAATTTTCACGATACACTTAACGAAAAAAATATAACGTTACGGTCTGGGTTGTCTGCTTAATAACATTTTGAATGGTTTAACCTCGTCCATAACAAATTGGGAGGTAGTTGATGGATTAACAGAGCAACTGATAGGTGCTTGCGTCTTTATTTCGAGTGTTGATTTGCATTGGGGTAGACAATGCTTGGGAAAGCAATGTCTCATTTAGGTGCAAAGAGTTGTCTTGCTATGGACGATGTAAAGTTGGTAATCTGACATTAAATAATTCAGGCCTGGCTTAAGGAATTAGCAGACATGCTGGGGTTATATTTGCCGATTTCTGTGAGGAAAGGAGAGATCATTCCCAGAATAGCTCAGAATTAAACTAAGCTGGGAAATCCATAGAATCTGTAGACATGGTTAAAATTTATTTGGAAATGAAGCAGCTTGAGTTAGACGCGAGAGATAAGGAAAGGACACCAGATTTGAAGCAGTTTCAGATACGATTCGAAGTAGAGAGAGGGAAGAAGAGAACGCAGCAGAGCAGAGAGAAAGGGAGACAGGGTTTGAACTTCAGAAATTGGCAATTATTAAAGGAATTCACCTTAAAAGGCTGGAGAGAAAGGCTGAAGATAAGCTTAATCTGGAAGAGCATATTGTTCAAACGGCAATGTTAGCAGCTGATATGGCTGATTGTTATGAAGTGGTCAATAAAACAAGGATGGGTTTCCAGAATCATTTTAAGTCTGAGGGATCGAAATTGGGGCAAAAAGAAATCCTCACTTGGAAGGGGAAAGTTAAATCTCTGTGAAAGTCATTAAGATAACTTATCACAGGGTAAATAGGGAACTCTTGAAAGGAACAAGATCTGAGGATTTCATTACAACAAAGTAGGCCACATGAAATCAGTGTTGGAGAACTAGGGAAAGCACTGGAAAGTCAGATGTAGGAAATCGAAACAAGCCTGGATGTTTTGTTGGCATGGCAATAGAAAGCACAGTGGAGGGTGGAAAGCTGCATCAGAGTGCACAAGTCGATCAGAGGTTGGAAAGGGGGAAGTGCCAGATCTGCTTTAAAAATATACCTGCAAAGGTAAAGTTTATTTACCTTGGCCAGGAGTAGCAGATAGAGAGATAATAATATTCAGGGACACAGGATCGTGCCTGTCTGTGATGCAGAAGGAGGGGAAAATATGTAGTCCTGAAGCACTATGTGCACGGGAATTCATGGTGGGACGAAAAATTGCTCAGTTATGTACAGTGAGGCTAGAGTGGGCAGAAAGAGTGGGGAATTTCTGGTGGGAGGTCTGGACAAACTCTCAGCTCCAAGAATACAATTTGTGCTTGCAAATGATATAGCTCAATCACCGGTAAGCGTGCTGCCTACTCCATTTGAAAAACCAGTCGAGATGTGCAGCAATGCAGGAAGTTAATCAAGGAATTTTCCCAGATTGTGTCTTAACGCGATCACAGAGTCACAAGCTGAAGCAGGAGAAATCAAACGGCAGGGATAAGGAAGCTGAAATATGATTACAAAATATTTTTAAAATCAGATCAGTGGGACACAGCAGGGGACAAGCGTTAAGAATGCAAGCATATTCAGCTCTGCTGTGCTGCTGACTTACAGCAGAAAGATGAAAAATTAAAGCAGTTGGAGCAGAAGACCTGTACCTGGAAGGAAAGTGAATGCATCCCCGTGTGATATTACGTAGCAAATGATATGTTAAGGAGAAAATGGAGAGCAACACATATTCAAGCAAGTGAGAAATGGGCAGAATTTTTTTTTTCCTGTAGGGTACAGAAAAGTGGTGCTGCGAGTGCCGCATGTGCCACAAATTGGAGGTTACTTAGGCGTGAGGAGAACGGAGGCTAAAATACAAATACATTTTTCCTGGCCTGGATTGCAGGGGAATGCATTTGAATTTTGCCAGACGTGTCATACATTTCGGCTAATAGGAAAACCTTGGGAAATAACAAATCCTGCACCTTTAATACCTATTCCAGTGTTCGAGGAATCTTTCTTAAGTGGCTTCATTCATTGTGTAGGTTCCCTACATCCAATAAGCGATGGGGATAAGTATTAATTAACAGTAATGGATGTATAAACGAGATTTCCAAATGTTGTTCAATCGTACAATATGACATCTAAAAGGACTGTGGAAGTGGTACGATTGTTTTACAAACGAGATTAAGACTACCATCAGAGATACAATGAGCTCAAGGGTCAAACTTCACATCTAAACTTTTCAAGGAATATATAGATAGCTTGGAAATAAAACGGTTCAAATCTACTGTGTCCCATCCAGAATCACACGGTGCACTGGAAAGGTGACGTCAATTATTAAAGACTATTTTGAGGTTTTATGGTTCGGAGGAGCCAGATTATTTCCATAAGGGAGTTGCGTCAGTGCTGTTTGCGACCTGAGATGTACCAAAAGAATCCACCAATCTAAGTCCGTCTGAAACCAATTGTGGGCATAAAGTAAGAGGACCATTAAAATTTATTAAGGCAAAATGATTAAGTCAGATTAGAGAGACCACGCATTTGGACGATGTGTCAAATTTTAGAGTTGGACTAAATAATGTTGGGGAGTTGTCAGGACAGTATTTAAAAGTATCGCAGCAAATGGTGAAGCAGGAAGTGTATGAGAAATCAATAAATCACAATTTTGCCACTCCGAATAATGTATTTATTTAAATTTCATTAATCGGTGAAACTTTAAAGTAACGTTTAGAAGACCTTATTTAATTGAGAGGAACTTGAGTGAGGTTAGCTACTTGATAGCGACTCCAGGCATGAAGGAATCTCACAGATTGTGCGATGGGAATATGCTCTAACGGTATTTTGGCAGAGAACAAACACAAGAGGAGAATGTATTATTGACTACGACACACTGGGAAGAACCAATGTCAGGGAATTCTGCATTGTACGTTCCTGAAATAAAATTGGACAATGCAAAAGTTGTCCAAAATTGTTAAAGTTATTCAGTTATCTTCCAGAAGAAAATCGAAAGTTATTACTCTTGCATGGGGAGATCTGCTGAAATATACTGGGTATTAATAATCTAATTGTAGATGATGTAAATATAGGAGATGTTGTTCTGACTTTGTAACATCCTTGCAGGCATAACCCTCTAAAGTTGTACAAATTCATAAGGAGCTGTCACGTATGCTCCAAAATTGCATAACCGAAGTGAGTCTCAATGAATGGAGTTCACCCATCATCATGGTGCCAAAGCCAGAAAAGACCCAACAGTTATGTGTGGACTATCACAAAATCAATGTTGTTAGAAAGACTGATGCATATACATATATGCAGCTGGAAGACTGTGTGGAAAATATTGGAGGAGCAACTTGCATTTCCAAGTTGGACTTCCTCAAAGGTTACTGGCAGTGAACTTTGTCAGAAAGATCAAAGGCAATTTTGTAACGCCAAATGGCCTTCAGAAATTTAAACTAATGCCGTTTGTACAGAAAACACTTCAGCCACATTTCAGAGGTTAACTGACAGGTTAATTGGCGGATATGCAACTGTGTGGTGTATATTGTGCTTGGTGACTAAGAGTCTCTCATGGATTGAATATTTACAGCATTTATCGGGCTTGTTTGATCGAATTCGGAAGTCAAACCGGCTTGTAAACCTAGCTGAAAGGGAATCTGCCAAAGCCAAAGTCACCTTCCTGGGATATGTCTTTGAAGACGGACAAATACCCCCACGGGATGCGAAATCGTAAGTTACAGGGGACTTTTACACATTGTTGACGAAAAGAGCAGTACCACGGTTCCACGGATTGAGTGGCTTTTACTGAAAGTTTGTGCTGAATGTTAGCAATGGGACTGTTCCACTCACCGAATTGTTAAAAACAGGCAAGAAATTTCATTGAACACAAGACTTTCAAAATGTATTTGACAACCTAAATACTTTGTTAGCCATTGCTAAAGTGTCAGTCACCCCTAATTACACGAAGGCTTTCCAGGTGCCTATCGATGCCAGTGATTTGCGTGTCTCTCTTCTTCTGCCCCTCTAATTTCGACCTGTAAACCTGTTTCATTTTTCCTCTGTGTTTATGGCGTTTAATTATCAGGGCTGTTGTGTATTTTTGGAAAAGCATAATTAAGTCTATTTTGGGTAGCTGAGTTCTGTGGGTATTCTATATTCTGTTCACTGTGTTTCATCCCTTAATATTGTGAATAATTATCGCTCTGTTTTAAAAACTGGAAGTCAACCTCGCTAAAGTATTCCGAGTCAATTTTACTATATATTCACCAAAACAAATAACGACGTTACACTCTGGATTGCCTGCATAAGAATGTTTTGAGTGGTGTGGCATAGGCAAAACGGGGGTTGTTTTTCTCAGAGCAGAGGTGATTGTGAGGAGACATGATCGACGTGTACGAAATAATGAGGAGCATGGAATGACAGATTGAAGGACACATTTGCTCTTGATCGATCACCAGGGTGTGTAGATTTCAGATAAGATGCAGAAAGCTTTGAATAGACTGGTAGGAAAAAATTATCAGTCAGCAGGTGTTAGAGTCTGGAACTGACTCTCGATAAAGATCATTTGGACAGTTAACCCTTCATTCTTCTCTGATTCCACTGGCCAAAGAGTTTCGAAAAGTTCTCAAAGCCGAGCATTCCCGCGAGCAACAATTATTCGATCGGAGGCTTTATGAAATGGAAAGGTGCCCACGAGTAACGTGTACGACTATTCGGCTTCCCTCCTGTGATGACGCTGGAACATTGACTCTCATATTCTCGGGAACATTTAATGAAGGCATTCTCGGTCCTGCAGATGAAGAACTCACACCTTATTTTGGCTTCGGAAAAATCAGTTTTGGTGCTTACTATAAGTCTGCGCTAACCCCGAGCCAGGTAGGATTCGAACCTACAATCTCCTGATCCGTAGTCAGGCGCGTTATCCATTGCGCCACTGGCCCGATGCATGCAGCTGACTTTAAGAGCCATGATGTTAACACGTACATGGTTAATAGCAGTCATGTTCACCAGTTGAACAAGCGAAAAAGATAATCATTGTCACTGCTTCAGTCCAATCTTCTTCACCTTTCAAAGCAGCGAATTTTCCAAAAAAAACACGTATGTCCTCATGAAGCTTCCATTCACACTCTGTCTGCTCAGTCAGTCAATGCTGATCTGATGAATTTCGAATCTACTTCTTCAGCATAACTGACGTGAACGTGAGCCTAATTACCACACTGTATCTACCAGTTAACTTTCAGAGATTGCGATTACATTAACGACCTTTGCGAGTATGCAGGAATGTGAATACTGTAAACCGAGCAATAAAATCCCTTCATGGAAATTAATCCTGTGCAAAGTCAACCATATAAGGACGGACAGATGACGTAAAAAAATCCTCTGCTTCTCTCTGCACAGATGTTTCTCCAAGAATTGACTCTTTGAAGAATTCTTCTTTGTAATTTAGACTTTCCCAGTTGCAGGTATTCCCTCAATCCACAAACAAGTATCCTGCTGAAAACTACTTCACTCAAGATTAAAATAGGTGACTATCTTTTCGCCCAGCTGTTGTCCCAATGTTCCCTGTTCCATGTCAATACAAGTTCTTGCAGGTGAAATTGGAGCTCCCAATGTCGTTAAGGCGGGAGCTTTTATCCTCGATACTTCACGTGTCTTTGTATCATCAGAGAATGGCATTCCGCTGAGCAATTGAATTTTCGCAGCCACATGCTCGCGCTCAACGCCATCACAATTTCCAATTCGTATTGGGTGCAGTGCGACTCAAATTCTCTGATTCCACGCCCTTGAACTGGGATTATATGATATGCCATGACATGATCACATCAATGAATGAGGAAATTGGTGAAGTAACCGATGTTAAAATACAGTGTTATTGAGAAATACATTTCAGCAATACCCTGCAGTATCCCATGACCCTTTGAAGTTTTGTCGATATCTCGCAAACGTGATCTCCTACAACCTCAATGTTGCAATCTCTACAGTCTCTCGGGACATAGAAGCTAAAGATTCAACCGAATCTGAGTTCCCACATCTCAGTCACTGTTTGACAAGTATTCCTTTGTGCGAGTGGTTCTGTTCCTGGCATAACCTCTGCCCCGATCCTTATTGCTTTTTGCATCGTGCTTTTCCATGTGGCGCCAGGATCATGAAATGATTCTTTCTTGGCATTGTCAACACAGCAAGTTCTACTCGAATCACTGTGACACCAATCGGCATTTTTCCCATTTTACTCCATGTAATATGTGCTTAGCTAACGCTGTGAAAATCAATCTTTTTTTTATATAAAAATATTCTTCGTGCTGATAAGTTTCCTTCGTCAAACACCCGCTGTCTCACATGTTTGCGTTTCACATATCAGAACCACCCTTTATCGGAGAAATCTCTCCCTCCCACAAGAACTAACTCGCCTAAACGTCCACCCTCCCATTTCACTGAGGTATTGCGCAATATAATACTCACATTTACACTGTTCATTCTGTACTGCTGCGGTCACTGTTTTGGGTGAAAGTGTTCAATCCCATGGTCGACATCTTCAAGCAATTCAATCCATTTAGATGCAGCCGTTCTATAATTAATCCTCGTGGAGCAGCTTTTACTGACACGGACAATAGATTACTGGAGCATCGGGCTCAGGATACGTGGACAGCGCAGAATTGAGCAAAAGATGTTTTATTGGAAACGACAAGTTTCTGTGGCTTTCTCCAGTCGTTTATTTCATTTGTTCATTCGGTTCCCCCGAAATATTGCGTGCAGCTCTGCAATTCACATTACAGTAGGCATGTGATCGCACTGGAAACCGTGCAGAAATTGACCAAATTGAAAAGGTTAGGTTATGAAAACAGATTGTTTTGACTGGGGTTGTTTTCTTAAGACAGAGGAAACTGTGACGATACTTGTTTCATATGCACTAAGTAATGAGCGACATGGACAATGCAGACTAAAAGAAATGTTTCCTCTTGACCGATCAACAGGGGCATAGACTGAAGTTAAGAGGTGGAAAGGGTTGAGGAGATATGCAGAAAAATCTCATCAGCAAGCGTATGGTTGAATTTGGATTCACTGTCTGAAGAGATGCACAGAGGCGAACCCACATCACCTTCAGAAAAACAGGGATCTGAACTTGGGTTGTGTATGCAAACAAGGGCAAGTGTTGAAAATGAATAAAGATAGTCAAGCGATTGCATCTGACGAAAGCATGTACAACGACCTTTAGGGCTGTCATTCTACACATAAGTGGTATTCGTGCAGCTGTCCGTGGTGGCGAGCAGTTCCATTTTTTTTTGCTTTGATTCTCAGTCTGGGAGTTGGGGTTTGTTTCGATTCTGACAACGACATCAGCAAAAGCAGACCACCTGCAAGTGGAGTGTTTTTAGTACCTCGGATCAATTAATGACTTCGAGAAATGAGAGACGATGTCGCAGCCTCTTAAAGAAGGGGGATGGTGCCTCGGCAGTCTCTGCTAATGCAAACAGTTCACTCTCCATTCTCCTCTGATTCTGATTCCTAACGATTTTCCCAAAATTGTCAAAGCTGAGATTTGACTCTGTGTCTTGTTTCCTTCACAATCGCACGTGCCACAGTGAATCTCGGAAGGTTGACAGGAGTAAAGGGCAGCGTGAGTGACGAATTCAGCTCCCCCCAGTGATGGCTCTGGGATATTGACTCTGACGTTCGCAGGGACATTTAATGAAAGGACTCTTGACCCTGCAGTTCAAGGTGCAAACCTCAATTGGGCTTCAGAAAAGTCAGTTTTCAGTGCAATAAAGTCAGCGCTGCCCGCAAGCCAGTTTGGAATCGAAACTCCACTCAGCAGATCTGTAGTTAGGCATGTTATCCATTGTGCCACTGGCCCGTTGTATGTGCTACATTGTGCGGGAGATTAGCTTGTATGTGAATTTGAAGCCTGCCAGTCTTGCTCTTGAACCAAGTCGAAACCTTAACTGCGATTTCTGGACAGTAACCAAGCGTATTATCCATTGTGACACTGCGCTTGCGCGTGCTTGAGGTTGGTATTCTGCAGAATTGTGATCTAAACACGGACATGACCAATCGTACTCATGTTCACAAGTTGAATAACCAGGAAAGATAACCACTGTTACTGCTTCATTCCAATCATCCGCTCATTGCGCAGTGGGAGGTTTTGTAACGAAAAGACATTCATCCTCATGAAACTTCCATTCACTTTGTGTCGACTCAGCCATTCAATGGGATCTCCGCTCATCTGATGAATTTCAAATTCACTTCACTGATTTTTCAACATCACTTTTGATAAACTAATGCCTAATCACAACATCGCATTCAAGCTAATTTTCGAAGTTTGAAAGTACTTTAACGACCTGTCCGAGTTTACAAGAAATTCGATAAAATGAAGTGAGCAAAAGAAAACCCTTCCTGCCAGAGCAGAGTTAGCCATATGAGAAAGGTCAGAGAGCGAAATTATTACCTCCGTTTCTCTCTGTGCAGATGTCAATAGAAGCTGCTCCAGGTAAAGTTGGAACTACCGGTTTGATATCCCAATGCTCCCAGCTTCGTGTCAATGAAGGCTGCTGCAGTTCACGTTGGAGCTCCCAGCCTGATGCGACGTATACCACGTCAATAGAATCTGCTCCACGCAATGTTGGAACTCCCAGTTCCCGGCATTTCAATTCACTCTATACTTTCAGCGAAATACTTCACACTCACTGATTTCATGACTGAACCCATATCTGCTGGTTCATCCCCATCCCCATTTCCAGTTTGATCTTCGCTGTTGCACCATACAGTTTTTCGTATTCCAGGCTTGAAACTTGGCACTATATGATATTCCACAGCAGTGGTCACTTGCTTGCATGACGAAATTGGTTAAGAAACCGAAGGTAAACTACATTTCTTTTGCAGAAATACAGTCCAGCAATTCCCTGCATTATTCCCTGACGCTTTCATTTTCTGGAGAACTATATCAATCTTCGCCTTCAACAAACTAAGTGATGAAATATCCATCAGCTCTGGAGATACCAAAGTTAACCATTCAGCCCACCATGATTTAGCATGTCTCAGTCACTGTTTGTCAAATATTACTACTGCTCATGTAGTCCTGTTCCTAACATATCCTCTGCCACTATCTTTGCTGCTTTTTGCATCATGCAATTCCATGTGGAGCCGGTATCGTGAAAAGTTAGCACTTTGCGTAGTGGCAGCAGAAAGATCATCTCCAATTTGACTTCCAGTATTGTCACTTGTTACCGTTTTATGCAGAGTAAGACATGCTTAACAAAAGCAGGAGCGAATCACTCTTTTTTGACATGAAAATATTCGTCGAGGTGATGATTTTGCTCCTTCAAACCCTCGCCCTTTCACATCTCTGCTGTCTATGTCTCAGGATTCATACCCACCAATTCTGGGAGCTTTCTCCCCATCCCACGATCAGTAACCCTGCTTTAGGTCGCTCCTCCAATTTCCCTGAGGCATTTGGCAATCAAGTACTCGCATTGACATTGTTCAGTCTGTGCAGCTGCAGCCAATGTTGTTGGGCGAACGTGACCCAATCCCACAATTTGGACCTTAAAATCAATCGATCCATTTACATACTGCTGTTGTGAGATCAATGCTCATGTAGCAATTTTTACTGACAGGTACCGGAGATCACTAGAACATCATGCTCAGGAAAAGGACACAATGCAGTATTCAGCAAAAGGTGTTTTTTTTGGAAACGATCAGTTTCTCTGATCTAATTTCAATGGAGAAGAGGAGATTATGAGGAAACATGATTGAATTGTGCGAAACAATGAGAGATGAAGGCATATTAGCCTGAAAGAAATGGTATCTCTCGGTCAAACGCCATGTGGCGTAGACTAAATGTAAGATACAGAAAGTTTTCAGTATATAAGCAGTAAAAACTTTATCCACCAGTGGATAAATCTGCAACTCATTGTGATGAAATCAACACAACCTTCTGAGGTATTCAGTCTGTATTTATCATGCTAAGTCATACAAGGCAAAGAGATGGAAATTGGAATGAGGATAGTGAAGCGGTTGTTTCTGCAAACAACGCGTCCAACACATTTGAGAGCTGTCACTCGACGTGCGTCTGACCGCTGTACTCGTCCCTGGTCGTGTCGTGGTTCTGAATTGGCACTTTTACCACTGCAGCCCGTGTTCAATTCCCAGTAAGGGCTGTTTTGTTCAGCATCAACAGCATGGGCGTCTGTGATAGGATTCCTTTCAATGCTTCGAATCAATCAATGTCTCCACGAACATCAAAGTCAATGTTCCAGCCTTTTAAAGTAGGAGAAGGGGCCTCGGCACTCCATGAACCAACATGAGACTGAGATATTTTTTTTGTTTCCTTGCCATTTCGAGGAGCCGCAGCGATTGGGTCGATGGCTCTGTGAAATTGAAAAGTGCCAATTCGCAGTGTGTGGGACTATTTGGTCTTCCTCACTTGTGATGACGCTGCGACATTGACTGTGATGTTCTCGTGGACGTGTACTGAAAGAGATTCTCGTGTCTGCATATCAGGAGCTCAAACTTCATCTCAGCTTCAGAACAATGAGGAAGTTTAGGTTGTGAGTGTAATAAATACCTGCGTTAGCCTCGAGCGAGAGAGGAGTCAAACCTACAATGTTCTGATCTGGAGTCAGGCATGTTAGACTTTGCGCCACTTGTCCCACGTGTTCTTCGTGCTTTCATGCTTCAGAGTTGTGATGTTAAGATGGACAGGAGAAATAGCAGTCATATTCAAAATTTAACCAGGAAAGAAAATCACCACCACTGCTTCAGTCCAATCCTCCCCACTTCGTGTTTGAGCGCGATCCATAATGAAAACATATCTGTCATGATGAAGCTTCCATTCCGCCTCTTGTCTATTCAGCCATTGGATGGGATCATCGCTGATTCTGTAAATTTCAACATCAGTTTCCTGCTTTTCCTCCATAAATCAAGATAAACTCAAGCATAATGGCAACATCAAATAGAGTCAGAGAGTCAGAGAGCTGTACAGCATGGAAACAGACTCTTTGGTCCTACTCGTCCATTTTGACCAGATATCCCAACCCAATCTAGTCCCATCTGCCATCACCCCGCCCATATCCCTCCAAACCCTTTCTATTCCTATATCCATCCAAATGCCTCTTAAATATTGCAATTGTACCAGCCTCCACCACTTCCTTTGGCAGCACATTCCATACACTTATCACTCTCTGTGTGATAAAGTTGCCCCGTCGGACTCATTTATATCTTTCCCCTTTCACCTTAAAACTATGCACTCTAATTTTCCCAGACCCCAGGGAAAAGCTTTTTTTCTATTTATCCTATCTTTGACCCTCATAATTTTGAAAACCTCTAATAAGTCACCCCTCAGCCTCCGACGCTCCAGGGAAAACAGCCCCAGCCTGTTAAGCCTCTCCCTATATTGCAAATCCTCCAACCCTGGCAAAATCCTCATATTTGTTTTCTGAACTCTATCAAATTTCGTAACTTCTTTCCGATGGGAAGGAGACCAGATAAGCACGCAATATTCCAACAGTGGCCTAACCAATGTCTTGTACAGCCGCAACATTACCACCCAACTCATGTATTCAATACTCTGACCAATAAAGGAAAGCGTACTAAACGCCTTCTTCACTATCCTATCTACCTGCGACTCCACTTTCAAGTTAAATTTCAAATATCAGAATTCTATGCACCTGCACTCCAAGGTCTCTTTGTTCAGTAACACTCCCTCGGACATTACCATTAAGTGTTGAAGTCCCTTTATGATTTGCTTTCCCAAAATGCAGCACCTCACATTTATCTGAATTAAACTCCATCTACCACTTCTCAGCCGATTGGCCGAACTGGTCAAGATCCTGTTCTACTCTGTGGTAACTCTATTTGCTGTCCACTACACCTCCAGTTAAATGACAAAAAGTAGAGGACCCAACACCGATCCTTGTAGCACTCCACTGGTCACGGGACTCCAGTCTGACAGACAACCTTCCAGCACCAAACTCGGTCCTCCCCCTTTGAGCTAGTTATATACCGTTAATTATTTGAAGTTTAGTTTGCTGGAATGACGTGCGTGCATTTTCAGGAAATGTAATATCATGACACGAGCTGAAAATCGCTTGCTGCAATTTAAACAAATTCGCAGTCAGTCTTATGATAAAAGTCAGAAAAAGAAAATATTGCCTGCATTTCTTTCTGCACAGATTCTCCTCCACGAGCTGTATCTTTCCCACATTTTCCCATATTTTTGGGAGATTTCCTTGGGACAGGTATTCACTGAATCTACAAACAAGGTTCCTGCTAAATACTAATTTAATTCAGATTAAAATAACTGAGTATCCTTTCTCCCAACTTGATGTCTCATTGCTCCGTGCTGCTTATCAATACAATCTGCTCCAGGGGAGGTTGGAACTTCCAGCCTGCTGCCACAATGCCCCCTGCTTTATGCCAACAGAAGCTGCTCCATATAAGTTGGAGGTCCCAATCTGATATCACAATGCTCCTTGCTCCATGTCAACAGAATGTACTACAGGTGAGTGTGGAGTCCCAGCCCCGGCATTTCATGCACCTTTGCACCGTCACAGCGGGCTCATCCTCATGCCCATTTCCAGTTTGATCTTCGCTGCTGCGCCACTCAGTCTCTCTTAGTTTAGCCCTGGGAACACGAGATTATACGATATTCCACAACATTGGTTACTTATGTGGAATATCACAATTCTCCATTTCATAAATCAGAATTCACGCCCTCGCATTTTCAGAGATTTGCCTCACTTCCATGGTCACTAACCCTCCTTTACATCGCTCCTTCCATTTCACAGAGTCATTCCATAATCTAACGCGCACATCGGCAACATTCTGTCTGTGCTACTGCTGTCACTCTTGATGGGTAAACGTGTCCGATCCCATCATTGGGAACATGAAACCACTCGATCCATTTCAATCCCGGTGGTTGTGAAATCAGTCATCATGTTGGAGCCTTTACTGTCATGGACCAGAGATGACTTGCTACCAACTTGTCTTGACTTCCTGCCACTAAACCAGTATGGCACCTCACTCTCTACGTTTCCATTAATGCCACAGACGTTGATCTTTTAACCAGTTTTCGAGGAGAAAGTGAGGACTGCAGATGCTGGAGATCAGAGCTGAACATGTGTTGCTGGAAAAGCGCAGCAAGTCAGGCAGCATCCAAGGACCAGCATGCCAGAAACGTCGATTCCCCTGCTCCTTGGATGCTGCCTGACCTGCTGCCCTTTACCTGCAACACATTTTTAGCTTTTAACCAGTTTGCCATGGTAAAATAAACACACACCAGGTCAATCATACTAGTCTAATTCTTGTGCTAGGTGGATTTCAGTCTGATGTTAAGCTGACTGGTTTGTGATCTCTACTACCATGATGCTCTCCCGACGCCATTCCTCCTATTGTGCTGCTCTTGTTGGTCTTGCCATGACTGATCAAAACAGTGCTCTTGAAATCACTTGAAAAATCATTTCGCATTACAATGACACACTACATTGGAGTTGTGAAAATCCACTACCCTTATTTCTACCCTTTTATTTGATCATTATTGAGAGATTAATTGTCATTAGCTACACTATACCGCTAAGTTGTCCTGGTCTCTGTGGCATTCTTCCAGCACTGTCACTGCATTTTTTGTTCCTTCGCTGAATTTTTACAGTCGCGTTTGATATTCATTTAAAACATCGTTCCTCAGAACTGCAATTTTTTAATGGAGCAAAGTCGCCAGCCTTTTCATTTTAAGTCCCCTCTAATGATATCAAAGGGGGAAAATTAGAGTTTCAGCAGCAGACGAAATGAGATTCGGACGAGTTATCAATGTCAGCGTGTGGGGCACATGTGATCATGGTGATGATGAGATCCAATAGCGCAACCCAGCAGCTTTCATGCTAAAATTTGTTTGGTGTTAGCTGCTCAAATTGCCAGAGTCATTTCCCTTAATTTCGCAATCTGTCTTTTTGTTTTTGGCTTTCTTTTCCTCCTGTAGTTCTCCCTTGATGGCTGTAACTCTGTCTGACTTTCAAAATGCCTACCATTCTTATACCCCAAAATCGGATTATCTGATTGGGTCAATGTTGGCAGAATAATAAATTCGAAATCGATTTGCTTTTAGTTTACAGAGACGTAATTGAATCTCGATGGTTAAAGTTGAATTGTCGTCGAAATGGCAACCAACTCAGGTACCTATTTCACAGCCAAATGTTATATATTTTCAATTTTCCAGTAAACTCTGACACTGCTCTCGTAAGCTGTCAGTGTAGAACAACATTCTGTCTCTCTTCAAGGTACACCACACACTTTCAACTTCATAACCCTCTGCAATTCCACATCAGGCTGTCACTGCCCCACCACACACAAAACCATAAATATAGACCTCAAACAAAGGACAGTCATAAGTGAATAAAGGAGTAGTAAAATGTGCCATGTCACAATCAAAGTGAAACAGGGGATAGAGAAAGATACTGGACTTGCCAGCACACAGAAAATAGTCAAGTATTTTGCAGGAATCTACATCATAGTCATGAGAATGAATTGATCTATTTTTTTAGATAACATGGTGATGTAGTAGAACTCCATATTAACGCCAAGAGCAGTAGCCTGTAGTGTTTAGTGAAATGCAACACTGCTTCAGACTCTCTCATTCAGTGTGAAATCCATATTTGGCAGTGGGGGGGGGGGGGGGAGGTGTAAGGAGCGTTCGAATACAGAGAGCAGAAGTTGAGGAGTGGGAAGAGCACAGAGGAATGTTGGGCTGGAAGCAGTGGTGGATTAATGGGGTGTAAGACCATGGATGGATTTGAAAACAAATCTGAGAATTATAAAATAAGTGGAGAGTCATCCTGGGAACCAATGCAGATCAGTGAGTTTTATTTAGTCAGAACAGAAGGGAAGTCAAGGAGGAAATGACAAGCAGTTAGCTTAACATCTGTCACATGAAAGCTTCTCAATGTTTTTTTTAATAAAGTTGTTGAGCAAGGCACTTGGGGAAAGAAAATCAAGGGTATGACGAAAATTCAAGATATTTTGCGAAAGTGAAGTCAGATTTAACCAGATTATTGAAGTTCTTTGTGGAGCTATCGTGTGGTATGGATAAACTGCCATTTACTGACCCATTCGTGAGGCTGTCAAACTTCACTTGAAGGCTCCCACCATCCTCCTCACAATATACATTCCGATCCAGTTGGTGTCATCAACAAGTTTGGAAAAATTACAAGAGGTCCAAATGGCCAGATCATGTATAATGGTTGGGAACAATTTGGTTCAAGCATTGAATCATAGAATCCCTGCAAAGCAGTCACAGCAATGAGGCCCTACTCTCTCCCTATAATGCTGCATTTAGCATGCCCAATCCACTTAGCCTGTACATTCCTGGATATAATGGGCAATTCATCTGAACCGTGAACGTTTGTACTGTGTGCAGAAATAGCACCAACCGCAGGAATCCCACGCAGACGCTGAGAATGTGTATACTTCATGTAGGCAATCGTGTGAGACTGGTATTGAACCCCGGTCTCTAGCACTGTGAGGCAGCAGTGCTGTCACTGATCCTTGTGCTCCTCCACCAGTAACAGAACACCAACCTGAGAAAAGTGCGCTTATTCCTACTCCATGTTTTCCAGCTGGTAAACAATCCTTAATGAATGCTGGTACGTTTACAACAACCACATTGTATTTCGTGAAGTTGTGTGGGACCGGATAAAAAGCCTCCTGATCAAGCAAAACAGTGGGGTACCAATGTGAATTCCACTCCACAGGAGACGTTGCAGAGATCACATAACTTGAAAGATGACTCCCAGCGCATCCACATTCTCTAATTGTCTTCCTCATTCTTCAACATTTTGGGATGAAACCTGTCTGGTCTAATTGACTCAAACTTTAGTCCACTTAACTTTTGAAGTACGACCTCTTTCCTGTTCTTATTTGTTTTGCCCCTTGTTTCATATTTTTGGGACATTTAATCTCCTGATGAAGGGCTTCTGATTGGATGTTGACTGACGGCCTGTGCTTTTCCAGTACCACATTCTTCGACACTGATTGCAAGCATTTGCGATCCTCACTTTCTCCTTTTCTACAATCCAGACATTTGCAAAGTTTCTCACTGTGCTGATTCGCTTTGCGTCTTGCCAGGCCAGATGATCAGCTGAAGCCTCGCCCACACACACTTGCTCTGTTTCTCCCGACTTTCAACGAAGTTTGTACCTTTCCTGTTCAGAACACCATACTATTCAGGTTCGGATAAATGATGTGGCTCCGTCAGACTCTGCTGTGATCTTTGATCCAAATTTGCTGAATGCAAATCAATCCTTCTAATACCGTGTAAAATTGATTGAAGCATATAATTGTGAGAGAACCCATTCAAACATGCTCGGTCAAGTGCCAAAACAACTCTTTTTGTGGCTTAGTGTCAAGTGTTGCCTTTTCACATTCCTGTGAATCATTATGGACATTTTGACAGATGGAAGACGGGGTAGAATTATAATCTTATGTTGTTGATTTGGATATCCATTGCAATTCCTTCATCATTTCCAGGTGTTTAACCTGTAACTCCTCACCTGCCAGTAATCTGGGACCACGTGCACTACGTGGACTGCAGCAGTTCAAGAAGATAATCCATCGACCTCTACATAGGCAATTGGAGATTGACAATATCAGCCAGACTTGCTCATGAAAGGGATGGAGAGTGGGGTAATTGTGACTAAAATTAAAGAAAGAAATACTCACACAGGAGGCCATGGATCTGTTTCTGTATCCACCACTCAGTAAGAAAGCAGCTAATCTTTGGAACGTCTGTATTTTTAGACTCAGTGCTGTGAGAAAAACCTGCAAGAAAATAATAGCAAAATACTGCAGCAGCTGACATTTTTTAATAAAACAGGCTATGCTGGAAGAACTAAGCTGGTCGGGTTTTATGTGCAGGGAAAGAAGATAGATGAATGTTTTAGCGTGCGCAGACAGACATCAGGAAATAAAAATGAAGCAGATTTCTACATCTTTATGATCTGAGAAGCAGAAGGAAAATGGAGTCGATTTGTGACAGTCACAGGCTCTGGGGATGGTAATTGGTGGAAAATTCATAAAGACACAGTCGACAAGAGTTATGGTAAAATAACAAAAAGGGGTATCTAAAATTAATCACTGTCAATCCAGGTACGAAATTCAGAAGACACAAATATACCTTGGTTTGGGTTTGGTGTGTGTAAATGCTCTCCTCTGAACTCACTAAAATGCAGTTTCGTAAACCCTTCTCTACCAGTTCAGGAGAGAAATTCACAATCATTGTGTCCTGGTCACAGTCTTGTTCCATGTAGTGTGCTATACTGTAGAAGTTGGCGAACGTTATCTCAAGTTCAAATGGCACTCCGTCAGCGCCTAGTAACACCGGATCCATTGCTCACGCCACCTGAACATGCTTAAGAGAGGTTAAAGCAAACATGACTGACAAGAGAAGACAGGAAGAGCACAGAAACAAAAGGAAAACACCATCTGGTGTAGATTAGTGAAACCTAGAGCATTTGAAAGGGTTCAATAACGAGCAGAGAACAACCGAAATGACAAGATGAGTTATTAAGATTTAGTACGTAAGTGTGTGAACTTGAAATATAAAGAATGGTGCAAGAGTTTGTTCACATATTTAAAAGGTTACAGAGAGAATAGTAAGGTAAAACAATGACTGCAGATGCTGGAAACCAGATTCTTGAGTAGAGTGGTGCTGGAAAAGCACAGCAGTTCTGGCTGCAACCGAGTAGCAGGAAATTCCGACGTTTCGGACGAAAGCCCTTCATCAGGAGTACAGTCAGAGAGCCTGACGGGTGGAGAATTAAATGTGAGGAGGGCGGGGGTGGGGAGAAAGTAGAATAGAGTACAATAGGTGAGTGTGGGTGGGGATGAAGGTGACAGGTCAGTGAGGAGAGTGGGAGAAGGTAGCTTCAGAGCAGAGGAAATGACCTGGGAGTTGCAGTGGAAGAGGACTCCCTGAGATTCTTGTAGAGAGAGGAGGAACATTTCTTCAAGGCAGGCATACTTGCAAGAGTATTCGCAGTAGGGTTAAAGTCAACTCGGTAAAAACAATTACTGCAGATGCTGGAAACCAGATTCTGGAGTAGAGTGGTGCTGGAAAAGCACAGCAGTTCAGGCATCTTCCGAGGAGCAGGAAAATCCGACGTTTCGGGCAAAAGCCCTTCATCAGCAATACAGGCAGAGCGCCTGAATGGTGGAGAGACAACAGAGAGAAGAGTGCAAATTGGTGCACTGGAGAAGATGTATTGGGGAACAACGAAATGGTGCAGGTGAACACGTACTTTGCATCAGTTTTCACAATGGAAGACAATAACAAAATATGTGAATTAAGAGACACGTAGGGAAGAAGTGAATGAAATGCCAGCAATAACCAGAAGATGCCAGGGAAGCTGCAAGGTCTGAAGGGATTAAGTCACTGAGACCAGATGGATTGCATTCCTGATTTCTGAAGGAGATGGCTGAGGAGATTGTGGACGCATTGGTCGTGATCAGTCAGGAGTCATCGGCGTCAGGGTGGGTCCCAGATGACGGGAAATTTTTAAGTGCAACACCCCTGCTGAAAGAAAGAGGAGAGGCAGACACAGACTACTGTCGGCCATGTGAACGACAGTGTTGCACATCACTTGGAAATGGATGGTAAATTACAACAAAGTCTGCATATCCTCATCAAGTGGACGTCATGTCTGACAGCTATGCTAGATCTCTTTGAGGAAGTACCAAGTAAGTTAGGCAAAGCAGAGCCAGTGGTCGTGATCTAATTCAATACTCATAAGTCCTGTGATAAGGTGCCATACAGCAGACTGCGAAATAAGGTAAAAGCATGCTGTTAGTGACAAGGAGGGGATTGGCTGACTGGCTGAGTGAGAACAGAGGGGTCTTTTTCAGGATGGCAGCTACTGATTTTTAAGACTTGCACAGCCATCAGTGTTGAGAGCATAACTGTTCACGTTACACGTTAAACATCTGGACAAAGGAATAGAGTGCATTTTCGCTACATTTGCACTTGACACAAACGTAGTTTGAGAGACAGGTCGCGTCTGGAAAGCTGGGAAACTTCATAAGATGCAGGCTTCGACTAATTTCTGTTCACGCAAAGCCTTTAGAAATCCGAAGCATAAAGTGACCTGGGAGCCTTAGATGATGTAGGTTCAGTTGGAATTCAGGAAGGAAAATTCAATTTTATAATTTATATCAAGGGGCCTCAAATACAAGAACAGAGATGTCCAGTTGAGCATTTATATAGTCGTGGTCAGACTGCATTTGGAATATTGCAGGAAGTTAGGTCCGATATCTAACGGTATTTCAGAGTCATACAGCAGTTTAGCAGACCATTCACTCCATATATACCATGCAGAACTCATTGCCAAATTAAAATAGACCCGCCTGCCTGCCGTTGGCCCAAAAACTTCCAATACATTCCTAATCAGTTACTTATCCAAATGACTTTTAAATAATTTAACTGTAGTTGCATCCATCACTTCCTCTAGCGGTTTATTGCACACAGTGACCAAAGGGTGTAAAACAAAAGCTGCCACTCATGTCCTTTATAAATCTTCCTTCTCGTACTTTAAACATATGCCCCTGGATGCGATCTCCCTCACCTTTGATAGTAATCTTATTTATGCTCCTCTTGATTTCACAAATCTCTATAAGGCCAAACGTCGTAGTCCTCTGCTCCAGTGAAAAAGAAACCGCAGCCTATTTTTATAACAGAAGACTTGTTATTCATGACATCATTCTGGTAAATACTTTCTGAACCTTCTCCAATATAATAAAATCCTTCTCGGAACGAGGAAACAAGAACTGTACACAATACTCCAGAAGATATGATGACATTGGATAGGGTCCGAAGAAGGTTTAAAAGAATGATCCTGGGGGAAGAAATGCTTGTCATAAAATGGTGAAAACTCGGGGGCTGTACTTGATCCAGTTTAGAAGTTTGAGGAGAATCTGATTGAAACTTAAACAATGCAGAGAGGGGCAATTAAAGTGGCTGTGGAGAAGTTTTTTAACTAGCACGAGAGACCAGGAGCCGACTGCACAGTATAGAGAGAAAGGATGACCATTTTGAAGTGAGATGCGGAGGAATTTCTTCAGCAAGAGGCTAGTCATCCTTTGGAACTCTGCCGTAGAGTGCTTAGTGGTCAAGTCATTGCAATTTTTCAAGACAGACATAGATAGGTCCCTGATTGATAACCAGAGACTGTTTACGTAAGCAAAGATGTAAACAGTTAGCAGAAAGCCGAAGAATGCGGTTGTGAAACATCAACCATGACCAAATATTGGAGAGGTCTCGATGGGTTGAATGGCCTAATGCTGCTCCTTTATCTTGTGGCCTTCTCGCTATTGCGTGTGACTTCAACCTGGCAATAGACTGAGCAAGTCAGATCAGTAACAATACTATGGAGGAGACTTACGTGGTGTATGTATGAGATGGTTTTCTGAGTCGGTACATTAAGGACACAAATGGAGGACAGAGCATCCTTGATTACGTACTGTTTAATGGCTATTGGTGAGCTAGCTTAGTTGGCTGGTCGACGAGATTTCGATGAAGAATGACAGCAGCAGCATGTTCACAGTTCTCGTACTGGTCTCATGAAGTCCCTACATTTTCACCTTGTGCCTGAGGCACAACGACTCTCAGGTTAAAGCACCAACAGTCAAATCGCGCGATCTCTCCCTCTCTCTCTCCCTCTCTGTCTCTGTCTCTAATGAGTCAGCAGGCCTGGGTATATGTCAACTTTGATTTCAAAGCTTTCTTTGTATATATGTCAAGGAATAATTGACAATCTATCTCTATGCTGTCCCTCAGGACGAGTGAAGAAGTCAGTGAGAGAACTCTTCATTAAGGTGGAGAGTAATAGAGCTGACTCCGATTTTGAGCCGAAATCTAAATAGAAGAAATGATACTGATATGAAGCGTGAGCAGTGTATAACGAATTGGGGAACAGAACTTAAAGGGATGACAAGCACTTCAAAAACATTTGCAGGAACTGCAACTCCTTATCACTCCTGTCTGACACAAAGAAACCGGGAAACGTGGCCATGTCATGGCTAACAAGTGATATTAGGCACAGCATTGCACTCAAGGAGCCTTACAAATTGGCTGAAAATAGCAGCAAACATCAGACATCAGCAGACGATGAAGTAAGAATTAATACAGAACGAAAATTTCGTTTAACAGTAAGCATATAATGAATTGTTAAAGCTCCTGAAGGTATATGAATTGAGAAAAAAAAACGATTATTGAAAACAAATCCCTTACAATGAGAAACAGAGGATGTTATAATGCGGGATAAATATATATAACACCAAATAAATATGTATATTGGTTCTGTCATCACAGATGATAAAAGTAATATTCCTAAAGTGCTGGGAAGAAAAAGAGAGGGAGGAACTGAAAGAAATCAGTATTATCAGGGAGATAGTGTTGTGGAAATTGATGAGATTAAAAGACAGTAAATTCCACCAACTGCGAATCAAACAGCAGTGTACATAAAGTCACCCTAAATGCAGTGAATGCGTTCTGTAACTAGAGTGTGGAGTCTAAATAGAGTAAATTAATTGTCATATTTCAATATTCTATCGACTCTGAAACAATATCTAGGGCTTGGAGGTCAGTTAATATGACGCCACGGTTTATAAAAGGAAGTAGCGAGAAAACATGGAATGACAGAAAAGTTAGCCTAACACTGGAAAACAGTAATTGCATTGGACAGAGCCAGCATGAATTTACGAAACTAAAATAGGAAAGGCGATCTCGTCTTCTTGTACACAAATCGCTGAACGGAAGCATGCAGGAGCAGCAGCAGGTGAGGAAGGTAAACGGTGTGTTAGCCTTTGTACTGAGAGGATTTGAACACAGGAGCAGGGAAGACTTGCTGAAATTGTGCAGGGTCTTGTTGACAGCACAACCGAGAGTGCAGTTTAGGGATCCTTATCTGATAAAGGATGTTCTCCATTCGGAGATGGCACATTAAATGTTTACCAGACTAATTCATGGGATGACAGGACTGACGTATGAGGATTCGTTTGGATGAAAATCACTCAAGTTTAGAATGATGAAGTAGGACGTCACCTAAAAGGTACGAACAAGGTAAATGCAGGAAGGATGCTTTCAATGACCAGGGCGTCCAAACCATAGAGGGTTGGGAGGTGGCGTCACTTCTAAGAATATGGGTAGTCCATTTAAGACTGAGATGACGATTTTATTTATTAATCAAAGACTGGTAACTAAGTGAAATTTGATGCCACAGAACGTAATTGAAGCCAGAATGTGGAATGTTGACAAGATGAAGATATCTAAAGTTTTGAGGCAAGAGGAATCATAAGGTGTAGGCCTAAAGAAGTAGCAGGTTACTGTGCGGAATGATCAGATAAGATCATACTGAATTATAGAGAAGGATCAAACATCACAACAAACCAGGCCAGTTCTAATATTTCATATTTCCATTCTGTTAAAGGTGGGATATGAAAACCAATTGTTTTTGACTGACACAGATATCAGTAACATATTGTCTAGATTTAAGAAATAATTCAGTAAGTACTTACCAAACAGTAATTGGGGAGAGATTTTAGCATACGAATTTCAGCAATTCGAGGAGGTGCAAAGTAACTTTTGAGATTCGTACACTGGCTGTTCTGTATCTCAATTTCAATTCAATTCTCAAATTGCTGAACGTTCTGACAAAAGCGAGATAGTATGTATGACATAAGTAAACGTCTTTAAAATGTTGCTAATACTGGGTGGAGGGAGTGGTAGGAAAGTGTGGGAAAGGGGAGCAGTGAGAAAAACAATGGGTTGGGTTTTTGTTGAGGGATTGGCCACGAATGACCCCAAATTCCAAAACTCCCGCGACCCGCTATCCTGCTCAGGAGTCCTGTCCCTCCACTTCCTGCTCCATTCTTTCCGTCTCTGACAAATTTACAGCAAGGTCAGTGATCGAGGTGTTCATGGGGTACACTTTCCCACCAATTCCAGTCACTATTACACTCCCAAGCGTCTCCCAACAACATTACATCCTCATGGACCACCGCAATCATTTCAAACAATATCACTTATTTTCAGCTCTATTCACACTAAAGATCGATCAACGAACCGTAACCTGATAAATTAAAAAAAAATAAAACTGAAACAGGAATAGCGGTCGCTGACGGGGTCCTGTTTCTGAGAAGAAGACTCATGCTCTCTGTGGCTGAATTGGCGATCCCAGATAAACTATATTTGGTTCCAGAATCATTTCATGACCAAACCTGTAACCTCTAACTGGGCTATAGCATCTGGCGCTTCCCTCTCCTGTAGCCCTCACTCAACGATTGTCGATTGGAGACAACAACATTTTGTTCCATTGAGAACTCGCCGCGAGCATGCTCACAGTTCATGTTAACCCTATGCATACTGCAGGATCCATCCCAAGTGATGATGTATAATGTTCAACAGCGAAGAAGAGGCGGTCCTACAGGACAAAGCTGGAGGCACTGGTCCTCCAACCAATCAAAGAATCTCATGGGCTCGCTGGGCGGTCTGATAAATCAGAGAATGCCACTTGTCTAAAATAATCTAACCAGAACTTCCACACACCAATGCTCAATCAAAGTTCGCTTGAAAAATTATTCCAGTTCAAAACACAATTGTAAATGATGACTCTGTTCCCTTTCCAGCAGACGAAAGTGAGGACTGCAAATGCTAGAGATCAGAGTCAGCATTAGAGTCGTGCTCAACAAGCACAGCAGGTCACGCAGCATCCGATGATCATGAAAATCGAAGTTTCAGGCAGGCACACTTCATCAGTAACCTTTCACGCAGTCAATTTATGATCAATATTGCTACTATCCCTTTTATTCCTTCATCCCCAGGTTTCATGCACAGCAGTCTCACAGAAATTTTGTCTTTTGTTTTGCCAATCTACATTTATCTGATCGCTTTGGATTAGCATCATCAAGACTACTTCTTACCTCATCAAAATAATCGGCAGAAAGTTCACCATAACTTTCTGTGAACAATTCTATTTAACTTTCCTGAATGAAACACATATTTCTTCACGTGGCACCTCATTTTGTCTGGTATGACCGTTTGCAACATGTTTCATACAGCTTTAAACGGTTATCCTGTCAGTACTGAATTAATTGACAAAACGTTTCTTGTGGCAAACTGAAAGCGTGCATACCTTTTAAAGATGAGGAAATGTGTCTGAATGAGTTGTGACTTGGACATTAGTTATCGTGAATACAAAGTAAAGTCAATCAGGTTGTGATGGTGTTGACCTCTACCACACTTTCAGAAGCTGCCAGACAAGCTGAATACTTCCAGCATTTTCTGTGTTTTTTTTAAAAATATATATCAGATTGCCAGTATTTGGCTTCTGCACTTGAACTTGGGACAAAAGGGATGAAAAGTGGGTCGGAAGCAGGAGCAGTCACCTCCTTCAGTCATTCAAAACCCAGCTCTTCCTCTGGTTTTGTAGTTTTGTGACAACACTAACTGGCATGAATACTGGATTTTAATGATCATCTAAGTATTTACATGATACACTTTCAGCCCAAATATGGAAGAAATAAAGCATCAATTTATATCAATTTCACAATTTATGTGTGCATGTCCAGGTCATAATTCTACTTTTAAGGGGAAGGCAGCATTTCATATTGGTAACAGTAAATGCTAACGATTCGCAGGCCATGGCTGTGAGAGCACGGAATCCAAATGACTGGACTTCCAGGGACAGTCGCTGTTTCTATCAACATGGACACTGTCTGATTCGGCATTACAGTCTCCCATCCTTCTGCTCATGATGCCTTCAGTTCTGTCTTGGTTTTGTTCCGACTAGTTTCTAATGCACGGGCTATACAATCATCTATTATGTTGCTTTTTCTAAAGAGTGAGGATCCTTCTCTCAGAGCACACTGCCTCCGTAGTTAAATGCTTAGATAGGGGAGGAATACGGACAGGGGAATGGCTGAATGCTTCCTTTCTTTGCTGCCACCAAACTCTGGTGTTGAAATTTGAAATGGGACAAAATAAGCCAATTGAATGCAATCCTATTTTCTGGCTGATCTCTCCAAAGGCCACAGTCACTTCGCCAGAACGTGTCTGTGTGTTTGCCTCTGTAAGTGAAATGGGGTTTAGATCACCGACGGGGTGTGAACACAGGTTATCCATCTTAAACTTCAGTCGGATACATTGCAAAACATGCCTGGATGATAGCATTACGACGAGTGCTTGAAAATTTTGAGAACACAACGGGAGAGGCCAAGAGCTGAAAACTTGGATGATGGGCCTCTTTCCATTCTGTAACCAGTCGATGACTTGCTCAAACTTATGTACTGATAAATTAAACGCCACATGATTTGGCTTTAAAAAGCAGTTCAACAGCTTGCGAGGAAGCACTGGTGGTGTATTGGTTAAGAGTTGGTGTTTTCTTCACTGCGGCCAGGGTTGGGTGCCTGGTCAGGTAATCAGGTTATATTGTTGCTGAGAGTGACAACAACGACAGTGGAGCAGCTCTGATGGGAATGCTTCAATATCTCAGATCAGTTCATGCCTCGAGAACATCAGAGATCATGTCCCTGCTCCTTCAAGAAGGGGAAGGTACCTTGACAGTCTCTGCTCATTCGGTTAGTTCATCCTTCATTCCCTAAAGATTCACAGAGTTGAAACGGGGCTCTTTTTAATTGTTTCCTTAAAACTCCCACGGGTTGCAGGTATTGGATTGGTTTGAAATTGATAATGTGCACAAGCGCTGCGTGCGAGATGCTCCTATCTTCCCCTTCTCTCTTCCCCTCCTCTGACAGCGGTTTGAGGTTGACTCTGATATTCTCGGTTGCATTCATCGATTGGAGACATTAATCGGTATATTAAAAAGTGTCACAAATAATTCAAACAGAATGAATTTCTTTCAAATGCTCTGGCTACAAAGTTCTCAGAAACAGCTCATTTTTGAGAGATATTTAGGAAAACCGAGTTTAAGAAGATAAACAACTTGCTTTGCAAGATGATTCCAATGAAGACGTCAATTCTTTTGAACGATTCGGTGGAATTTTAGTTCTTTCTATTACCACAGGCACATCTTGCGAGAGTGACAAATGCCTCAGTAGGGACCGACTTTCAGAAAATTAGGAATTTAACCATTTGGCTACTTCTTCCTTCACTTTAGACTTGAAAACCAGAGCCTGTTTACGTAAGCAAAGATGTAAACAGTTAGCAGGCTGCCATTCGAGGACAGGCCAAGCCGTTTAGAATTGATACACGCTGAACGTATACCTCCTGAGGCAGCCTGGCTGCCTGTAATCTCCCATCATCCTGCCTGTTTACTTTGGATTCCTCTAGTTGTGTTGTCGTTACGTAGGAAGAGAAGCATTAAGCCGCTTCCCGTACGTCTCCTCCCCAACTGTTTCCCCGTTACTCTACGGCTTCTATTCTCTCATTATAGCTCTTCCTGCCAAACTGGAGCATTCTTCGCGTCAGCTGCTTGTTATCCACATGTTCCTCGAAGGAGAAACACAGAAGTGGAATTTCAAACTCAAACAGATTAGCCCTGGAGAAAACTACTTCACGCTTTTTCATCAGAAATAATTACCACCCTATCTAACCCTATGATTATCTTATATGTCTCTATTAAGTCACCTCTCAACCTTCTTCTCGCCCATGTAAACAGCGTCAAGTCCCTCAGCCTTTCCTCGTAAGACCTTCCCTTCATAGCAGGCAACATCCGAGGAAATCGGCATGCTTTCCAAAGTTTCCACATCCTTCTTATAATGTGGTGAACAGAACTGTACACGATACTCCAAGTGCGGCTGCACCAGAGTTTTGTACAGCTGTCGCATAACCTCATGATTCCGAAACTCGATCCCTCTATTAATGAAAGCTAAAACACTGTATGCCTTTTTAACAACCCTGTCAACCTGGGTAGTAAATTTCAAGGATCTCTGTTCCTGAACATCTCCACTTCCAAGATACTTACCATTAGCACAATACTTTGCACTCCGGTTACTCCGACCAACAAGAAACAGCTCACAATTGTCCGCATTAAACTCTATTTGCCACCTCTCAGCCCAGCTCTGTAGCTTATCTATGTCTCTCTGTAAACTACAACATCCGTCGTCACTATCCACAACTCCAGCTACCTTAGTGTCGTCTACAAATTTACTAACCCACCCTTCTACGCCCTCATCCAGGTCGTTTATTAAAATGAAGAGCAGCAGTGGATCCAATACCGACCCTTGCAGTACACCACTGGGAACTGGTGTCAAGGATGAACATTTCCCATCAACCACCGCCTTCTGTCTTCTTTCGGCAAGCCAATTACTGATCCAAACTGCTATATCTCCCATAATCCCATTCCTCCACATTTTGTGCAACAGCCTACTCTGGGAATCTTATCGAACGCCTTGCTGAAAACCAGATACACTAAATGAAGCTGTTTACTCTCATCTACCTGTTTGGTCACCTTCTCAAAGAACTCAATAAAAGTTGTGAGGCACGACCTGCCCTTCACAAAACTGTGCTGACTATCTCTAATCAAGTTATTCTTTTCCAGATGATTATAACTCATGTCTCTTATAACCTTTTCCAACATTTTACAAACAACTGAAGTAAGGCTCACTGGTCTGTAATTACCAGGATTGTCTCTACTCCCCTTCTTGAACAGGTGAACCACATTTGCTATCCTCCAGTTTCTGGCACTCTTCCTGTGGACAAGGACGATTTAAAGATCAATGTCAAAGGCTCGGCAATCTCCTCTCTGGCTCCCCAGAGGATCCTAGGATAAATCCCGTCCGGCCCAGGGGACTTATCTACATTCACACTCTGCAGGATTTCTAATACCTCTTCCTTGTGAACCTCAATCCCACCTAGTCTAGTAGTCTGTATCTCAATATTCTCCTCGACAACATGGCCGTTTTCTAGTAGATTAATGTCGAAAGATATTCATTTAGTGCTTCCCCTGTGCCCTCTTCTCCACACACAACTTCCCACTACTATAATTGATTGGCGCTAATCTTACTCTTGTCATTCTTTTATTCTTTAAATACCTGTAGAAAGCCTCAGGGTTTATGCTGGCCCTATCCACCAACAACGTCTCATGTCTCCTCCTGGTTCTTCTGAGCTCACTCTTTAGGTCTTTCCTGGCTGTCTTATAATCCTCAAGCGGCCTAACTGAGCCTTCACATCTCACTGAACATAAACCTCTTTCTTCATCGTGACCAGAGATTCAACTTCCTTCATAAACTACAGCTCCCACGCTCTACAGCTTCCTCCATGCCTCACAGGTGCATACTTATGTTAGACACTCAGGAGCTTTTCCTTGATTAAGCTCCACATTTCTAATGAGCCCAAAACCTGCAGTTTCCTTCCCCATATGATGCTTCCTAAATCTTGCCTCATCGCAACGTAATTGCCTTTTCCCAAGCTGTAGATATTGCCCAGTGGTATGCATCGGTCCGTTTCTATCACTAAAGTAAACATAACAGAATTGTGATCGCTATCACCAAAGTGCTCATCTATTTCCAACTCTAACTCCTGGCCGCGCTCATTACACAGTACCAAATCTAATGTGGTTTCACCCCTTGTTGGCCTGTCCACATACTGTGTCAGGATGCCCTCCTGCACACATTGGACAAAAACGGATCCAACTGTAGTACTCGTACTATAGTGTTTTCAGTCAATATTTGGAAAGTTGAAGTCCCCCATGACAACTACCTTGTCTGTCTCATTGCTATCGAGAATCATCTTTGCTATCCTTTCCCCAATATCTCTGGTAGTATTCGGAGGCCGATAGAAAACTCCCAACAGCATGACCTCTCCTTTCCTGTTTATAACCTTAGTCCATACTACCCCAGTTGATGAGTCCCCAAACACCCTCTCTGCAACTGCAATGCTGTCCCTTGACCAATAATGCCACTTCTACCATCTTCTCTGTTTAGATTAGATTAGATTACTTACAGTGTGGAAACAGGTCCTTAGGCCCAACAAGTCCACACCGTCCCTCCAAAGAGCAACCCACCCAGACCCATTCCCCTACACCTAACACTCGGGGCAATTTAGCATGGCCAATTCACCTAACCTGCACATCCTTTGGACTGTGGGAGGAAACTGGAGCACTTGGGGGAAACCCACGCAGACACGGGGAGAATGTGCAAACTTCACACAGACAGTCGCCCAAGGTGGGAATTGAACCTGGGGCGTCTGGCGCTGTGAGGCAGCAGTGCTAACCACTGTGTCACCGTGCCGCCTACTGTTCTGACTGAAACATCTAAATCCTGGGACCTGCAACAACCACTCCTGTGCCTGCTCTATCCATGTATCCGAAATGGCCACAACATTGACGTCCGAGGTACCAACCATGCTGCAAGTTCATCCACCTTATTTTAGATGCCCCTGGCGTTGAAGTAGACACACTTCAAACCAACACCTTGCTTGCCGGTGCCATCTTTCATCCCTGATACTTGATTTCGGATCTCCATACTCTCAACCTTTTGTATACTCGATCTACAATTTTGGTTCCCATCCCCTTGCTGGATTGGTTTAAACCCACCCCCAATAGCCTTAGCGAATATCCCCCCCCACCCCCCCCGCAAGGATATTGGTACCCTTCTGGTTCAGACAAAGACCTTCCTGCTTGTGCAGGTCCCAGCTACCCCAGGAAGAGCCCCAACTATCAAAGAATCCAAAACCCACTAGCCTGCACCATCCCTGTAGCCACGTGTTGAACTCCAATCTCTTCCTGTTCCTCGCCTCACTAGCACGTGGCACGGGCAACAAAACAGAGACAACAACTCTGTTCGTCCTAGCTCTAAGCATCCATCCTAGCTCCCTGAATTTCTGCCTTAAATCCCCATCTCTCTTCCGACCTATATCGTTGGTGCTCGATAGACCATGACCTGTGGCTGCTCCCGTTCCCACTTAAGAATCCCAAAAACACGATCAGAGACATTATGAACCCTGGCACCTGGGAGGCAACACACCAACCGTGAGTCTCTTCCGTCCCCACAGAACTTTCTTAATGTCCCCTAACTATGGAGTCCCCAATGAATACTGCTCTGCTCCTCTCCCCCCTTCCCTTCTAACCAGCAAGGATAGACACTGTGCCATAGCCCGGTGCCCCACTGATTTCCCCTGGTCAGTCGTCCCCCACAATAGTATTCAAAACGGTATACTTATTGTTGAGGGGAATGACCACAGGGGATCTCTGCAGTGCCTGCCAGTTGCACTTCCGTCCCTTGACTGTAACCATTTTGCCTTTTACTTGTACCTGAGGAGTGACTACCTCCCAGTAACTCCCCTCAATAACACTCTCTGCCTCCCGAATGATCCAAAGTTCATACAGCCCTAGCTCCAGTTCCCTAACGCGGTTTTCGTGGAGCTGGATTTGGGTGCACTTCCCGCAGATGTAGTCAGCAGGGACACTAGTCATGAGCCTCAACTCCCACATTCGGCAGGAGGAACATTCAAATGCCCTCACCTCCATTCCCACGATTCTAAATTCCCAAAGAGACTGTTGAAAAAACAAATAATAAAAAAAACTCGTTATCTTACCAATCTTACATTACCCACACCTCAACCCACCTACCACGCTCTCAGATACCTTGTCTCCTCCTATTTGTCTCTGTACCTCCTCGTCTCAAAAGCCTCATTCCAAATGAAGAGCTCTGGCCTGAAACGTCGATTCTCCTGCTTCTCGTGTGCTGCCTGCCCTGCTGTGCCTTTCCAAGTCCACAATCTCGACTCAGTGGCGAGGCAGTGGATTTGTGTTGGGGGCTGAAAATAGAGGCCTCACTTTTGCACAATTCAATTGTAGGAAATGTCTGCTCCAACAGGACATGATATCAGAGAAGTCCGGACAGTGTTTGACCTCGAGTGAACAGGGATTTGATGGTGATCACATCCACCTGGTAACCTGCTCTTTCACAGAAGTGGAGGCTGTGTGTCTGAAAGATTCTTGCAAATTTCCTGTCAACTTGTTGGTGCCTAAATCCCTTAACTTCAATTCTAGCTTCAGGCACAATCCACAGTCTGTGAGAGACTCTTTCTCATTCTCTTGATTTTAAAAAAATTATAACATCAATTTCACAGCCGATTAGAAGGGGTAGTTTTAATAAAGAATCACTCCACCATGATAAGATGAAGTCGCGCAATTTATACGAAATAGAACTTGATCAGAGTTTGAACATGGAAGGAAAAGGCCCCGGTTACAGTGGGAGACAATCCTTCACTTGTTGTGAGTGTGGACAAGGTTTCTGCACCCACCAGAGCTCACAAACTACAATCGTAGTCATATTTAAGTGAGACTGTAGACAAGTGATGATTCATTTCTCCATCTGAGCTGAAACCCCATGAAAGCAATGTCACCAGGAACAAGCTCAATGTGTGGGAAGGGATACACTCCTTCTCTGACCCACTGCGACACCTGCTCGATCACAATGACGAGAAATCATTTCAAAGTCTGGATTGCGGAAAATGCGATAACACATCCTGTGATTGGATTATCCAACACCATGATCATACTAATGAGAAACCTTTCATCTGTCCAGACTTTGGAAAGTATTATCATACCTCTGTGTAGTTGATGCATAGGAAATGTGCTCACACGAATGAAAGTCCTTTAGAACTTCTGGGGACCTGGCGTCCGATCCACGTGCTCATCCAGGGGACAGACATCTTCAATTCCACAACTGTGGGACTTGCTGCAAATGTTCGATCGATGTGAAGTCCCATCAATATTACTAACAGGTCTTTTCAACGCCCAGACGGTGACAAGTGTTGCAAATGTTCCTGGGGACTGACATGGCATCAACGTATTCACAAGGAAGAGACTCTTTAAATGCTGAGATTGTGGTAATCACTATACAAGTTCCTTGGGATCGTTTAATCATGAACGTCTTCACATTGTGGAGAGACTATCAAATATCCGGTGTGTGGGATGTGCTCTCGAGTCTCTGCAGGACTGATGTTCCATCGACATTTTCACAAGTTGAGAGACACTTCAATTGTTTTCATTGTGGGACTCGGTTGGACGATCATCTCAACTCTCAGTACACCAGCGAGTTTGCAGTGGGCAGAACGTATTTACACGCTTCATTTGAGAAAAACAGTTAGCTCACGCATCGACCCTGCTGAGACCGCAGAGAGATCGACTGGGGGAAGGAATTCACTCACTCATCGAGCCTGCTGAGAGAGCTCAGAGCGCAGAGTTCAACTGCGATTGGACTTTGTTGTTCGTGACATTCAGGACTGAAAGCAAAGTTTTAATATTTTAGATAAATCTCAAACAAAACAATTTTGTATTCAATACCGTACGAGAGGTCAATATAAGGATGGGATTCCGTAGTACTTGAAGCATCAACACAGGTTCTTAAGGACAAATGTAATAGAATTCTATGAGGAGGTAATGAGCAAGTGAGAAACAGTATATTCTGTGAATGTGATCAGCTTGAATTCGCAGCTGGTATTTGTCACGGTGCAGTATCGGAAGCTGCGAAATAAGGGTCTATGGTGTCAGGGGCAAAGTACTGGCATGGCTTGAGTTTTGGCTGACTGGCTGAAAACAGTTGAGTGAAAGGGTCTTTTCCAGGATGGCAGCGCGTGACGTGTGGGGTTCAGCAAGAGTCAGTTTTGGCACCACAACTATTCCCGTTATGCGTGACTGATTGGGTCAAAGGACCTGAGAGTTTTGTTGATATTTTGCAGAATACACAACAACATGTGGAAGGACAGATGGATTTGAGGAAGTGGGCAGGCTGCAGAATGACATGGACTTGCTGAATGCTTGGATAAAAAATTGTTGCAGTTAGAACACTGTGTGGAAAAGAGTGAGGTCATGAAGTAATGGCATGATTAGAGGCATAGACCATTTTGTGACGGGGAAAGGCTTCAGAGATCCCTCGGTTAAAGACACTTGAGAGATCCAGTTGAGGTTTCTCTTATGTTTAACATGCAGGTCCTGTTGGCCGTTCGGAGGGTAAATGCAATGTCGGCATTCATTCAGGCGAGTTAAGAACCAACTGCAGAGGTTTACAACTGACGCGATAAGAGGCTCTCGTCAGACGTATTTGGATTATCTGGAATAGCTTTTACCCTCATGTCTCAGGGGAGATATATTATGAGTGGTGGATAGGAGGTTTTCAATGGCTGACACAATGGTAGCACTGCTGTCTTCCAGCCTAAGCAACGCTGGTTCAATTTCTTCATCGGGCGACTGTCTGCAGTTTGCACGTTCTTTCCATATCTACGTGCGTTTCCTCCACAGAAGAAAAATACGTTGTTGACGTCATTTGGCCATGGGAAATGCAGAGTTACAGGAATCGGGTAGAGGTGTGAGCTTATGTGCAATGACCTTCGTATGTTTCATGGGTTCTTCTTGGGCTGATTTGCCTTTTCGCACATTGTCAGGATTCTATTAGAACAACGTTGATCGCAGGGATGAAGGACTTGTCGTCTAAGATTTTTTTTTTAAAAAAAATCACAGTTTCCATGTAAACATGCGATATCAAGTCAATCTCTTGAACAATATAAGGAGTAGAGGGGCATTCTTCAAAGGAAATCATGAAGGAAAAGCGAGAATATTAGATAGCCTTAGCACATAAATTTAAGTATAAAGTAAAGATATTTTATAAGTATATTCAGAGCTAGAGAACAAATCAGATCCCAGAATGATGCAAGAACTCACATTTGTCTTGCACCTCAGCAGATGGGAGAGATACTAAATGTTCATTTCACATTTGTGAACGAAATGGAGGCTGCAAACATTGATGTTTTGAAAGTAGTTCACATTGAAAAAAGGAAGTTCAGGAAGACTTGGAAAATATAAAGTTGGATATTTCTCTGGGATCTAATCTCGGGAAGCAAGGGCTTTGTGGGAAAAAGAGAAATAAACTGTTGGGCCCTTGGTAGAAATATTTTGCATCATCTATTACTGCGAATGATGTGCCCAATAAATAGGGTGTAGTTTTGTTGAGGAAGGGATGAATGGATAAAACGAAAATGATATACCTGTGAGGCTTGCTAAGGTCGTGGGTAAGTTGTTGGAAGCAATTCTGAGCAATCAGATTTATAAGTATTTTGAGAGACGAGTAAGGAATAGGGCTAATCAGTTTGGTTTTGTGCGAGGAAATTTCTGTCTCACAAACATGGTTGCGTTTTTTGAGGACGTAACAAAGAATATTGATGAGGACTAAGTGGTAGGCATTGTTCAGTTGGAATTTAATAAATCCTTTTAAAAGGTTCCACAAGGTTTATTAAATTTTAACATAGAATTCAACGTAAGCTTTACAATTCGAGATAAAATTAGTTTAATGGTAGAAGGTATTAACGGTGGTGGAAGGTAGTGTTCTGACTGGAGGACTGTTACCAGCTGTGTTCCACAGGGTTCAATGCTGAGCCCACTTTCGTTTTTCATTCATACAAATGATTTAGATATAAATGTATAAAGCATGGTCAGTGAGTTTGCAGATGAGATCAAGATTGGTAGTCGAGTGGACAGTACAAAAGGTTGTGTCAGATTGTAACAGTAGATTATCAGTAAAAAATACTGAAGTAATTTATTTGATTTATTTGATTTCATCTTGGTAATCAAATGCTGGACCGGCAGCTCGAACGAAATCAGAAGCACTGTGGTCAAAGCAAACGTTCACAGTTGAGGAAATACACAGGAATCAGGGTGATGTTACTGAGCAATTGCCTGTGTGTGATAACATCACCCACATGAATACACAGCATTTTGGTTTGCGCAAACAGGTGATCTCGACAAAGAATGTGAATGTCTGTGGAGAAATCGAAAAGGAGATTTATCAGAACAGTCAAAGAAAAGCGGAATATTATATCTAAGTTCAGGGTGGAGAAGTTGAATTTGTTCTACAGAGATCAAAAACGATTAAGGTGTGATTTGTTCAACATACCAAGGTTTTAATACGTTTAGGAAGTTAGAGGAAGAGCAGCTGTTCCCGTTTCATGGGAAACAAATGTATGATATTGTGCAAGAATTACTGCGAGTCAGAAGGTGAAACTTCCATGTTGCTTTTGTCTTAGCGAATAAAGTGGCATGATTTAATCTTGATACATAATTTGGTTTTCGTGTTCAAATCTGTAAATCCTCCTCTGACATGGTGTAAAATAATTTTGCAAAGGTCATCTGACTCAGTCCAGGACTGAAGTTCAGAAAAGAAGAAATATTTCTGTTTTTTTGGAGCTTGCTGTGTTCACATTCTCCCTGCCTCACTCTGTGTAGAAGGACTTATAAGCTTCCCGTCAGTGCAGGTGAGACATTCACAAAACCAACAAATATTGTCACCCACAATGCTTGACTTCAATTGTCACCACTTTGTGATGCGGTAAGTTTCATTGGCAAAGAAAGCACATTTATCACCATGAATCTTCCTTTCACCCTTTGTCTGCCCATCCACTCAATTTGAACACTGCTGTTCTGATAAATTTCACCTCTACTCTACTGTTGTTCTTCCGTAATTCGACGGAACCTCGAACCGAATCCTAACTTCATGGTAATTTCTGGTTGTTTATGTTACATCAATGACCAGACCAGAACAAGCTTGCAGGAAATTGAATAACACAAAAAAAATTAAAAATATCCTTCCAGAAAATTAACCGACTGCAGAGTCAGAATATGAGAAATGTCAGAGTGCAATGATATTTAGTCCATTTCATAATGCACAGGTATTCCTATCCGAGCTGAGTCTTTGCAAAATGTTTATTTACAATTGTGACAATTCCCTGCGGCAGATCCTCCCTCAATCCACAAAAATGTATGCTGCCGAAAACTATTTCAGTTCAGATTGAAATGGTCCATGATACTTTCCATCAACCCAATGTTTCCTGCACCATGTCAATTGAAGTGTATCCAGATGAGGTTCGAACTCCCAGCATTCTCCCAATGCTCCCTATTCCATGTCAACAGAAGTTGCTCCAGCTGAGTTTGGAGCTCCCAGCCTGGGCGTTTCTCGCGCCTCTCTGCCTTCATAGAAGGACTGCATGTTCACGGACTTTGTCACTGGCAGATGGAGTAGAGATCCACGCCTTCATTCCACTCCCAATTTCCGATCGGATCTTCGCCATTGCGCCACTAAATTTCTCTGACTCCAGACCTGGGAACCGGTGTGATGTGAGTGTTCAACAGTTGTTACTACGTGGTCCGTCTGCACTGTTAAAGTAAAGATGTGAAACTTCGTTGTTATTGAAACTTACATTTCAACAATTTGTGTACTATCGCCTCTACATTTCATTTTTGTTAGAAATCCATTGAACTCAGTCTTCAACATTCTCAATGATGGAATCTCCACAGCCAATGAAGGGATTGAAGATGACGATTAATTCCAATCTCAGTGCGTTGTCCTCTTGTGCATGTGGTGCCGTCCCTCGCCAATCTCAGCCATTGCATTTATTGCTTTTACTGTTGAGATTTTCATGTGATCGTGTAGTGGTTCGTCCTCTGCATTGTGGCCGAAGCAACCTCCATTCAAATCTGAGTAATGCGCATTTGTTCCATGTTACTCCATATAACCTGTAAAAAACAAACGCAGAAAGGAAACATTCAATTTTAATGTGAAAATACTCTCTAAGGCGATGATTTATTTGCTTAAAACTTCATCTGCATCGAATCTCGGAGAATTTTCTCCCTTTCACAATCACTATTCTTCCCTCCTCCCATGTCTCTGGGGCATTGCACAAATTAACATTCACTTTCACATTGACACCGTTAAGTTAGTGTTGCAGCTGTCACTATTGTTAGGTGAACACGCCCGAATACCACCATGAGGACCTTTAAGCCACTTAATTCAATCAGATAATGTGGTTGGTTATCAATCCTCATGTACAGTGTTTGATTTGCATGGACGAGAGTTCATTGGAGCACTGGGTTCATGAAAGGACACAGAACAGTTTCGAAGGAAAGAGACTTTATTATAAAAGACCAATGTTTGTGAATTCCCCACATTTATTTCAAGTCTTTATTCGTCTCTCACTAGAGTATTATGTACAATGCTGCAATTCACATAAAAGAATCGATATGACAGCTGTGGAAACGGTGCAGAAGTAATTTGCCAATATATTGTCTGGATTGAAGAACTTCAGCTATGATAGAGTTCAGACTGACTGGCCTTGTTTTTGTGAGAGCTGTAGAGATTGAGAGAAGACAGTATTGAGATGTAGGAAATAATGAGTGGAATGGATTGGGTACACTGAACGAAAAATTTCCCTATGATGGAGGGATCAATCAAACGGTAGCCATAGATTTAAGATAAGAGTCATAAATGTTCGAGTAGCTGTACATAGAAAACTTTATCAGCGAGGGAGTGGTTGGAATCTGGACATCACTGTTTGTATGTGTCAGAGCGGCAGAAATTCTCACAATTTTCAGAGATATTTAACTGTGAATTTGTAATGCTTAAGGCATACAACGTTAAATGATGGAAACTGAGATGAGGATAATCAAGCAGGTGTTATTGACAAGAACATGCACAAGTCGCTTGCAGGCTCAGTTCGCTCTGACATCCACCGTGTGGCGTTTTGTCACCTCAGTTGTGACGTGGGAGGCCAGGGTTCATTTTCCCACTGGGGCGGCTCTGACTGTTTCAGGGTTTCATGGTTTGTGTGAAGATCTGCAGTTCCGGTGAAGGGTGCAGATGGTGTGGGGATGTTCGGTGGTTTTGGGAAGTTGTTTTGCAGCCGCTTCCTCCCCTTTCTCGGTGATATCCTCAAGGCAGATGAATCTCGTGTGAAGCGCTGCTGTCCTGCAGCGTTTCGAATTGGTTTGATTTCCTTCCCACAGCTTTCAGTTGCTGGTTCTTGTCGTCCTTTGCATGTCCCAGTATGTTGGGTCCAGATCAACATGTTTTTGGATGTAGTCATTGGATGAGTCTCGTCATTCTAGAAATTCTCTGGCTGCACTCTATTTAGCTTGTCCTATTATTTTTGTGTTGATCCAGTCGAATTTGTTGTCCTCGTCATCGCTGTGCATTGCTACTCGGAACAGCTGGTTGTGTTGTTTACTGGATCCTCCAGAAATACTTTGCAACAGTAGATATTGCCGCAGGTCCATTGCCAAAATCAACGCTAGGAGGACATGCCATGACCCAACACACCAATCACTCTACATTATAGGTAAAAATAATGTCTCGGCACGTACAGCCAGACTCCTCTGACCACTCGGATTTATGAGACAACATAAACCGAAAGCCACGTTTGACAACAACTCACCAAAAAATGGACCCAATACCCATCATCTGCAGGACAAATTTGGACAAACAATGTTGCACGTAGTGACTGCAGGAAACATTATAAAGGACAGACAACTCACGATACACATTCATGAAGATCAACTTGACACAAAACACCACTGCCAGGTGTCCGCAGTAGGTTGACTCATGACACTGAGTGTCGCTGATTCCGTGGCTCGAAGCTCGGTTGGATGATAGTCTGCAGCAATGGAGAGTGCGTTGCTGAAAACGTACAGCAGGTTAGGCAGCATCCAAGAAGCAGGAGAATGGAGCTTTCTGACATGAATACTTCATCAGGCATTCGGCCAAAACGTCGATTATCATGCTCCTCGGATGCTGCCTGACCTGTGTTTTTCAGCAACACACTCTCGAATCTGACCTCCAGTATCTACAGTCCTCACTTTCTCCTCCGTCTGCAGCATTGGTTAGTTCCTTGTGTGAGGGAACTGTTGAGATCACAATGTAAAATTCGTTTGCTGATTGAGATATACAACCAGGTCCGTAACCCAAAAGAGTGTTTCTGTTGTTTTGAGTTTCCTTGCTGTTGAATGTGTGCTTCTGTGATCGCACAGATTGCAGTACTCTGGGGAGCGGCTGCAGTTATCTGCGTTCGGAACCGAGATGGTATTGATGCTGTTTGATTTGTTCTTAATTTGTGAAACAGTAACACAGTGACGGATCAACTGACATTGCAAGAAGGCATACAGGCGTGGAAAATATCGAGGTACTTGTGACATTTGATTAGAGATCACCGAAATCAAGGAGAAAAGAATTTTGAATTCTTTCGAGTCGTGATGAAGAACAACCAGGGAAATAAGTCACCAGCGGGTACAGTTTACAAGGGCACTCACAGGAAGCAAAATGCGAAATAAAACGTACAAAATGACGTAGACAGATGAAGGATGACAGTAATCATGGGTAAACTGACTTCCACTCCCCAGGTCCCCTAACTCCCACTCCCAGCCCCATTGGAAACAAATGTTAGCGAGCCATAAACATCAACGACATCCATTGGAACGATTCAAGTCTTTTCTAAACTTTCGATTAGACTATTAGTTTCAGTTATTTTTCTTTCCTGGGAAACAATCTCTTTCATTGTTCGCATTCGGAAATGTAGCCATCCTTTTTGTCAGGGAAAGAATATGTTCCTAAACTTTGTGCCGTGTATAATATTCCTCTGCGTCACACGTTTCTTCTACTTTCTCTCGATTTTAATAATCATCTCTCTTTTGACTCTTCCGACCAAAGTGCATGACCTCATAATCCGGACATGAAACTGCACTCACCCAATCTATCTATATGCCTATGCATATTGCCATGATCTTATCATAACATTCGCTCCCACGAGTGTGTATTGTCAGCAAATTTGGACACATTTCACACTGCCACTTGCTCCATGCTATTAACAGAGAGATAATTGAAGCCTTGAACATACCCAGTCTTGACAGGCCTTGGCTATAAATACTTCTACACACTTGCTACCCACTGAATGTGAGAACATCCTTCTCATTTGTTTCTTAAGAGGGTAACGCCTTCCCCTGAGATTGGGATCACTGGTCCTGCACTATTCTGGATATAAACAAGAGCAGGACAAACTTTTGAAGTAAAACATAATCTCACTGGCGTTTCCAGTGCCAGTTCTGAGTTTTCTTTTTTGACCTCTGTTTGAACAAACAGCCCTGATTGGCACATAATTATTGACAATGACATATCTGCTTCACAGGTGCTTGAGTGCCTGTGATTAAAGTGGAGCTGAAAAGTGCAATAGAAGTGCATCTTTATTAATCGACCATTGCCGTGTTATTAATCTCTCTGCTCATGAAAAGGGATCCTTCATATTCATTCTATCTCTCATCAATACCGAGCACATTTCCCTCACAGTTGATTTTACAATTTTTCTTGTTGGAAGAGTTATCACTGCAACTCCAGAAATCTCGCCTAAACAACTCGATATGTTCTCAGGTCTGCTCATTTCTTGACATGCAGTAAACTTGCGTTCTGAACAAGAAACGGACCTGACTCAAAGCGGACCTGTTTCTCTCTCCACAGATGATAAAGAAAAAGCATGGGATATGGGTTTCACTGATTTTATTTGAAACAAGTTGTCTTTTTCCATTAAACGTCTTCACTCCTCGTCCTCTGGTCAATTACCCTGGTCAGAGGCAGCAGTTCCTCCTGACCATTAATCCGCCCATCAACAGCTCTTTCTCCCACATCATTATAAACGTCCCCAAGAAATTTCCCATTAATCTTCTTTGCTCCAAACAAAACATTCCTAAGGTCGTGAATCGCTGTACATGGTGCAAAGCAGAGGATTGTGAAAAGATTCTGGGAACATGTTGCCACTTGTCAAGTGGGAAAACTGTCAACAAGCAAAACAGAAATCCCAGACTCGAGCTTTCTGAATCTTTAGATAATCCTTGGGCCGCGGATTCAGTGGAAAGTGAAGGGTGAAATGGCCGACTGGGCAGAGACAGTTTAGAAATCTTTCCGTTCTTTCAGAGGCCGGTACTTTGACTCTGATGTTCTCTGGACATGAAATGATCTATGATGGTGAAGGATTCTCGTTCCTGTACGTCAGGATGTCAAATCTCATCTCAGCTCCAGGGCAATTCGAAAACGCAGGAACAGATAGGACACTGAAAGGCTGAAGTGAGACAATCCCGGTTGGAGGATAACTGGTTCTGGTGTCATGGGTGCGTCTATAGAGGGTGGGATCAGACTATTACCATGTCTTTACCGTGAAGTTCCCTGGATTTATTTCGTAGAAAGTGCTAATTAAGGATGATTGTAAACATGGGAGGAGCAAGCTGCAGCTTGCATTCGGGGGTCTGTGATGCCGTTGGCTCATCAGTCTCTGTGACGATGTTAGTCAGTGCGTTCGGCTCTTCACTGACAGGTTACTGTTCTCCTACGACCCAGGAACAGAGCGACAGCTGTTCTCACAACATCTGTTTTTTCTTGTCCTCACAGTTTTGGGTTTTTACCAAGGTCAGGGAAATGTTCCACAGAAGCTCAAAGGGAGAAGTTCCCCGTTTTAGGAGAGCTGTTTCCTGGTGACATGTATGTGTTTGCAAAGCATGAGATCAGATTGTTCCTATTGTCCACAATGAATGCCCCAGGATTCATTTTGGAAACTTTAACCAATTGGGGACAATTTTCATTCTGCGAAGGGCAGGCGATAGCTTGAATTCACTGACAGTCTGCTTTAGAGACCCTGCAAGGGGCCTGCTACAAGGGACTACCTAGTCTCTGCAGAGCAATTAGTCCTCTCGTTTGGCTGTTAACCGAGAAAGTGTACACACGCATGGAGCGGCCGGTGTTCTTATCCATCCGACTCCTTTGCTGTGCACTTTCGGGTTTTTAATAGGGTCAGGGATATGCACCCAAAAGGAAACCAAATCCAGTGAGGAACCACAAATGCGTTTCTGTATTGTTAACTGGCTCGTTGTGGAACTCGGAATCTAAAACAAAAACAGAAACTAATGAAGGAACTCGGCAGGTTTGCCAGTACCTGTCGGAGAAAACAGAGTTCGGAGAAACTCCTGGAGAAGCTCCGAATCGTTGTCTCTGTTTGTCTCTCCCAATATGCTGCCAGATCTGTTTAGTTTCTCCTGCAATCTCTACCTTTCTTTTTAACTGAATGACCATTTCAACCATCGAGATTGATTACACAGACCAAACATGTCCTGACATTTAACCCTGTCGAAACTGTGGTGATTGAATTCAAAGAAACCAAACAATGATTGCCTGTCCCTCAGCTCCACAGGGAGGGAGTACTTGAAACCAGTTTAGTAGCTTCTGCAGATGTGGCCATGTAATTTAGGCGATGGGCCTTAAATGCAATGTGGATTCATCAGAAAGTTAAGCATTTTGCTTACTGTGATTGAAAGCCGCGAGTGAACTTGAAGAGTACTTGTTCTCTGCTTTCTTGTTTGAAATTCAATCGCAGGATTAAGTGAAATGCGTAAAACTCAAATAAGGAACGTTAGGAATCTGCAACTAACTGCCTGTCAGGCTGGAAAAGACAGAAAACTCCAGAGCAGGTAAGACCCATTTAGCTGTAGACTTCCATGACTGAATACATTTGCCCCTCTGAACCAATTGACGCCAAATGAGGTAAGAACAGTTCAGGGAATTGTGTTGGACTGGTGCAGACATATGGGCCAAAGGATATTATTGTACTAGACACTTCCATGGCCAGCTTCGAGGAGGTCATTTTGTCAAGTAATAGGACATTCTTTGCAAAATGTCCCTCGGCGAGGAAGGGTTCGAAGCTACTCTCCCCTGATTTTTCTGTCAGTCATGGTATTCATTGGGACATTTCAATTGGTAATAACTATTGCGTTGCATATTTGTGGACTCAGTCTATATGATAATTAGGACAACGAGGCCGTGATGTTTCATTACCCAGCAGAGAGCAAGCCCTTGCAGCTCACATTCCCTGGCTCTGCTTTTGAAATAAAGATTACTTTCTCGATGTGCATGTGTTTATATCAAACAGCTCATTGACATCGAGACTGGACGTTCAGGGGAAACTGGAGGTGTGACGGCGACAGAAACAGAACAAGACGAGACATGAAAGTGTTTAGATTTTGCCGTGTGTCCGTTGTTTTTAGGGAGGAATGTCTGCTGGGTGCTAACCTGTCAGGTCCCAGGAACCAGAGGGCTTGTTGTGGTGGGATTTGTGTTATTGAAAGTTTCACATGAGAAGCGTTTGGGACCATTTCAGCTCAGTATCCATTTCATATCGCGGCTCACAGCAACGGTGCACATTTTCTGCCGAAGTGCCTTGTATTCCACTTAAAGCCGCCTTTCTCCGGAGATACTTGTAGACATAAAACACATGGAATGGGTATAACCCTGAGGACTCTGTCACTATCGGGGAATGTGCCTGCGTGACTACCTCTGTATTGGAACATGAGAATACGTTCCTCAGAAGGGTTACAATTTCAAATCACATAGACAATCTCATTGCTGCAAACTGGGACGAGAATAGATGGATGCCTGATAACGTACGCTTCACGATGGACGAATGGCCCTTCACAACTCCTCCCCCACACGCTTTTTAAACTCGAGGCCAGAGAGAAACTGACCTGACGAGAAAATCGCTTCACAACCTACCAGAACCTTATTATTGTCCATTCTACTACCAATTTTGCAAACGTACTTACCATGCTTTCTATCTTCCCACCTACATCATTTATTTAAATGAAAAATAAAATGAATGTGCGATCAGCCAATGGGATACCATTGGTAACAGTCCTCCAGTCTGAAAACTACCTTCCACCACCATTCTCAGCATCCTGCTATCGAACTAATTTTATATCGAATTGGAATCCTTACATTTAACTTATGTGATTTAACTGTATGAATTAGTCAATCATGTGGAACAGTGTAAAAGCTTTTATTAAAGCCCAAGTGAGCAAACTCTACCACTATGTCCTCATTGATCTTCTTGGTTACGCCCTCAAAAAACTCAATCAATTTTGTGCAAAACCATGCTGATTATCCCGATTCATTCCTTGTATCTAAAAATTCAAATAAAACCTATCGTTTAGAATTGCATTCAACAACTTACCCACGAGCATAACCAGACACACAGGTCGATCGATCCCAGACTTCTCCATGAATTCCTTTCTAAACAAAGGCACAACATAAGCCATCCCCCAGTCATTCGGCGCCTCACTCGTAATAATACGTGATAAAAATATTTCTACGAAGGGCCCAACAGTTTCATCCCCTAACTTCCCACAAGTTTCCGGGATACAGGAGATCAGATCCCAGAGAAATATCCAACTTTATATTTTCCAGGTCCTCCAGCACTTCCCCTTTTCAATGTGAACTACTTTCAAAACATTAGTATTTAGGTGTACCAGCCATTTCGTTCTCCACAGTGTAAACTGACGCGAAATGAACATTATATGTTTCTCCATCTGCTGAGGATCAAGACATAGCTGAGCTTTTACATCTTAAAGTGGTCCTATCTGGTCTTAATTTCTTAATGTACTTGCAGAATCTCTTTAGATTATACTTAACTTTATGGTCTGAGTCTATTTAATATTCTCCATTGACCTTTATGATGTCCTCCTCAAGAATGTCCCTCCACTCCTTATATCGTTCAAGACGTTCGCTTGAAACCATGTGTTTAAAAAGAAGGTGTCACCTCCGTTAAAAAAATTCTTATGACAAGGCCTAAATCCCTGCGATCAACGTTGTTCTAACGGAATACCTAAAATGTGCAAACCGGACATTTGGACCAAGAAACCCCCACGAATCATGCGACGGGAATCGCACCCAACTCACACATCTATCCAATTCCTGTAACTCTGAATTTCCCATGACGAAAGAACGTCAGCCAAACATCTTTAGTCTGGGGAGGAAACGCAGGCTGAAACGGAGAGGATGTGCCAACTCCAAATTCGCATTCGTCCAAAGTAGATATTGAACAAACATCGCGGAGGCTGCAAGACATTAGTACTCACCACTGAGTCAGCCATTATAAACCTCCTATCCACCACTCAAATCATACCATCACTTAGATATGGGGCCAAAACCTATTCTCAATGTTCCAAATGCAATGGTCCAGAGCCTCCTATTGACTGAGGCCTAAACCTTTGCACGTGCTTTTTAATTTGCTTGAACTGAACGCCGACATTTTATTTGCCTTCCTAAACACCAACTGAAACTGCATGCTAAACGTAAGAGAAAATTGATCTTGGAATTATTTCTGCTTTCCAAACATATGACCTCATATTTTCCTCAAAGTATGGCAACTACAACGTTTTTCGAAGCACTCACCCCGTTCAAGTCATTCTGCAGCATGCCCGCTTCATCAATAAGATCTGGCCTTCCACCTATTATTGTGTCTTCTTCAAATGGAGCAACAACACCCTCAGTTCCTTTGAATGGATCATTCATACATAAGGTGAATAGCTGTGGTGCAAACCCTGACTCATTTGAACTCCACTAGTCACGGGCTGCCATCCTGGAAGAGACCTCTTTACCCAACTACCTGCCTTCTGCCAGTCATCCAAGCCTCAATCCATGGCCTCTTATTTAGCAATTTGCCATACTGCACCTTGACATATGTCTATGGAAATTCAAGCCGGTCACCTCCACAGGCTTGACGTCGTCTCACTTGCTCATTACCTCCTCAAAGCATTCTAATATATTTGTCAAATGTGATTTCTCCTTGACAACCTGTGCTGATGCTTCACGTACTCTATAATCCCATCCTTCCAATGACCCTCGATGCTGTGTTTAACACAAAGTTGATTTATTTGATTGTTATCTAGAATATTAAAACCTTGCTTTCAGACCTGAATGAGAAGAGCAAAGTTCAATCGGTGTTGAGATATGTAAACTCTACGCTGTCTCTTTAGGGTCGACGAGTGAGTGAATTCCATCCCTCAGTGGGATCCCTCTACTCTCTCAGCAGGTTCGATGAGTGACCTAACTGTTTTTCTCACATGGAGCAGGTAAATGCTTGCTGACAACTGCAAAACAGATGGTGTACTGAGAGTTGAGATGATTGCTTGAACCTCTTCCTGGAATAAATACACTTGAAACGTCTCTCACAATTCGAAAATATCGATGGGACATCAGTTCCACAGAGACTAGAGAGCACATCCCACAGACTACATGTTTGAAAGGTCTCTCCTCAATGTGAAGACGTTCAAGATATACTGTTCCCAGGAACGTTGATAGTGATTAATGTCTATCTTCAGTGTGAACACGTTGATGACACGTTAGTATTCAGGAAAGAGTGCAACACTTCCCGCAGTCAGGGCATTTAGAAAGATCTGTTAATACTGTGTGAAAGGTCATGAGCCATCCGGTCGCTCGGACGTTACAGCACGTCCCACAGATTTGGAACTGGAGATGTCTCTCCTCCGGGTGAGCACGTGGATCACACGTCAGGTCTTTATGATTCTTAATGGACTCTTATTTATGTGAGCATATTTCTCAAAGATGAAGCACATTGAGGGTTGATAACATTTTCCAAAATTCGGAGAGATAAAAGGTTCATCATTAGTATGAGCGAGGTGTTCGGTTCTCCAATGGCTGGAAGTTTCAAAGCATTTTCCGCAGTTCAGACATTGAAATAGTTTCTCATCATTTTGAACGAGTCGGTGTCGCAGCAGGTCAGAGACAGAGTGAATCCCTTCCCACACTCTGAGCAGGTGAATGGCTTGTTCCTGGTATCATTGCTTCCACTGGAATTCAGCTCAAACAGGGAGTGGATCCCCACGTTTCCCCAGTCTTTCCTCAGTATGACTACAATTGAGGTGTGTAAGGTCTGATGACAGGTAGAAGCCTCGTCCACACACACAATAAGTGAACGATTTATCTCCTACTGCAACCAGAGCTTTTTCATTTCATGTTCGAAATCTGATCAAGTTGTATTCAGGATAAACTGCGTGGCTTCATCAGATTATGTTGGAGAGGTTGGTTTGTAAATCTTCCCCTTCTAAAATCCTGCGAGACTGATGTTATCCAAAAATGAGAGTGTGAAACCGTCTTTCAAAAGACTCTAGATTCTGTGTGAAGATAAGGTCTGAAGGTAAGGGATTTTCGAGACGAAGAATTTGAAGAGAATTTTGTCAGAATCTTTCATGCACACAGCCTCCACCACAGAGACGAGCGGGTCAGCAGGTGGATATGAACACGATCACCTCCCTGTTCCCTCCAGGTCAAACACTGTCTTGACATGTCTGACATCCAGTCCTGATAGAGCAGGCATTTCTTAAAATTGAATCATTGCAAAACTGAGGCATCTGACTTCTGTCCCGAACTCAAAATCCACTGCCTCGCCGCCACTGAGTTGGAAGTGTGATATTGGAAGAACACAGCAGGGCAGGCAGCATCCAATGAGCAAGACAATCGACGTTTCGGGCACGAGCCTTCATCAGGAGAGAGGCTCGTGAAGCGAGGGGGTAGAGAGACAAATGGGAGCGTGTGTGGCTGGGACAAAGTAGCTGAGAGTGTGATAGGAGAATGGAGGTGGGGGTAAAGATTATAGGTCGCAGCGCAGGGTAGAACAGATAGGTGGGAAGGAAGATGGACAGACAGGACAGTTCATGAGAGCGGCAGAAGCCCTGGACCTGAATGAACTTGGCTGTGTGGGAGGGAGAGTTGACATGTTCGGCCAGGAGCCAGTGGTGTTGTTTCGTGCGGGTGTCCCGGAGAAGTTTTCCGAAGTGGTCTTTAATTAGGCATCCGATCTCCTCAGTGTCGAGGAGACTGCAAAGGGAACAATGGATACAGTAAATGACATGCATGGAAATGCAGGTGAAAATCTGATGGACATGGTAGGGTTCTTTGGGGCCTTGGACAGAGTTGAGGGCGGAGGTGTGGATGGATGTTTTGCAAATCACGTGTTCGAATGAGAAGTTTGCTGGGAGCGGATGGGAGGATAGTTTGGCGGGGGCGTGCACCACCAAGAATTCGAAGAGGGAATGATATTTACAGAAAGTGGGTAGGGGTGGGGAGGGAAACACATCTTAGTTGATGGGTTTCATTTGCAGCTGACGGAAATACCGGAGGATGACATGATGTCTTCAGAGGGTGCTGGATTTTAAAGTGATGTAGAAGGGAGTTCCATCCTCGTCTCAGTTGGAGGGATGGGTTTTGGGAGTGGAGTTGAGGGAAGTGGATGTGATGAGCTGAAAGGCATCATCGACCAAGTCCTAGGAGAAAATGCCTCGCCACTGATTCAATCTCCTCCCTGGTAATTGTCTGCGTCTGAACAGGCACGTCATAACCATGGTGACATACTTCACTTCCTGATGTGTTTTTAACCACATATCCCCAACCTCACCATGTCAGCCGACTTGCAATTCATTACATCATTAACTCTTCCAGGTCTCTGCTCTTCTGCAGCTCAAACTCTAATCCATTCGTTTGGAAGTCACGGTCATAATACACTTCCATCCGTCCTTTCAAATTCCCTCCCTGCTGTTGTGCTCGTGATGCAAGGAATATGGAGAGAGTGGAGTTGAACATGTGGCTACAGGGATGGTGCAGGAGGGAGGGTTTTGGATTCTTGGATAATTGGGGATCTTTCTGGGGGAGGTGGATGGTCTTCATCTGATCCAGAGGGGTACCATTATCCTGGGGGAAAATTCGCTAAGACTATTGGGGTGTGTTTACACTAATCCAGCAGAGGGATGGGAACCAAAATTGTAGTTCAAGTATCGAAAAGTTTGAGAGTAGGGAGGTCCAAAACAAGTTTCAGGGTCGCAAGATTGCACTGGGAAGCAAGATGTTGGTTTGGAGTATGTCCACTTCAACGCCAGGAGCATCTGGAGTAAGGTCGATGACGTTACAGGATTGGTTGGTACCTGGGAATTCGGTGTTGTGGCCATTTTGTAGACATGAATAGAACAGGGACATGAATAGTTGCTGCAGATTCCAGGATTTAGATGTTTCAGTAAGAACAGAGAAGAATGTAAAAGAGGGGGGACCTGTGGCAGTGTTGGTCAAGGACAGTATTACAGTTGCAGAAAAGATGCTTGGAGACCGTCAACCGAGGTAATATGGGCTGAAGTTAGAAACCGGAAATGAGATGTCACCCTGTTGGTTATTTTCTATAGGCCTCCGAATAGTTCCAGAGATGTAGAGGAAAGGATAGCAAAGATGATTCTCGATAGCAGTGAGAATGACAGCGTAGTTGTTATGGGGGATTTCAACTTTCCAAATATTGACTGGGAACACGATAGTGCGAGTACTATAGATGGGTCAGTTTTCGTCCAATGTGTGCAGGAGGGCTTTCTCACACAGTATGTAGACAGGCCAACAAGGGGCGAGGCTACATTAGATTTGGTACTGTGTAATGAGCTCGGCCAGTTGTTAGAGTTGGAAGTAGGTGAGCACTTTGGTGATAGCGATCACAATTCTTTTATGTTTACTTTTGACAGAGAAATGCGTAGGTGTGTACCACTGGGCAAGAGTTACAGCTGGGGGAAAGACAATTATGATGCGATTAGGTCAGATTTAGGAAGCATAGGATGGAGAAGGAAACTGCAGTGGAGAGGCACATTAGAAATGTGGAGCTTATTCAAGAAAACGCGACTGTGTTTCCGAGATAAGTATGTACCTGTCAGGCAGAGTGAAAGCTGTCGAGAGCGGGAGCCGTGGTTACCGAAGGAAGTAGACTGTCTGGTCAAGAGGAAGAAGAAGGCTTATATTAGGATGTGAGGCGAAGGCTCAGTTAGGGCGCTTGAGTGTTACAAGTTAGCCAGGAAAGACCGAAAGAGAGAGCTCAGATGAGCCAGGAGGAGACATGAGAAGTTTTTGGCGGATAGGGTCATGGTCAACACTAAGGCTTTCTATCTGTATTTAAGGAATAAATGAATGACGAGAGTAAGATTTTGGCCAATCAGCAATAGCAGTGGAAAGTTGTGTGTGGAGTCAGAGGAGATGGGGGAAGCACTAAATGAATACTTTTCAACAGTATTCAGTCTAGAAAACGACAATGTTGTCGATGAGAATACTGAGATACAGGCTACTAGGAGGAGATATTAGAAATCTTGCAGAATGTGAAAATAGATAAGCCCCCTGGGCCGGATGAGCTTTATCCTAGGATCTTCTGGGAAGCCGTGGGGAGATTGCCGAGCGTTTGGCATTGAACTTTAAATCGTCATTGTCTCCAGGAATAGTGCCATGAGACCTGAGGATAGCAAATATGGTTCCCATGTTCAAGAAGGGGAGTAGGGACAATCCTGTTAATTTTAGATCAGTGAGCCTCACTTCAGTTGTTGGTAAATTGTTGGAAAAGGTTATAAGAGATAGGATTTATAACCATCTTGAAAGGAATAATTTGTTCAGGGATAGTCAGCATGGTTTTGTGAAGGGTAGGTCGTGCCTCACAAAACGAACTGATTTCTTTGAGGTGACCAAGCAGGTCGATTGGAGTAAACCGGTTGATGTTGTGTATATGGATTTCAGCAAGTCGTTCGATAAGGTTCTCCACAGTAGGCTATTGCACAAAATGCGGACGAATGGGATTTTGGGAGATGTAGCAGTTTGTATCAGTTATTGGCTTGCTTAAAGAAGACAGAGGGTGGTGGTTGATGGGAAATGTTCATCCTGAAGTCCAGTTACCAGTGGTATACCGCCAGGGTCGGTGTTGGGTCCACTGCTGTTCGTTATTTTTTATAAACGACCTGGATGAGGGCGTAGAAGGGTGGGTTAGTAAATTTGCAGACGACACTAAGGTCGGTGGTGTTGTAGATAGTGATGAAGGATGATGTAGTTTACAGACAGACATAGATGAGCTACCAAGCTGGGCTGAGAGTTGGCAAATGGAGTTTAATGCCGACAAGTGAGAGGTGATTCCTTTTGATGGGAACAACCGGAATGCAAAGTATTGTGCTAATGGTAAGTTTTTCTTGGTAGTGTAGGTGAGCAGAGAGATCTCGGTGTTCAGGTAGAGAGATCTTTGAAATTTGCCATCCAGGTTGACAAGTTTGTTAAGAAGGCATACAGTGATTTAGCTTTTATTAATTGAGGGATCGAGTTCTGGAACCATGAGGTTATGCTACAGCTGGACAAAACTCTAATGCGGCCGCACTTCGACTATTGTACACCGTTCTGGTCACAACACTATAAGAAAGATGATGAAGCTTTGGAAAAGGTGCAGAAGAGATTTACTCGTATGTTGCATGGTATGAAGGGAAGGTCTTACGAGAAAAGGGTGAGGGACTTGTGGTTTTTTTCGTCAGAGAGAAGAAGGTTGAGAGGTGACTTAATAGAGACATATAATATAATCATTGGGTTTAGATAGGGTGGACAGGGAGAGCCTTCTTCCAAGAATGGTGACGGCGAGCACGAGGGGGCATAGAATTAAATTGAGGGGTGATAGATACAGGACAGATGTCAGAGGTAGTTTATTTACTCAGAGAGTAGTAAGGGTATGGAATGCTTTGCCTGCAACGGTAGTAGATTCGCCAGCTGTAAGTACATTTAAGTCGTCATTGGACAAGCATGTAGACGTACATGGAATAGTGTAGGTTAGATGGACTTCAGATTGGTATGACAGGTTGGCGCAACATCGAGGGCCGAAGGGACTGGACTGCGCTGTAATGTTCTCTGTTCTATGTTCTATGGTCTAACTCCTCTGCTTCTATTTGCGTGTACTTGCGTTCTGTTCACTGTTTCATTGTGCATTATCTGAATGGCATTTTTACGAACGCCCATTTTCCCAAACGTGCACTGCGGCCTTCGCAGTTTTATCTTTCCACAAGGGCTCCCACAGGGTGGAATGGAAGGAGTTGCAGGTTATTCACCCAATGATGTAATCCTGAGGTCTTCCAATACCTCTCCAGCATGTGGGAGTACTCACAATAAGGGTTGCTCATCCATCACCGGGCGGCAAAATTTCAAATTTTTCATCATGTTCTACAAATCTCTTGACTGTCTTCCCTCTAGCTATCACTGTCATGTCTCCAGCCCACTCAAGAGCAAATAGAGCTGGTCAATAGGATTCCAACCCAGCCAGCGGACACGACACCCAAGATTATGTTTTAAAGTTCACTCTCAGATATTCTGAATTCCCTCGAATTCCAAGTTCTGGAGCACGTTCGATTTGAACTGTTTCACGTTTGGTGCCTAAAAGTCACCTGCCAAGACCATAAATTATGAATTCCCGTGGCAACGTAAATCGCACCAGGCAAAAGGAAAGGAATTACTCACCAAGTGATTAAGAAAAACTGCAATACATGCTGAAATCAAGGGTAATGAGCTGGTATCAATACTACATCGTACCTTTTATATAAAAGAAGCTTCAAAGCTTTTACTTTGTGTGAGTTTAAACAAATGTTGATCCCTGTCACATTATGAGATATTGGGAAGCTGACAAAGTGTTATATCAAACAAGTGATCAAAGAAGTGAGTTTCAAGTCGTATTTTGTCACACAAAACGAAGCTTGTATCACAAAACTGAGATGACCGAAGTTTTTCTGCTAGATGTCATCATCTTTTGTCAGTCTCAAAACGCTTCATATGTTAGTGCTGCCATAGCTCAGTGGTTCGAGCCCGGGGTTGTAACCTCGATTCACACTGCAGCCTTGCTGAATTTTCTTGAAACTAATGCAGCAAGCATCCGAAGGTGCGTTCTCCATGTTGTTAGGAATTATTTTTGAAGGCATAGCTGGAAGTCATTTTATAGGCAGACCACCCGCCCCCCCACCCCCCTCCCCCCCGTCCCCCCCCCCCCCCCCCCGTCCCCCCACCCCTAGGCCCCATTTCTTTCAGTTTGGAAGTCTACATACGTGTTTTTCCTTCGAGGATCATGAGGATGACAAGCTTCTGATGCGAAGAATGCCTTCGTTTGGCAGGAAGAACAACGTGATTCATGAAAAGCAGAAAAGTAACGGTGAAACAATGGGGGAAGAAACGTACAGGGATGTGGTTGAATGCTGCTGTTCCTTATGTAGAGACATGAATCTGCTGGAATCCATTTAAAGAGGCAGGAAGTTGGAAGACCGCAGCTTGCCAGGCTGCCTCAGAGTTGGAGAAGTCAACATTTAACAGGTATCAATTATTGCCGATTGGGACAATCCTTGAGGGACAGCCTCCCGCCTGTTTACCCTTCTGCTTATGTAAACAGAATCGGGTTTTAAAGCGAGTCATGAAGACAGAATAGTCCAAACGGGTCAATTCCTCATTTTTTGGAAGTTGGGCTCTCCTGAGACCTTCGTCACTTTCAAACGATGTGTCTGTATAGTTCCCTCTATGGGTCAAAATGGGGTTTAGTTGTCCCGCAGTTCATGAACAAATTTGACGGTATCTGACTTCAGTCTCATTCATGGTTCAGTTGAGATTAAAACTTTGCAGGGAAAGCCTCATTCAGATGAACATTTCAGACGTCAGGCTGTGGGCCAATGAGTGGAAAGTGGAAACGAGAATATTTGGATGTTTGATGACTGGCACTGACATAATGTATTATTCTGTGCTCTAAAAGCACGGTGTCACAAACACTCTTTTTTGGAAGGAATTTCTCATCGCAGGAAAAGAAACCTGTGCTGTTAAGAGAAGACGCAATTGCACATGCCGTCCTTCCTGGTCGACTAGTGGTTACCACACAGCGCTTTCACCGCTGTGGTTTGGGTTAATTTCTTGGTCAGGGAATCTGGATTTATTGTTCCTGATAAGGGCAAGAACAAAAGTGAGCGTCTTTGACATTTCAAACGCGTCCGCATGTGCCTTGCATAATTGTGCAGGGCCGCAAGGTGGCTCACTGGTTATCACTGCTGCCTCACAGCGCCACAGATATGATTTGCCTACAACTGGGTCGACTGTCAGTAAGGTGCCTTATTCAGGAGCAAATAAAGAGAAAAAGGGTAAGGAATTGTTCTGTGAGGGTTAATTCCAGGAGGGGTTGTGTGCATTTGTTGCATCGAATAGGCAATTTCTGAACTGTAGGCATTCCATGTTCCCTTATTGTGTTGCTTTAGCACATGTTCAGACAAGTGAGAAAAGTGAGGAAAAACAGGCACGACCAAATCAGTGATTGATCCATTGTGCAACAACCAACGGATTCACTTTTGACTGAACTAGCTCCCATTTTCCCTACATTGGTAATGGTAGTATGCAGCATTAGAACGGGTTTTCATGTGTTGTTTTGGCGCCAGCATCCTTTCTCAACATGGACTATACTGGGACAGAAAGAGATGATAAAAGACATGGATGGCGATGACTGGAATGAAAAGACATCAGGAAGAATGGACAGCGTTTACTTGGAAACAGAAAAATGGAAAGGAAGCCAACGATGTTGTGGGGGAGAATGCCCTTTGAAAAGACAAAGCGGGGTTTCATGGGATGGTGGAAAAGACGAATAGATCATGTGGCGTGAAACCAGGTAAAACTGAGTTGTGTCCGTATAGAAGGTTTCTAGGCGATGTGAATTTGGTGAGAGCAAACAGGAGGGAAATTCCCTCATTCGGATGGATCTAAATCTAGAGTATAGAACTTGAAAACCAGCGATGAATGATAAAGAGAAGTTTGGAGCTGGCATTCTTTTTCTTTCTACAGCTATTGAATTCGAAAATGATTACTTTTTCTCAGGAAAAATTATTCAGAAGCTTATTCTAAAACATTTGTAAAGACGCGTGCAGACACACAAGGAGTGAATTTCACCGGGATATGGAGTCTGGGCGGCTAGAATGGGTACAAAAGGTGCACACTCTCTAATTGGTTAACGTTAATTGGAAAGAAACCTCATAACTCCTGCAACTGAGCATGACTAAGTGTAGAATGAGCTGATTCTGAGGAAAGGTTGAGCAACTTGTTCGACGTGAACTTCTATAAAATGTAAAAGAACTGAGCAGTTTGTGTTAGCTCAGCATTAAAGGGAAGCCGGTTAGCACAGTCTGCTGCATAACTGGTTTTTGATATAAAGTTATGCCAACAGTGTGGGAGTAATTTGCGCAATGTCTCAGCATACCGTCAGGATCCTGATCTCCCAACTCAGCTCATAAATTAGACGGTGGCGATAATCAAAGTGAAACTATACTATCGTGAGTTGGAACCGACCTGCCGATGCGATGCACCTTTGTTCTTTCATTTGTTGCATTGGAAAATTTGGCTGCAATCACAGAGAAGGGAGTGAGTTCATTTGCAGCTCACTCATCTCCCCCAACCATATCTAGTGACAAGGCACGAAAAAAAATCCTGTTTGAATTCTGTAATCTTCATAGCAGTACTTAAAAACATCTTTGTCATTTCTATTCCAGTTTTTCTGATAACAACCAACATGTCCAATGAGATAAACCTAATAATTTTCGGATTGTTTTAATGGACTGTGCGAGTTTGCAGTAATATCAGTAATTTGATACGAGCTAAACATCCTTTCCAGAATTTAACACAGCGCAGGATCAGCGACATGAGAAACGTCATCGACTTAAAAAATCACCTCTGTATCTCTAGTGAGTGATGGATATTCACTCAGGGAGTCTTTATGGCTGGTCTTAAGTAACTGAGGTATTTCCCAAGGACAGAACACTCCACAAAATCAGATATTTTTTGACTAAAAGCTGTTTTACTCAATGTTCTTTTGCAACTTACATATATATATGCACACACACACACACATACATGCATGCATGCGCACACACATTTATATATATATATATATATATTATGGGCGGTACGGTGGCACAGTGGTTAGCACGGCTGCCTCACAGCGTCAGAGACCCGAGTTCAATTCCCGCCTCAGGCGACTGACTGTGTGGAGTTTGCACGTTCTCCCCGTGTCTGCGTGGGTTTCCTCCGGGTGCTCCGGTTTCCTCCCACAGTCCAAAGATGTGCAGGTCAGGTGAATTGGCCATGCTAAATTGCCCGTAGTGTTAGCTAAGGGGTAAATGTAGGGGTATGGGTGGGTTGCGCTTCGGCGGGGCGGTGTGGACTTGTTGGGCCGAAGGGCCTGTTTCCACACTGTAAGTAATCTAATCTATATTCCATTCCAAATTTTCTGAATTCACACACACACGCATATGTGTGTGTGTGTGTGTGTGTGAATTCAGAATATTCGGAATGGATGGTCGGCCATTTGAATGTTATTCCTGTAGAATGTGCGAGCGAAGAGTTTTCAGTAATGTCTCTGACATTTGAATCTACGGGAAGTGCACCCAACTCCATCTCCTTGGTAACAGCTTTAGGGAACTGGAGCTGGACATTGGATCTTTCGGAAGTCTGAGGTGAATTGAGAGGAGTTATAGGGAGGCAGTTACACTTCAGGTAAAAGAAAAAGGTCGATGGGATACAGTCGGGAGACGATAAGGGAACAGGCAGCCAGTGCAGGCATCCACTTTGGCTGTGCCCATCTGTAAGAAGCATACCGTATTTGTTACTTTTTGGGGGGATGACATATGAGGGGTAAGCCATGGGGTACAGATCTCTGGCACAGTGTTTGTCCCTGTGATCAGAAGGGTAGGGGAGAGGGGAGGAGAGCAATAGTTATTGGGGACTACATAGTAAGGGGGACAGACTGCAGTTTCTGTGGGTACAGGGCAGGCTCATGATTGATGTGATACCTCCAAGTTACCAAGGTTTGTGATGTCTCGCAGCGTGTTTTCAGGATCCTTAAGGGGAGGGGGAGCAGCCCGTGGTCATGTTTCACATATGCACTGACAACATATGTAATAAAAGTGATGTGGATGTATGGCAGAAATTCAGGGATCCAGGGTGACATCTTAGATCTAGATCAAACAGAGTTGTTCTCTATGATTTGTTACACATGCCACGTTGGAGTGAGGGAAAAAAATAGGGAGAGAGCAGATGAACGCGTGGTTGTAAGGATGGTGCAGCTGATAGGGATTTGGATATCTGGATAGTTGGGGATCATTCTGGAGTCGGTTGGATCTCAATAAACAGGATTGTCTTCACCTGACCCGGAAGGGTACCAACATCCTGAGTGGATAATTTTCTAAATCTCCTCAGGAGGGTTTAAACGAATTCAGCAGCTGAGTGCGAACCTGAATTTTAGCTGCAGTTTGCTGGAAGTTTTGAGTGGTTAGGACATAAATAGGTTTTCGGGTTTGCGAGTGAATGCTGGCAAGAATGAAGGTGGTTTGAAGTCTGTCTACTTCACCGCTAGGAGCATCTGGGATAAAGCAGGTGTCATTGGTTGTTAACTGGGACTTCAATATTGTGGCAATTTCAGAGACATGAATGGAGCACTGAAATGAATGTTTTTTCCTGGCACCTCAGTTTCGATTTTTCAGTAAGAACAGGGAAGTCGTTAAAGAGGGGGAGATGTGGCATTTTTAGTCAAAGACAGTGCTATGGTAGCAGAAAGGATATTTGGTGAGGACCCGACTAAATCTGCTGAACTAGAATGGGCTGAGATTAAAATCAGGCAAGTGGAGGTCACCACCAAAATGTTCTAGAGATATGGAGGAAAAGATTGCAAAGATGATACTGGATAGGAACGGAAGTAACAAGGTAGTTGTCGTGGAGAAGTTTAACTTTCCAAATATTGATTGGAAATGTTATTGTTTGATGAGTTCTGATTGGTCAGTCTTTGTCCAATGTGTGCAGGAGGGTTTCGTGACGCAGCATGTAGACAGGCCAACAAGAATCAAAAACATTGGATTTGTCCTGCGTAATGAAGCAAGTCAACTGTTCGATTTGGAGATAATTGAGCACTTTGGTGATAGTGACCACAATTCGGTATGTTTGTTTAGTGATGGATAGGAATATATATATATATATATATATATATATATATATATCGCAGAGCATGAGGTACCGCTGGGAGAAAGGCCACTATGATGCGATCAGGCAAGAGTTAGGATGCACCAGATGGAAAAGTAAACGCAGGGGTTTTGCACACCTGAAATATGGAGCTTGTTCAGGGAAGCGCTCATGCATGTACTTGATAAGTGTGTGTGCGTCATGCAGGGAATATGAGGTTGAGACAGGGAGCCATTTTTACTCAAAAAGTTGAATTTCTTGTCAAGATGGAGAAGGCGGTGCATGTAAACATGTAATATGAAAGCTGAGTTAGTGCACTTGAAAGTTAAAAGGAAGGGCCAAAAGAGAGAGCTACTCAGAGCAAAGAGGGGACATTAAAAGTCTTTAGCTGGTAGGGTCATTTAAAACCCTGAAGCTTTCTCTTGTCATTTCAAGAATAAAATAATATCTAGGATATGATTAGGGCCTGTCAAGAACAGTAGGAGGACGTCGTCAACGGAGTCCGAGGATAGGAGAGGCGCTGAATGTATATTTTTCATCATATCTCAAATGAAAAAGACAATGCTGTCGAAGAGAATTTTGAGATGCAGTCTGTTAGAATAAACGAAATTGATATTCATAAAGACGAGTTGTTCGCAATTCTTGAAAGCCTGAAAATAGATTGTCACCTGGGCTTGATGGGATGCATCATAGGATTCTCTGGGAATCGTGGGAGGAGATTGCAGAACTTTTGACTACCAACTTTATTTCGTCAGTGTCTATGTGATTAGTGCGAGAAGACTCGAGTTCAGCAAATATTGTCTCCTTCTTCACGAAGAGGAGTAGTGAGAACGCTGGAAATTATAGAACAGTGAGCCGCATTTCCTTGTAGTTGAAGTTTTGGGAAAGGTTATGAGAGATATGATTTATGGTCACCTAAGCAGGAAGAAGTTGATTCGCTGCAGTCAACACGATTTTGCGAATAGCAGGTTGTGCCTCACAAACTTTATTGAGTTCTTTGAAAAGGTCAACAAACAAGTGGATGAGAGTAAAGTGGTCAACATGGTGGATATGATTTTCACGAATGCACGGTCGGCTGTTGCATAAAATACAGAGACATGGGATTGAGGGTGATTTCGCGGTTTAGATCAGTAATTGGCTCGCTGAAAGAACACGGAGTGTGGTAGTTAATGGAAAATATTCATCCTGGAGTTCAGTTACTCATGCTGTACCACAAGGTTCCTTTTTGGGTCCACTGCTGTTTGTCACCTTTATAAATGACCTGGGTTCGAGCATGGGATGATGGATGAGTAAATTCGCAGAACACACTAAGTCGATGGAGTTGTCAACAGTGCCGAAGTCTGCTGCAGGTTACAGACGGACTTGAATAATCTGTAGATCGGGGCTCAGAGGTGGCATATGGAGGTTATTGTGGAAAAGTGTGAGGTGATTTACTTTGGAATGAACAACAAGAATAAGAAGTTCTGGGCTAATTGTAATATTCTTGGAAGTTTAGGTGAGCAGAGCGATCTCGGCGTCCATGTATATAAAACTCTGAAAGTTAACACACATGTTGATGAATTTGTTTGCAATGAGCACAGTGTGTTAGTTTTTATTGGGAGAGGGATTGAGTTTCAGGGCCAAACGATCCCCTTGCAGCTCCAGAAATTTGTCTGGTATGGCCAAACTTGTCGAGTTGCGTGCGGTTCTGGTCGCCACATTATAGGACGGATGTGAAAGCATTGGAAAGGTTGTAGACGAGATTTCCTCGGATGTTGCCTTCTGTGAAGGGAAGGTCTTACGAGGAAAGGCTGAGGGACTTGAGGCTGTTTTTGATTGAGATAAGAATTTTGAGAGGTGAATTAATAGAGACATAAAAGATAATCAGAGGTTGCTTTAAGGTGGACAGTGAAGGCCTTTTTCTTCAAATGGTGATGGTTGGCACAATGGCACATCGACGTAATTTGAGTGTGATTGATGCCGAGGTCGATTCCTTTCTCAGAGAGTAGTAAGGGTGCAGAACGCCTTGCCTTCAACAGTCGGAGACTCACCAAAATTCAGGACAATTAAATGATCATTGGATACATTTACGGCTTATAATGCCAAAATGCTGGTCAGATGGACTTCAGATTGGCGTCACAGGTCGGTGCAACATTAGTGCCAAAAGCACTTTATTGCGGTGTAATATTCCGTGTTTGAACTGTTCTTCAGCTTGAAGTTGCAATCATCTCTGTTCACTATCAGTAAAACAAACACCTGGCGAGAATCCAATGCGCAATTTTGGCAGTGCATTTACTGCCATTCTGTAATGCAACTACAGCAAGCTAACTAATTACACCGCTGGATCTGCCGTCAAATGATGACAAACTGGGACCCTCAACCCAATTACTCATTTTTTTCTGTGGACCTGAAAAGAAACATAGTGCAGAGGAGGTTATACTGATAATGAATCACCGATTATGAAGCATCAACTTCAGGAAAATGGCACAGAAAATGTGGTGAAAATCGATTTTATTGAATACTGCGTACGTTTTCCGTGGCTTCCTGCATTGATCACAGGAAATGTTATGTCGCCACTGTACTGGGATTTTCCTTCTATTGGCGTCAATTCGTCAGAGGATTCGATTCACTGACATTTCACCAACTTCCTTTGGCATGTTCATATGACACATCCACTCACACTGCACATAACATCAACAATGTTCAGCATACTACATCCAAGAGCATGTGGCATGGTTTTCATAAACAGTGAAGTTTGGATAATGTTATGCAAAGGCAAATTGAAATTCAGTTTAATTAGTAAAGTCGCAAGAATCCAGAGTAAGATTCAAAATGTCAGAAATTCACGTTCATTACCTTGGGCAGAATTCCAGCCCAGCAAAGGGAAAATCTGCCCGTGAATCCCCAGCATCCATGCAATTGATTGCTCCATGTGTCTACTTGGAAACATATTTGAAGGAACGTTCAGCCTGAAGGAGAACTTGTGAGAATCCTCCACTGTCTGATCTAAAGCTGAAACAAGAGCTGTCTATTCCAGCTGGGAGGGAAGCGAGGTGGAGATGAGACCAAAATATTACTTGGCGTTTAATTCATATTGTCCTCATTGTGATTGTTTAAAAACCTGGGCCAGAAATGGCACAGACACAAAGGAGCAGAAGGAGGCCATTCTTAACACCGATCCTGCCCCGCCACGTCATTCGATATCATCATGGCTGGCACAACAATGTTAAGTCTTTTTCCAGCCCATCCACGACATCGTGTTGCCGAGTGGCTAGCAGATATTTATCGATCTCTATCATAAATAGACATCGAAAATGTAAATCTGTGAGAAGAAAATGTTCCGTTTCGAGACAGTTGGGTTTATTCACGAATATTACTGGTTTTGCAGATGAGCAGCCGAGTCTGGTCTGACCACTTTGCAAAACATAAATTAAAACTCGACTCTGATGGGATTCGAGCCCACAACCGTTGAATAGCAGCCTGCAGAGAGATATAGAAGTCCAACACGCTTTCTATTGCGCCACAGAGCCGCGCAAGCAGTGAGCTTTAAACACACAAGTTTGCCTTTGACGCATTGAGTTCAGGACACCCATCTCGCGCCTGTCTGTCCTCGTCACACTTTCCGGTACCTGGTCCTTATCCACTTGTGCTCTGGCTCATCAAGTGTTCGGTGACAGATACTGAAACGTTCCCATGATACTTAGCTTTACCACATGTTCAGATAATGATTTCCAGATAATCAATATTCTCTAGATGAAAGCATTCTTCCTAAATCTAATCCTTGTCTCCTGTCTTTCATTTATGTTACTCTGTTCCTTCCCAATACAGGCTTATCCCTGTCACCCATATTTATCCTCTTCATAAAATGAGCACGTTAATCGGTTTCTCATTCAACCTTCTCTGCGGTTAGATAAACATCCCCAGCCGAGCTCGTGTACCTTCACAATGGGAGAGGTCCAGCCCTTGCCATTCTTTTCATCTCCAGTGAAATTCTCCTCCTGAAATCAGACGCTTCCAGCAGTCTGGCGATTACAACGGAAAAGCAAAGTTCTCAGGAGGAAAGCCAAAAGGTGTGAACAAAATCAACAGCTCTTGTCCATTTCTGAATAGAAAGGAAAGTTAACGTTTCGAGTCCAATGATCCATCTTCGGAAATGATGGGAAGGGCGGGTGGACGAAGAACGTGGAAGAGGGTGGACGGTTTCTAAAATGATTGAACTCGATGTTGGGTCCTAATGTTTGCATGGTCTGTCGGTAGAAAATGAGTTGCCGGTCTTCCAGATTGTGTTGTGTCTTGAAGAGCACAGCAGCAGACCAGAAACTGAAATGATTGCATGGGAACACAGTGTCTAGATTAGAGTGGTGCTGGAAAAACACAGCAGTTCAAGCAGCATCCGAGGAGCAGTACAATCGACATTTCGGGCAACAGCCCTTCATCAGGAATACAGACAGAGACCCAGAAGGGTGGGAACACATTGTAATGTTGAAGTACAGAAGACTGGAAGATCGGGATAGTTTTTATTCATTCTGGACAAAACGTAAGTGATCTCAGCTTTGTCACCGACACTATTTTCCTCTCTCCATTGGAGAAAGGTCACATTCTGAGCAGAAAATAAAGTTGCCTCGATTAAATGAAGTGCAGACAAATCTCTGGAAGATGTGACGACAAGCTTCCACAGTAAGTAGAGATATCGGAAACCAGCAGGAAATGTAACTTACAACATAGAACGTTACAATGCAGTACAGGCACTTCGGCCCTGGCTATTGCCGCGACCTGTAAAATAATGTGATGTCCATTGTAATGGAAAATTAACATTTATTTTGAAACCAAAGAAAGCACAGGGAAACAAATAAGTAAGTACCTGACTTTACAGAGGCAAGTGTTGCACACAGACTGAAAAAAATGTAAAGTTAAACCGAAATGATAGCAGACTGACAAGGCCAGCAAACTACCATATCAACAGTCAAGAATGAGAAAAATCAACTCCGTATCTGGAAACTAACCCGAATGTTTCAGGCCCCTGAACTTGAGATTTTGATAAGAAGAAGCGAATTCTAGTATCAAGGGAAAATGTATTATTTGTGGAAGGTGAGCTAGTTACCTTTTTGGTAGATACAGGAGCAACATATTCAGTCCTTAAATCAACGCAGTTGAGAGAGTCGACGCAGTGGATGCTTCAGGAGTCGTGATATGAGAGAGCTTAACCGCACCACTATTGTGCGGAACCAGTAACTGTGAAACATTCCAATTCTCATTTCTATTGTCGGAAATCTGTCCTTTAAATCAGATGGCTCGTGATCACATTGTGAGATTGGGGTCGGGTTGTGCAGTACCCCGACAGGCTTGCAGGTAATACGAAAAGATTTACCAGCGCAAGCTGTAAATTATGACTCACGACCCCGATGCATGTCTATGAGTGGCGATTAAGCCAGAGAGCCATAAGTTCAGTAAGTGATTCGCTCGGCCAGCAATCAAGTAACCATGGTAATTCCATTAACACAGATTTTCTTGCTGAGGATATGCTGCACTCAACAGCACACATACACCGTGATGGCCCTTACAAATCATATGAGAAGGATTGTTTGAGGAGATTGGTTAAACCAGATCAGTTAGTGTTGTGCGAAGTTTATTGGAATGATCACAGATGTGCAGTCAGTGTTAACTTGTCCAAAGTATCTGTGACGGCAAGTAGACACTATCCTTTTGATGTGGAAGGCACCTTTCCTCATGTCCCATTGGCGAAGGCATCCAGCGACAGGTGGCAGGATTTGGGACCATGGGTACTATAGGCACAAAAACGAAAGATTGTGTCTTCAGGAACGATATGCGTATCTGCTTCAATGCAGATATAAGGACAGATGTGAAGAAACTAAATTGGCTGTCTCAGGCAGATAGGGCAGTCCAGGTAACCCCCGCCAAAAGGGTAGCCTGGCGATTAGCTATGGTAGATGTTTCGGATCCAAGATTAAGAAGGGGCCCGACTGAGTGCAGGGCAAAAGGCAAACGTGGTATGGGGTTTATACGAAGCTGTGAACCCATAAAAATAACCCCAGAAGTCTGAGTATCGGCCTTGCAGAACACAAGACCCGTTAAAACCGGAGGCTCTCAAAGGAATTACTTTGCATACCTCCTGAAGGCTTGAGTGATAATTCCCTGTGGATAATCATCGGTAAGAGCCACATTTTTTCCGGTCAAAAAGGCAAACATTCCAGGTGAATCATGGAAACGGAGCTTTGTTCAAGACCTACAGGTCGTCAATTATGCTATTGTTCCGCCCGCCCCAAATGTTCCTAATCCTTGTACTATATTAGCTCAAATTCCAGCTGTCAGCAAATGTTTCTCTGCTGTGGATTTAGCAAAAGCCTTCTTTAGCGTACCGGTACACCCAGAAAGTCAATTCTGGTTCACTTTTCCATTCAAAGGCAAATCGTGTACATTCACGCGACTTTGTCAAGATTACTGTGAGTCCCCACCATAATTAATGAGGTTCTATGCAGGAGTCTGGAGACTCTTGTTTTAACCCCGGGGTCAGCGCTTCTGCAGTATTTAGACGAATGTTTAATAGCAGCACCAAGAGAGGAACAATGTGAGAAAGATACGCTTGCGTTGCTCTGCCATCTAGCCAGGAATGGGCACAACGCTAGTTTCGCAAAACTACAATTTGTGCAACAACAGGTGAAGTTCTTAGGTCACTTCTTGTCTGAACAAGGGAAGGCCATTGGTCAAGACAGAGTTCAAGCGATCCAGCAAATTCCAAAGCCTCACACAAAGAAACAATTGCTATTCTTTTTGGTCATGCGTTCCTACTGTAGAATGTTTATCCCACATTACACAACCCTTGAGGCCCCCCGCAAGTGAAATTTCCAATGGTTAAGAGTTGCAGATCCAGAGACCGTAGCAGTTGAATTGAAAATGTTGCTCCAAACTACACCGACACTGGGGATTCCGAATGTAAACAAGCCTTTTGTACAAACGGTAGATGAGAAGCGTGGCTGCATGACATCTGTGCTGATGCAGGATAATGTGGGAAAATTGAGCAGGTAGCTTACATTTTGGCTAATCTTAGACTTCGCAGCGGCAGGATTGCCTGTATGCCTGCGAGTCGTGGCTGCAGCTGAAAATGTTTGCTGTAGCGTCCAGGGACACAGTCGGCTGTGGAGAATTAACCCCACTGTTCCCACATGCATGCTTACTGTTTTCCGAGCAAAACACAGCACACATGTCGGCAGAACGTTGGCTCAGATACAATACTGTGCTATTGGAGATGCCTAACATTACAATAACGAAATGTAACGTCCTTCATGCTGCTTGCCTTCTCGCCACAACAGGAGACAGAGACCCACATGACTGTGTCGCTGTAACGAATGAAATTTGCAGCCCAATACCAGACGTGCAGGATTCACAAACTCAGAATCAGGATATTCTGAGTTTTTTTGTGGATTGGTCAGCATTCAGGAGAAAACAGACAGGCCAGAATTGTGGTTGGTATGCTGTAGTAACTATCCACGAGGTAGTCAAAGCAGAATGACTCCCTTGTCATCTGTCAGCTCAAGGAGCAGAGCTGATTGCCTTGACTGAGGCATCTAAATTGACGGAGTGAAGGACAGTGAATATTTACACCGACAGCAGAGATGCATTCGGGGCTGTACATAATTTTGAACCCTGTGGAAACACAGGGGCTTCTGGACCTACACTGTAAAGCCCAACGTACACCGTGACCTGATTTCTGACCCCCTGGAAGCGGTCCTACCGCCTAAATCATTCGCTGTCTGTAAATGTGAAGTCCACACGAAAACGCATGATTCCCTTTCTCAAGGCAATGCGAATGCAAACTCAGTGGGAAGAACGGCAGCCCAGCAGCCGCCAAATGATCAGTTGACATATGTATGTCAAATATTTATAATCCAAAACAGACTTATGGGAGTTAGAGTCGCAGGCCACGCCGAGGGAGAAGCGTCAATGGACAATGGCAAGGTGCAGAATGAGGGAATGGGTATGCTGTAGCCCCATTGGTAAACCCTGTCTACCGCGATCATTATTCCCATTCCATGCCAATTAACACACAGTGAGTACCATGCGTCAAAAGGGGCGATGCACGACAGTATTTCAGCGCACTGGTACACGAAGAGATCTACTCATTACTCCTGAAAATATTGTGAATGAGGCGTTATCTGTGCCACTAATAATGTTGGGAAGGGAGTACAGATGAGTCAAGCAGAACACCCTCAATCTAGAAGACCCTTTGAACATTAACAGATGTATTTTATTGAACTAATACCTAGCGAAGGGAAAAGGCATTGTCTGTTAATAATTGATATGTTTTCCAAATGGGTTGAAGCACTCTCGACGTATAAATAGGATGTCATTGCAGGAACCAAGGCTTTGCTAACTGAAATAATTCCGAGATGGGGAATTCCTCAATGGCTTAGCAGGGACAATGCGACACCATTTGTCACTATTGCCGTGGAGTAGATCAGTGATTACTTGGGAATAAACGTGAGACAACACTGTGCCTACCACCCAACAAGCGGTGTTAGTGGAAAGAGAAATGCAACCTTAAAAAATAAATTGACACACATTGTGAGCAACTCGGGGTGGCATGGACAAAGGCACTTCCAATTGTGATTAAGTATATGAGATCTAGAAGAAGAGGAACAGCCAATCTTAGCCCGTTATAGATTTTGTTTGGTAGGCCGCCCAATACAGGAATTGGCCAAAACCCTAAGGTAAACCGATAAAGGATCACTGTGAGGATGAGATTACTTGCAGTGTAGAAACAGGCCCTTCGGCCCAACAAGTCCACCCCGACCCTCCGAAGAGCAGCCCACCCAGAACCACTCCCCTACATCTAACACTACAGACAATTTAACATGGCCAATTCACCTAATCTGCACATTTTTGGACTGTGGGTGGAAACTGGAGCACCCGGAGGAAACCCAGGCAGATACGGGGAGAATGTGCAAACTCCAGAGAGACAGTTGCCTGAGACGGGAACCGAATCCAGGTCTCGGGCGCTTTGAGGTAGCAATGCTAACCACCGTGCCACCATACAACGGTCTGCACTTTCGTCTCAAATACAGAATCAACTGAAGGCAGCACTACCCAAATCAGTAGAAGGGAAGATGCACGACCTAGAACCTGGAGACTGGATAGTGCTGAAAGATTTCAGGAGTAAACGCTGGAATGCGAAGAGGTGGGAGGGACCGTTTGAAGTGCTCCTTACAACACAGTCAGCTGTTAGTCGAGTCACTGCAGGACAGCGATGAAAAGGGTTCCATGATTCTCCGACCCGCACAGCTGCTGGGATATGCCCGGCTACATTGTCAATTTCGCAGCAGATAATGATAGCCCATCAATCCAGACAAAAATCAATGGTAAGCTGAGTCTATCTTCTTAGACTCTTTTCAGCTACAAATGTATCTGTGAGTGCGTGAGAATATATATTCACTTATGATTTGGTGAAATAACCATGAGCTGCTTGACATTACTGCAATTTCGATTCTTGCTTTTCTAAATGATTTCACCCATTGCTCGAAACAGGACGACTTTCACGTTTACACGGAACACGAAACACACCGGACTACAGGGAAAATGCACAAAGCTGAGCAGGCCGTGTTCCACATCATACCGTGCAGCATAGCTTCAGTCACTGTGTCTGTTTTGCAGAATAAGAGTCCCAAAGAATGTTCTCCACCCTAAAACCGGAGGTAGCATGACATTCCGAGAACGACAGATCACATTGTGAGGATGCTCTGACCTCGGAGCCAGTTCGAGAGGCCACTTTCCTTGCCTTTTACCTTAACCGTGCAATTTGTTGCTGAGATGTTCACTCCTGGACATGAGCCACATGGATACCAACTGAGTTGGAAACCTGGGTGGGAATCGAGGAGAAGCGACTCAATAAATTTTGCTAAATTCCGTGGTGCTTTTTTAGAAATGCAGTTTCTGTTCACCTCAATCTAAAAGCCAGTTTCTGAACATAGTAACAGAAGTCAAAAGGTAATTCCCTCAGCCCACCCTCACTCCGGAAGAGGTGCTAACTGCCCTTGAGTGCTTTTTGTTCTCGATGTGAAGAGCTCTCACGCCTGAGTCACCTTCACGTCTCTTGTGGCTGAGTGAATCACAAAGAAGGAATTTCACCAGAGCTGCAACTGCCTCACTTCCCCACTCGCCCTCCCCGTTTACATTTTCCTGCTCGTCAGTGATTTAAAGAAAACCAAATGGATGCGATGTCATTCCGTAGCCTCTCTGTCGATTCCTCCGTTTCAGTTCCAACATGACTTAGATCTCGGGGCGTACCTTAATACTAGCGACACTATGAAAGCACATGTCCAAAGGTTCCTCTGAGAGCGTAATTTCTTTCATTGCTGTTGCTGATTGAATGAGCCACTAACGTGCGAACTGCTCCAAAACATGATTCAGGATATCTGGTGCCAATTCTCGCACGTTGAATAACGACAGACAGCTTCCAAATGAGGCCTTTGAGAGATGACTTTGGGGTACATTTGACAGACAGACAAGTTCAGGAATTCGTGGTGCTCTGTGACACCAGCGCATCAGCTTCTTCCCTGTCTTTGAACCGAGCCGCCTGCACAAGGAATGCAAATGCGGTACTGCTTTTCGTGGAAGGATCAGAACGCGGTAACTACACTCTCAAACAGAATGGCATATGATCAGAACTAGGTTGCAGAAAAACTTTACAATGCTTTGCACAGTAATTAAATGGAATTGCATTACATTTCACTACGGCAGCAGATTTGTTCCAGCAAATTCAAAGGCAGGTTTGCAGATGGGAAATCAAGCAAGAAAGCTCCGTTCTTGTCCATGTAAAAGGATGCAGTTGAAGAACAAAGCAGTTTCTGCCCAGTTTCGAACTGGGGACTTTTCGCGTGTGAAGCGAAAGTGATGAGCGCTACATTACCGAAACAAGCATCAGCTGCCCGCCCAGCGCCTCAGTGGCATCCAGCACTGAAAGTTGAAGGCATTCGACGTTTCACCTTTTTGTTTCCAAGAGCTCGTTGTTTTCCAGCGTAATTGACATCTAGAAAATATAAAAAAAAAGACACGTGAAATTGATGACAAAATATAGACAAGGATGTCGTCAATGTTTGGACTGTAGGGCGAGGTGGACGAGTCGAGTCACCATAGGACTTTGTTTTACAACAGCGATGAATTAACAGTCTTCATTCGGTTCCAGTAATAACTCAACTTGCCTGGAACATAAAGCAACAGCAGAGCTGTTTGCAATTTTCTGCACGGGAGGCGAACACGATCATTGCAGCACAGGCACCTTGGAAAATTGGGCCCTTTCCCACACCACAGTTAATTCCGCGGGAAGCAAACCCATTTTTCTTTTGTTTTGTACATCAATACAGTGGGGACCGAAACAGCATTTTAACAAGCTGCAGAGTTAGAGGTGATTAGCAGGAATGACACTGGTGTGGTTCGAAATCACGCCCCTGTTGAGGCTGGAATCTGGATCCAGCAACTTGACAGCAGGGCAAGTCCAAACTCCGCGTTCGATTTTGTCTCAGCCTTAGTGCGCTACCACTTCCCAGAAAGTGCTGGAAAGAGAGAAAGAAAGAACATAATGAGAATGGGCCATAATAAATGAATTTCATACATACCAGTCTCGATTAGATTACCTTTCCCTTTTGTCTTTCGGACAGAAATGATGGAAATGATTGGACACATGACATCACAAACTTTTAACATTCGCCAAAACACCAAATAACGATGAGTCGAGTCACCGCAGGACTTTGTTTCACAACAGCGATGGTATAAGAGTCTGCATTCGGCTCCAGTGAAAACTCAACTTTTCTGAAACGAAACAGTTGCGGTCGAGCAGCTTGAGCCCGCGATGTTTCGTACGGGACGCCAACACTGTTACGTCAGCACAGGCACTGATCCCTTTGCCTGAGTCTATATTCACACCCACCACTGTCACGTCTTTGAGAAGCAAACCCCAACTTTTTAACTTTGACCCACATTTGAACATGCTGTAGCATTACAGTTGATCCACCGAAATGGCAGCGCAGGCATTCGAATTCACATAACCGAGATTCAAAAACCTCAGTGCACCGGTTTAGCCCACTCCGCCATGTGACCTTGCTGGATGCTTTCGTACGTTTTCAGATATGCCTCTGTAATTTAATAGAAGCGCGTTCCCAGGGAAAGGGTTCCGTAATCCATCTCCTGCTTCAACAGCTTCTGGGAAATGCTGGCTCCAATATGAATTTCGCAGCAGATAAGGAATAGCCCATTAATCCAGACATAAATCAATGGTTATCTGAATCTATTTTCTGAGACGCTTTTCAGCTGCAAGTGTATATGTGTGTGTAAGAATGTATGTTCGGTTTTGATTTCATAATATAACAATGAGCTGCATGAGGTCAAGATGCACTCGGTAAAGTTGGATATCCCAGCCTGATGTCCCAATGTTCCCAGTTCCATGTCAATCAAAGCTGCTCCAGGTGAGTTTTGAGCTCCCAGCCTGATGTCCCAATGTTCCCTGCTCCATGTCAATAGAAGCTTCTCCAGGTGCAGTTGGAGCTTACCGTCTGGTGTCCCAATGAGCCCTGCTGCGCTATGTCAATAGAAACCGCTCCATGTGAGGGTGGAGCTCCAAGCCTGATGCCCCAATGCTCCCTCCTGCTCCATGTCAATAGAAGTTGCTCAAGCTGCTATTTGAACAGAAGCTTCGGCCTCTATGCGCCTCTATGCGATCATAGAAGTACCGTGCGCTCACTGATTGCATCCCTGGGGGCCACAGAGTAGTTGCACTATTAAAGTTGTATCCAAATACAGGTGTATTTCCCGCAACATGAGAACCTTATCTTATTTGTAATCACCGCCCAAATATACTTTGTGAAAGACTTTCTTTCCAAAGCCTTGGTTAGCATGCGCCTATTGCACTCAATGTGACATAAGGTAATAGTGCTAAATGGCGGATTTTCAATAAATATTGCATCACATGATTCATGCTGTGTAACTGCTATTTAACAAGGAGAATGTATTTGAGGAAATCAGCAGTTTTATTTCCTGTGAGGGAATGAGGTTTGTATTCATTAAATTGAACTTGTTAAATGTGTAAAATGATCACAATAGATCTCAATTTGAAAAATGTTCGATAATGTTGTTATCCAACATGAAATGAGGCGTTATCTTATATTGGCCACACGGTTGTTAGAACTAACTACCTATTAATGACAAGAGAATAAATAAAATTTAAATAATTTCACATGTTTGTTCTACATTAGTCAGCGGTTATTGATCCACAGTTTTGGTCAGTCCCTGCAGCTAACATGATGTCTGCTCCAATTGTTTATAAAGAGAGGGAGCTGGCTTCCCACTCATATTCAGCATTCATCACTGGCAAGAGCAATGAGAAAGGGAGAGTCCAATGTGTAACTGTGTCCACGTCCATGCACAGTACCTGCATTACCAAGTTCTCTGCTGTGCATTTACAGCCAGTACTCGGTGTCCCTGAACCCTTCCTCTGCCCCTTTCGAAATATCTCCATTATTTTCTGCTGTCTGTCTGTGCTTTTGTCACTAAGATGAATCACTTCTACCCACTCTGCACAGGTTTCAACTGACAAAATACTCATTAACAATCCATTGGATAAACGTGCGCTTGCCATCTCTCGTTATTTGCTTTTTCTGGATCTCATTCATTCCATGAAAGCTCGCAATAACTTGTCTTCGAAAGGAAAACCGTGTTCCGTTTCATTATCCGAAGGCAGTCTGCATTTCAATACAGTTTAAGCGACAGATTCGACTAATTAATGGAGATTTTACTGCAGCGTCGATGGCAATAAACTGACCAGTCGTCCTCCAATTTAGCCGAGACTCAAACCAAAGCAGTGTCATGAACGACTGCACTCCATAAGCGACGAGAGTGCGACTCGATCCCACGCCTGCAGAGAACAATGTGTCAGTAGTCAATCACTTTCACCACTCAGACACCACGTCGGAGATACAATGCGCATCTTTTAGATTTAGATTAGATTACAGTGTGCAAACAGGCCCTTCGGGGCCAACAAGTCCACACCGACCCGCCGAAGCGCAACCCATCTTTGGACTGTGGGAGAAAACCAGAGCACGCAGAGGAAACCCACGCAGACACAGGGAGAACGTGCAAACTCCACACAGTCAGTCGCCTGAGGCGTCAATTGAACCCGGGTCTCAGCCGCTAGCCCGGGTCTAGCAGTGCGTACCAATGTGCCACCGTGCCGCCCACAACCAAATGTTTAATTGAGTTGAGTAAATTGTGCATAGAAGCGGATACTTCTCCCGAGTGTTGGTGAAATGATAAATAGCACAGTCCAGTTCATAAAGAATGGCCTCACCTCTGCTTGATGGGGCAAGCGCATTCCCAATGTGGCAATCTGCTCACATGGTCTGAACAGAAATAAAGAAATGACTAAGAAACAAGATCTGTTTAATTGAATTCTATCAAGAGTTGGAGCTGATGGAATGAAAAGCCTTGTGACGGGGCCGATGTAACACTGTCTCTGAAGAATTGTTTCCCCGACTCGAGGACAGTCCACAGTGCTTAGTGGCAGAACTAGCGCTCCCTCTCTTCTGGACAGATATTTTTGACCGATCGCACTTAGAGCGAACAATTTCAAAATCTTAAATAAGACTAACTGAAAATTGAAGTGAACAACGCAAAAGACGACTAGAGCGACACTTTACAATAAAGTTTATTTTGCTCAACCTTGGCCTGTGTTCTTTTCCTGGGCCAGGTGACACCAAGTCACTGTCCAAGCACAGCAACACAGTGAGAAAATGGTAGAGGGAAAATGTGTGTAGTACCACAGGGCATGTTGGGAGCAGCAGCAGATACACAGGGAAGTTAATTTCCCACAACGGGAACACTTCCCAAACAGCGGACTGAGATGGAAGATCTCAGAGTGTTATGAAATGTTATAATTGATTCTGCAGACACTGCGGGGATCAGTTATTGAATCTGTTCAAAATTAAAATTAAAATATTTCTACGGATTAAAATCAAAATAAAAAAGTCCTGGGGTTAGTGGACGTAAATAATGCAATTATATTATTAAATAATTAACTCATCTTAGCAATGAGCAGCTCATCCATTTCCTCATAGAACGTTGGAGCCACTGGTAAAGGCGTTCATATAATTCCAGGTACCAGCCGTGGAAGCAGAGATACTCGTTGTCCCAACCGTTTTGATACAACCAGGAATTTGGCGATAAGCTTTAATGCGTGGATCCAGTGCAGCAGGTAATCAGTGGATGGTATCTCTGTGCCAATGTAGTAGGCTATGTTTTAAATTTGATTGGAGGTTTTAAATTTGATTCTCACATGGAGTTGCTTCAATTTGTCATTGTGTTGAAGTTTCATTACGGAAGGCGTTGAGCAAAGCCAAGTTGATTGGAAAGTATCAGTTTTTTGAATTGAGAAACGACCTTTTTTGGAAAATGACTCATTACCAACAAACCTTCTGCAAATTTTTAAAACGTCACAACATGTGTGGACAGAGAACCGAAAATAATTTTTCAACAAATGGATGGCGTTTCCCATGCGCACTGCGTTAAATTCAGAGAAAACAAAACATTTTGAGCCCGTTTTATCTTACTCAATTTGCTGTAAACTCGCAAAAGTTATTGTAATAATCAAAAAGGAATTAGATTGATCACAAGGGACCGTTCGAATATTGCATTCACTTTTGGTCAGAGCTTCTTTCAGCTTAAAATTGCGTGCTGTAGGAAAGAACAGAGGGCTAAAAAAGATAGAGACAACTTTGAGAATTTAATAGATGGAGATCAGAAATCATGAAATATAGGTAACATGATGTAAATGTGGTAAAATCTTTTAGCAGGTATTATTTCTACTAGCGACAATTCAATTCTTTCTCATGAGGAAATAACTTTTGTTTGCAATCTTCGAGAAGATCAATTCCATTTACAATGTTTCACGTTGAATAATATGCAATACCTTTCAAATTCATGAATATTTTATATTCCATCTTATCCAGCTGGACGTTTTCATGAAAAGTCTTTTTTGATAAGTCAACAAAATGCGAATTTTTTACACACACTTTGACTTTTTCCCAATGGTAAATTCGCTACTTGTGTTCTTGTTGATGTGTCTTATAAAACACTCTGGACTCAGCTACTATCATTCTTTGTGGAAATTCTTTTAGGATTTAAATAGCTCTTGAGCAGAAGAAACTCTGACTCAAGCTTTTCTGGATCATTGACCAATGGTTTTGAATCTGAGACTCTATTTATTTATTTACTCAAAAGAGGGAATACCGCTGATTTAGTCACTTCAATCCTTGTGTTATGTGAAAGATCTATTTAGTTTACTTCCCAAACTTGCATGTTTCTGGTACAGCATTTTCAAAACCACGTGAATAAAATCCCTCATTCTGTCTATCATCTTCGTAAAACCGGTTTGTATCATTTCTAATATTTTTATGCCTCAGTAAACCTCAACCCTGAGTTTCCTCGTGCCTTTCTATACAGGAATTTGTGGCTGTGCCCTTTCTAATGTCTTTCCTTTTTTTGTTGGAGAGTGAGGACAAGGATTACAAACAATGTATGCACTTAGTTTGACCTTTAGATTTTACAGTTACACTATGAACTCTTTGCTTTGTAATACAATTTCCCTATTCATGAATTCAAACAACATTCATTATTATCTAACCAGATCATGAACAACCTCCCCATGAAAACTTCCTTTGTACTTCAAAGGAATTTGGGAAAAGGGTTGTTAGGCCAGCATCCCTAAATCCCCTCGACCTGAGTGAGTCTCAGCTTTTTCTAAAGGTAACTGAGATTCAATCACATCATAGTGCGGCTGCAGTCGTTCTCTGTGCAGACTTGTTGTGGACATGAAATACCTATAACCAAAGACTACCGTGGATCTAAAATCAAAACTTTCCAAAACACAATTATCATATAGAACATAGAACATAGAACATAGAAGAATACAGCGCAGTACAGGCCCTTGGGCCCTCGATGTTGCGCCGATCCAAGCCCACCTAAACTACACTAACCCACTATCCTCCATATACCTATCCAATGCCCTCTTAAACGCCCATAAAGAGGGAGAGTCCACCACTGTTACTGGCAGGGCATTCCATGAACTAACGACTCGCTGAGTGAAGAACCTACCCCTAACATCAGTCCTATATCTACCCCCCCTTAATTTAAAGCTATGCCCCCTTGTAATACCCGACTCAATACGCGGGAAAAGGTTCATACTGTCGACCCTATCTAACCCCCTAATCATCTTGTACACCTCAATCAAGTCACCCCTAAACCTTCTTTTCTCTAGTGAAAACAGCCCCAAGTGCCTCAGTCTTTCCTCATACGATTTTCCTTCCATACCAGGCAACATCCTGGTAAACCTCCTCTGCACCCGTTCCAATGCCTCCACATCCTTCCTATAGTATGGCGACCAAAACTGCACACAATATTCCAGATGCGGCCGTACCAGAGTCTTATACAACTGCATCATGACCTCAGGACTCCGGAACTCAATTCCTCTACCAATAAAAGCCAGTACGCCATATGCCTTCCTCACCGCACTATTTACCTGGGTGGCAACTTTCAGAGATCTGTGTACATGGACACCAAGATCCCTCTGCTCATCCACACTACCAAGTATCCGACCATTAGCCCAGTACCCCATCTTTTTGTTATTCTTCCCAAAGTGAATCACCTCACACTTAGCTACATTGAATTCCATCTGCCACCTTTCTGCCCAGCTCTGCAGCTTCTCTATATCCTGCTGTAACCTGCCACATGCTTCCTCACTGTCAACAACTCCTCCGACTTTCGTGTCATCCGCAAACTTGCTCACCCAACCTTCTAACCCCTCTTCCAGGTCATTTATAAAAATATCTATTGTTTATCATTTTTCTGTGTTATTGTTTGGTTTGTTCGTGTGTCCCTGTGTTAAATCCTACCCAACGTTTAATTTGTGAATGGAGACATTCCCTTCACCACTCATGTTTGGAAACCCCATTCGACATTGAATGATTTTACCGATATGCTCCCGGAGGACAGTCCTCCCATTACTGGGATGAATCCAGTGAACATTCTCAACGGATCTTCAAAGCCAAGGATTCCCTTTTCCGAGTTGGGGATCGGTTCTGCACTGAACTCAATGTGTGTGCTCATTAAAAGCTAAACAATTGCAGCAAGATTTTCAGATTAAGATTTTGCAATCTGCTTGAATAACGTTTGTCCCAAAAGTTACATTCCTTATTGTCGTTTGTTTGTGGATGATAAAATTTCCTGAATCTTTCTGTTTTTATTTCATATTGGCGGATGTTACAGCAATTTATAAGCATAGTGATTTCTAGAAGCCATCAGAGAGCACGGTAGCTGATCATGTGAAATGAGACCGCAGTAATGATTGGCCTCAGAATGAAGGTGTCGCTGGTTTGCAGTGATGACGGTGTGGCTGAGTTTCATATTTATTTTGGAGGAGGATAGGTTGGGTCTAAGATGAGCGCTTAAAACCGAAGCAAGGGGAATGGTATCAGATAGCGAAGTTAGGGTGAGCTGAATTGAAGTGGAAAATTGCATCAGAAGATAGAGCAGGACAGCTTCATCATGTCACTCAGACTGTAAAAGCCACGCAGAAGAAGCAAAACACCTTCAGTGCAGGCACAATGACAGGTCAAGTGGGAAGGAAACAAAGCAAGACACTAAGATGGAATACAACAATTTATGTGAAACGTTTCGCAATATATCCTTTTTTTAAATTCTGGCTGCCCTCTCGTTGGAAAATTGAATGTCCTGCAGTGTAACGGCGATATTTACCATGCTACAACACAAGGAAAAGAGACAAGGACACATTACCTTTTGTAACGTTGTGGCCTTGTGAAAGCACGCTCGGCCCATCAACCAGAATTCAAGACTTCAAAGATCTCTTCTGTGCTATTCAACGTATTTGCTGCTCCTGCAGTCAGATCTCAATAACTTTACCTTGTCTCTTCCTCAGCTCCCTGCTTCCCGTAAACACTTCAAATGTGAACAAATCATCAGTATTTCCACTTCCATTCATTGTTCGTAACTCCCGTGCTGACAAAACGTACAATTAACCAATTTGCCTTCTCTGGCTCTTACTCTGGCATACTCGGAATAGTGAAGTGCATTGTGTCTGATCCGCAGGACACGCTGCAGGATTTTCAAACAGCGCCATCCTCCATGTGACATGTACGTGCCGGGAAATATTTTGTTGTGTAGATGTGTCCTGGCTTTGCAATATCACCGTTATCTAACTCCCTGCATTCTGTTGGTCGAATTGTGATTCCACTCAGAATCACAAATGTGTCACAAACTACCTCAGCTGTGCTGGCTCTCCACAGAGATAAATGTGCTTCTCTGTGGATATCATTCTCTTGCCTTCTCCCTGAAACTCTGCACACTTTTACTTTTAACATAAACATCGAATTATTTTTTAAACAACTCGATTGAAACTGTGTCTTTGTCAATGTCAGGCAGTGGTTTACAGACCCTAACCACTCCATACGTACATTGTTCTTCTTTTACTAATGACATTTAAACTCTACCGAATCGTTCTCGATCCCTTCAGGCATGGGGAGCATTCTCCCTTCCTTATTTCCTCTGTCTAATCCACTCATGTCTTGGAAAGTTTAACAAGGCCAGTTTTCAGCCTTCTGCTCTCCAAGGAGAAATATCCCAACTTTCCAAATGACCTTTATTTTTGCCATTCCTCATACACCACACCATTATCATCAACCTGTTCAGCGCTGTTTCCAATCATTTCACGTTCCCATTTCCGAAAGGTCAACATTCAGAACTGTGCGAACATCCAGATGGTGGATTTATTCAGAGTGGGATTGTGCGTGTGAACATCCTGAAACATTTGTTTCACTTTCACCACATATGGTACTGTGTCATGCCCACTACAATGACACTTCTGACCCCAAAACACAAAGTTATATTAAGGGGTGCAACTTCATAATTTGCATTTTTTTTTATTTAACAGTTGATAGGGCGACCGAGCAGAAGTGAAATCAAACAACCAAGGCTCGAAGACGACTTGAAGTACGAATTCTCACATGCCAGTATTAACACAAGCTGCGAAGCGAAGATCATACCCCCAAACACTCTTCCATTTCCAACACTAAACCATCTGAGAGTCACTCAGATCCAACTACATCCCACTTTGCTCTCGGATTTCGAAGCAGCAAAGAGTTTCAAGAATATCACCTACTCATTTCCTCTCCTTGTTCGCGGGACGGTGCTGTTTATCCCTTCCATTTGGACTGAGCTGTGTCAATCGGCAGATTATTCATCTATTTCCATCCACCTGCAGGTAATGTGAGGGGAGGCAAGCGCGAATACGCTCTAAAGCTCTCTCTCATCGGCACAACCAGGTCCCTCAACCGCTGGAAATCAGCAAGTTTGATTGGGAACTTCCTCCCAATATATTTATCTGAGAGAGCGACAAAGATGTTGTGATAGTGGGAAATATAGAAATGTACTCCGGATACTTTTCCCTCAGGTAAATTCATGTGAGGGCATTTTTGTGCAGACTGTTTGGTGTTCAGAATCCATCTTCACACAGCAATTCTGCAGAGAAGTTTTTTTTTCTAATACAGACATCTGTTTCTTTGCTGCAATCGGGCAGCAATTAGCATCTGAGCCCCAACTGTCCGAGATGAAGAGAATCCGAGTAAAACCCTCACTCACTGAGAGCCATTCCCACAGCCCTGAGCTGCGGGCTGCAAATAATCTAACACGGAAGGAGGGTTAAAGATAAGACATTGTTTCACCCTAAGTCACTCTGCCCCAGAAACAGGAGGAGGGACAGCATCAATGTGTGGCGTCACTCACGCCCCGGCAGAAGCCGTTCAGCCCATCGAGTCCACTGCGACTCTGTGTCGCTTGTATATCTCTGTGGTTATTCATAATTGGTGATGTATGTCCTAATAATGCGGAACTGTGTATGTGTCGTAATGCTGTCTCCAACAAGATGATCCAATTGCCATTCATGGCTTTTCATTTCACAGGGAGGACAATGCAGTGTGAATCAGCGTTGGGAATGAATGCAGGGCGTCATGCGCACAGAGCACTCTGCAACTGATATATCTTACCTACACGAGTTTATTCCCAACTCTGGCAAGTGATTTTGCGAATCAGATCAGAGAAGACAGAGAACAGGAAAAGAGATTCCAGAAATTCACAAGTGTGTTTCCTCACCTGTGTAAATTTTGCGGGTGTATCATTACGAGATATTCATTTTAGATACATTGAGGGAAAGGAAGTGGAAATTGAAACAACATGCAATACGTTGAATGAAGCTATATTATAGAGGAACACTGGCGGGGCAGTACACACACTGAAACCTGGAATTGTCAACGAGCAGAGGATGTTTTCAGTCCATTAATTTCTGGGTTATGAGCCCAGTGCGCTCCCGCTGGGTCGCTCTGTTAGCGCTGACTACAGCAGTTTCCAGCGATCTTCAGTTTTTAATCTGGCATGTGGCATGTGCCGCAGAGGATGATTTCAAGAAGGACTTCATTATTATTGTGTGATACACTGTGGCGCAGATGTGTTCCGGCTGTGTCAACATAACCTGTGAGCAACTTCCCACATTCTTTTGGTTTAACTGTGATTTCACTCAGAATCAAGAAATAGTGCAAAGTGAGGCCATACGGCCCACCTTCGCTGTGCTGGCCCCAAACAATAAGGAAATGTCTGTATCGTTCGTTTGATTGATTACATTTGCTTGATTGATTGTCACATTTACCTGAGTGCAGTGAAAACCTTTGCAATTGCAGATCATAGTAATCAAGGACATGCAGAACACAGCGTGAGAAAAACAAGGCATTCAGATTACTCCGTACAGGACGCGCGCTCGGCAAGATCCGCATTAACAGGATCGGCATCATTTGAAGTTAGTAAATCCATTTCTCAGTCTAGTTACCGCCTACAAGAAGCAGCTGGTATGTGTCTTGAAGATTCAGTATCTTGAGCTGACCTCGAGCTCATCGAAATCATACTTTCTGAGTCAAAAATGGGACCGGATTCAAACTCCAGGGCTCAAGTGTAACTTCTCGCACGTACATCACCTACCCGAGGGGATATCACACCCAAGTCCAACGAGCCATAACTGCACCTGAAGCGTGATCTATAAATCAGGTGAGTCTCCTTGCTTAAAAAAGGCTTTTTCTTTTGTTTCGGAGTGAAGGCAGCACTGAGTTTTAACAATAGATTCTTGCCATTCTGCCTCCCGTTTCCCAGGAGGCTGCGCCAGCCCTTCCCCCGCTGGCAGCTGGACGAACTCCTCTTCTATTGGCAATCAGTGTTGTGGGACAGCAAGGTGAATGCGCTCTTCAGCTCCCTATCAAACACCGGCTTCTGCAGCGGGGGTGTGGCTCGTGGGAGTGGGAGTTATGGAAATTCTGGAAAGCTGTACAAAAGGGAGATCTTGCATGCACAGGAACTCATATTCTATTCGGATAATTGTCCAAATAATTCCATCTGAGATAGATAGAAAAGTGCAGAAATGCTGGGAAAGAGAGAATCTCTCCCAGTAATCAGGAACAGTGACTGTGTACTTCTCGAATTCACAACTAGGGCTCTGCTGTCTGAATCAACATGGGATGTTACTGCAGCGAGTCCTGTCGCTCAGGCACTCTGCATCTGATGTGCATAAACTTTACCACGTTACCCCCAGCTCAGAGAAGAGTTTTCACAGCTCACATCATCCCAGAGTGACAGGGAGCAGAAGAAAGCGATTCAGACCAGCATCTTACCACCTGCTGGGGAGAATAGAGATTTCGGAGAGCCGACAGTCTCTACCAGTGCATGTTTCCATCATTTACAATCTTGGTCTGTGTGACAACAAAAGTAGGAACCAGGAACTGTTTATCTTGCTTCTTAAAACAGGCGTGGAAATTTTGCAGAGCATAGATACATCTACTTGCTGTTAGTGAAATGATGAATAGCAGAGTACAGTGCACAGAGTATGGTCTGACCTCTGTTTTATGGGACCAGCAGTCTCCAACTGTGACCCTTTGCTCACATGATTTGAACACAAACAAATAATCGACTCAGTAACAAAACTTGTTAACTCGGATTCTATGAGGAATTGAATGCGATGGAATGAAATCCCCTTGAATGCGGGGATGTTACATTATCTTACAGGGAATTGTTTTCCAAACTCGAGGAGAGTGTGCAGTGCTGCTTCCATGGATCAATACCAGGATAGATAGATTGAATCAGCGTCGGATGTTATTGTAGGGAGCCCTGTTGCTTAGACACACTGCATCTTTTGTACAATGGTGCAAAAGCACGGAACTTTTGCGTCGAGGGGACAACTTCAAAATCGTTAATGAGACAAAATGCACAAATGAGTGAAACAACACAGCAACCACAGAAACTGGTATTACATAAGAGAGTAAACTCCTCTGCTAATGTAAACAAGCAAAACAGAAAGGATTCACCTCGTGCTGTATTGTGTTAAAATTCAAGAGACAAACAACTATAGCAAGAATTAAGTTAAAAATAACAACTTTATTACATTTTTACATTTTACAGAGAATAATTAACTTACAACTACTTACACTCCTTTCTGTAAACCTGTCTTTAACCTTCTGCTCTACATTACTGGTCTGAAAAGCCTTCCCCAACCCCGACCCCATTAATATTTACAAAAATATTCATATTTAAAAACCAGCCAGTTGTCGAGTTTTCTCGTTGTATCTTCCTCTCCAGATTTTCTCTCCAGGTCGGTGTCGATGCTTTTTTCTATGCAATCTATTTCTCCAGATAGTCACTCCTCGGAGATCTTACTAGCATCCGACATCTGTTGGTCTTTTACCTTCGCTCTTTGCTGTTCTTTGCCACTCTGGGTAACTGTTCAACATGTCTGATATTTGTTCCACAAACAGTCGGATCGTTTCACTGACTTTGATATTGTTGAAATACCATATTCAAACTTGATTGGGGCATAATTTAAACTGATTAGGCGAATTCGAATTTGTTTTTTTTAATCCATGTAACAAAGCTGTTAGTTGTTTCGACCAACTGTTATGTTGTTACCTTGTTCTGGACTCCTTGTGCTAGCCAGAAATTTCAGCACCCTTTAAAGTACATTGCACACACAACTTCATAGCACTGGGTTTTGCCAAGACAGTCTATTATGCTCAACATCGCTCTCTGTCAATCTCATGAGCCTGAGATTTGAACAATCTCTGGTCTAAGTTATTCAAACGACCCTGATCTCATAACCTCAGATTTAACACGCCCCCGTATGTATGTCTTACAATATTAATTGATTCCTCACTGTGTTACTTCAGCATACGTTGAGAAGAAATTATAAATGAACACAACTTTCACCTATGTGACTGCGATTTGACCCAATGTTGCTGCAGCCAACCGATTCAGCTGTCAGTGAAATAGCCCACATCTTTCCTGTACCGGCAATGAGATTGCATAGCATAGTGGTAACTTTTCATGCGTTGAATTTGACCCAACATCATTTCTGAGGACGAAATTTACTGGCATATGAAGACATGATGAGATACATGGGGGTTGGGGTTGGAATATGGTCAGGAAGGATATGGTGAGAGTTCCCTTGATACAAAATCGTTCGAGACAACGGAAATGAGATTTACTGGGAGATAAAGCCAAGAGATAAGCAATTAAGGAGTTTAATGGAATGTTGGGATAGATGAATAATAAGCGGACCAAATCAGGAATGACTGAGTTGTGTCCTAATGGAGGTTTTTCAGCTGATGTGAGGTTGGTAAGGGTAAATAGGAGGGAAATTCCATCGTTGAGGTGAGTGTATAACTAAAGGTTAGAGCTTCAAAACCAGCGAGGGATGACAAATAAGTTTACAGCAGGTACTTTTTATTCTGAGAGTTATTGAAATCGGAGATGATTTTCCCGAAAGAAAAAAACAATTCGAAGCTGATTCCACAATATTTGAAAAGCCACATGCAGGCACACAACGAGCGAACTTAACAGGGACAGGGATTCTGGGCTTCTTGGATGGGGATGCAAAAGTGGCACACTCACGAATTCTTTCACATTCATTGGAAACAAATTGTATAACACCTGCAACTGAAGAAGTTAAGTATAAGAAAAGCTGGTGGTGTTGAAATGTGTCACGGCTGATACTACGTGAACTACTACATATTGTTAATATACTGATCTTTTTGTTATAGCTTTGCAGTAAACTGAAGCCAGTTAGCTCAGTCCGCTGGCTAACTAGTTAATTGTATAGAGTGAGACAAACAACGTGGGATTAATTGTCACACTGTCTCAGGTTACCATAAAGATCATCATCTCTTCCACTCACCTGATCTGTAATACAATGGTGACTCTAGTGAGTAGGAATGGCCCTGTGGATATCAAGCATCATCATCATTGCCATCTGTTGCCTTGAACATTTGGTCACAATAACCAGGAACGGAACTGAGTTCATTTAATACTCACTAACCTCCGCGTGAAAAACACAGCAAAAAGACTCGTCCTTATTCCTGTTTGAACGCTCTGTTCTGCACAACAGCAAAAGTATTGGTTATGGCTTTACCAGATTCACTGACAACATTCACTCTACTCAAAGAGATAAATCTAATTCCTTTCGAACAGTTTAATGAACTGTGCGAGTTTGCAGCAAATGGGATAATATGAAACGAGTTTAACAGCCTTTCCAAGAATGGAATACAGTGGAGGGTCAAAGATTTGAGAAGTGTCATCATGCTAAAACCTTACCTGTTTCTCAATCCACAGATGGATAATCGCCTGGGGAATATGGACACCTTTCCGGCTGATAATTCACACATTTCCCAAATGCAGAAAAATCCCACAAATCAGAAACTGGAGGCTTACTGATGCTTTATTCGACGTTATTTTTCAAATTCACTTCAGTCTGGTGCTCCAATGATCCCTGATCAACATCAGGAAAAGCAGCTTCAGATAATAATTGAACTTATAGCTGCAGCATTTCACACGCTGTTAAGTGATGATGAATTGGTCCATGGGAGCAGCAGAGCGCCAACCTGTAACATGCTCTATTCGTACCTCTGGGACCTTCGACCAACCTGTTCTACTTTAGTTGTAGTCCTGAAATTAAAGTTAAGGCAGTGGAGGAGGAACTGACCTGTGACTATTGGAGCACCAGGTTCAGGAAAGGGACATAGAAAAATGTCGTGCAAATTAGACTTGATTGAAAGCTGCGTTTCTGTGTGTCACTGTCCTGTTTACAGCCAATGTTACATTATCGCTGTCACAGGGCTTTTCATTCGGTCGGCTTCAATTCGGCACAGAATTCGATTCAAAGACACTTCACTAACTTCCTTCTAACAGTTCATACAGACAACATGAAACATACTGCACTCATCATCAATCTTCACCAGGGCTACATCCGAGGACGTTGCACAGTTTTCATGAATACTAAAGATATAAGAAAGTTAAACAAGAATAAATTGAATTTCAGTTTAAATTGTAAAATGATAAGAATGCATAATAACATACAGAATCGGTTAAATTCATGTTCATTAACGTGGCCAGAACTCTAGCCCAGGAAAGAGGAAACCTGTCCCTGAATCCCCAATATCCACACGGCCGTTTGCTCCATGTGCCCAGTTGGATACCTGTGTGAAGGAACACGCAGTCGAACAGAGCGCCTGGGAGAATCCTCCACTGTCTGATCAAAGCTGCAACAGGAGCTGTGTATTCCAGCTGTGAAAGCGGTGGGATAAAGGGGAGGTCCTTGATATTCAGTGGTGTACATTCACAGTGTCCCCATAATGTTATTGTTTAATTTCCTCTGTCAGAAACAGCACAGACAGCGGGAGGAGCAAGAGGAGGCAATTTCACCCGCCGGCGCTACCCCGTCATTTGATACCATTTTGGCTGACCAAACACATCAATATCTTTTCCAAACCTATCCACATCAACCTGTCATCCAATGGGAAAAAGACAGTGAATAAACCGAAAAACTCTGTGCAACTGTGGGTGGGAAATGTATTTAGAGACAGTGGGCTTTTGCAGTGGGTTTTGTGAATGTGCAGCCGATTCTGGCCTGATCATGTTTCAAATGATACGATTCCCTCAAAGCTCACCCCCAAGAAGGTGAGGAATGTCCTTTGGTCAGTAGCAGAGGCGAGAACTCCAGATGAGTGGAATTGACGATGAATCAGTCGAACAATCATTGATTCCGCTGAAATGTGAAATAAATTGAAAAGCACATGGATGATTTTGGAATAATATAGGGAGACGCAGTGAGAATAGTTCACAGGTCAGCCCAACATCGAGGGGCGAAGGGCTTATTCTGTGCTGTATTGTTCTATGTTCTAAACTCCGAATCTGGTGGGACTCAAACAAACAATCCTTGAATCGCAATCTTAACAACGCAGTGGAATTCTAAAACATCTTTCATTTCCCCACAGAGTGCAGCCCTCATTTTGCTGCACTCAAAGATATGGTTTCAAGTCTTTCATCGAACATCTTGCCCCATTTTCCAGTACCTCCTCATTAAGGCCTAGCTTCTCAAGTGTTCGGCTAAATAATCCGGAAATGTTCTCATGACTCTTAGCTTTACCACACGTTCAAACATTGAGTTCCAGACAAACAATACTCTCAGGATGAAAGCATTCTTCCTAAATCTTCTTTGAATATCCTCTCTCTTGCTATATCCCTGGTTATTAACCCTTCCCGTGAGAAGTTTATTCCTATCACATATATCTATCCCCTTTCTGTGAACGTTCATCAGTTCCTAGCTCAGCTTTCTCCACTGTCAGATAAAGATCCCCAGCCGAGCTCATCTATCTTTGCAGTGGCAACAGTGCAGTGCGCTAATAGCACAGCATGTCAGGCAGCATCCGGGAGCAGAAGAATCGACGTTTTGTGCATGAGCCCTTCATCAGGAATGAGGCTTGTAGGTAGGGGTTGACTTATAAGTGGGAAGGGAGTTCTATTGGTGGTAAAGTATCTGGGAAAGCGACAGGTGGATGAAGGTGAAGGAGAAAGTGTTAATTCAGAGGGTTGGTTGATCGATGGGTCAAGAGAGTAGTGCCTAGTTGGAGACTTGCCACTGGTATAATGTGGGAGGAAGTGAAATGAGGAAGCTGTTCAAGTACACATTAATCCCATGTGGTTGCATAGTCCGAAGGCGGAATATGAGACGTTCTTCCTCCACGCATCCGGTGGTAATGGAATGGCGGTGGTTTGTGACAGAAACATTGCTCCTCCTGCTCTTCAGATGCTGCCTGACCGACTGTGCTTTTCCATCACTACACTCTCGACTCTGGGCTCCAGCACCTGAAGCCCTCACTTCCACCTATCTTCGCAGTGGGAATGGTCGAGCCCTGGCAGTACCTTGGTAAATCTCCTCTGAACACCCTCTCGTGCAAACACACGCTTCCTGAAGTCTGGCGATCAGAACAGAACAAGTTCTCCAAATAAAGAGCAGAAATATCTGAACAAAATCAGCAGGTCTAGTGCGTCTGGGAGAGAGTTCTTCCAGCCTAACGATTTACCTTTGGAACTGATGGTACGTGTAGGTTGGGCAGCAACGTGAAAGAAGGTGGAGAGGGTCTAAAATGATTGAACCCGATTTTGGGTCCTGCAGGTTGCACGGTCTCTCACTAGAAAATGACGTGCCGATATTCTAACTTGCACTATGCTATGTGGGAGTCTGCAGCAGACCAGAAACTGAAATGAAGTCTTGAGAACACAGTGGGATGTTGCAGTGACAGGAACCTGGAAGCTCAGAGTCCTTTTTTACTTGCAGACAGAACGTACGTTTACTCAAATTTGTCATCCACTCTGTTTTTCTCTCTCCAGTTTTGATTGATGTGATATTGTGAGCAGGAAATGTAATCTGCTAAATTGAGTGAGGTGAAAATGTGTTGCTGGAAAAGCGCAGCAGGTCAGGCAGCATCCAGGGAACTGGAGAATCGACGTTTCGGGCATAAGCCCTTCTTCTGGAATGAGGATTCCAGAACACATTTTTTCCTGCAACACATTTTCAACTCTGATCTCCAGCGTCTGCAGACCTCACTCTCTCCTAAATTGAGTGAGGGGCAGATAATTCACTGGAACCTTAAACAGTGAGGAGGGACATCGTAAACGAGCAGCATTACACCTTCTGAAATTTTGTGGAATGGTGCCATATGGGAAGTGCTGGGGGGTCAAGGAGGATTGGACGAGGATGTACAGAGAGAAATTTTCCTGCATAGAGCTGGTATTCAGTGGTATGGGCTAGTGGGGAAAGGGCAGTAAAATGTATATCTTCCTGAGCTTCCTGCTATAAGTAAACAGCTCACTACAGAGCAAAAGTATCTTATGATTTTCATTCCAACACCGACACGAAGTCCAGCTTACAGAAGTCATGTGTTTGCACTATCACTGTCAGTCTATCTCCCCGGGAGCAGTAGTGCTCCCCCACCTAGATTCAGATAGTACAGTTCTTACTGTGACATGTCCCGTCGAGAATGGAAGGACAGATATTAATAATCCACACTTGGAACGGAGTATCTGTATAGCTCAATAAAAATCACTTAACTATCCTAACTCCTTTTCAAATCACTTGACTCATAGCCTTGTATGCGTCTCCGATCCTTGCATGCACTGTGTTCCAGATTTCAGCCACCCACTGTTTGAAAACGTATTTCCACGCATTCACTGTATTCTTTCCAGCTCTGACCTTAAATCGATGGCCCCACCGTGATCGAAATCTCTATCAAAGTGAAACATGTATTTCAGTCTACACTATCCATATCCCTCAGTATTTTGTACATCTTAATCATGCCCCCCTCCCCCCCCCCCTCAATCTCTTCTGCTCTAAGAAAAACAACTCCAGTTTGTCCAAACTCGGGAGAGATTTTCGAGCAAAACGATACACCTTTTGAACGAATGGTATGTGTAGTTGGGGCAGGAACGTGAAAGAGGGTGGACAGGGTCTAAAATGATTGGACTCGATGTTGGGTCCTGAAGATTGCACGGTCTTTCAGTAGGAAATGACGTGCCACTCTTGCAATTCGCGCTGTCCTCTGCGGGAGCTCTGCAGCAGACCAAACTGAAATGAAGGCATGGGAACACAGTGCAATGTTGCAGTGACAGGAACCTGGAAACTCAGTGTCTTTTTTTTGCTTGCAACAGAACGTAGGTGTACTCACGTTTGTCACCCGCTCTGTTTTTAGTCTCCCCAATCCAGACGATATCACTTCGTGAGCTGGAAATGCAGTTTTCTAAATTGTGTAATGGTCAGACAAGTCACTGGAACCTTACACAGTGAGGAGAGACATCGTAAACGAGCAGCATTACACCTTCAGGGATTTCGTAGTATGGTGCCATATGGGGAAGGGCTGGGGGTCAAGGAGGATTGGACCAGGGTGTATAGAGAGAAATTTTCTGCATAGTGTCGGTAATGGGTGGTATTCAGTGGGATGAGCTCGTGTGAAAAGTACAGTAGAAGGTATATCTTCCTGACGTTCCTGCTATAAGTTCGAAGCAAAACTATCTAATGATTTTCATTCCAACACGGATACTAGGTACAGCTTGCCGAAGTCACGTCTTTGCACTTTCTCTTTCACTGTGTCTCCCCGGGATCTGTAATATACTTCCCCACGCTGATTCAGACAGCACCTGTGACATGCCACTTCGAGAATGGAAGGACAGGCATCAATAACCCGCACTTAGGATCAGAATATCTGTACTGTTGAATAAGAATTGACCCATAGCCTCATATGTCCTGGCATCATAAATTCACATCTGAATACGTCAGAACATTATGTGGATTTCTGCCTCTCAGTTGCTTGCATACACTGAGTTCCAGATTTCAACGTTTTTCCACGCATTCACTCTAATCTTTCCGCCTCTGACCTAAATCGATAGCCCTCCGTGATCGAAATGTCTATCAAATGAACATTTATTTCAGTGTATGCTATCCATATCCCTCAGTATTTTGTACATCTGAATCATAACCCCTCTCAATCTCCTCTGCTCTAAGTAAAACAACTCCAGTTTGACCAATCTCCCTTATTCAGCCCACACAATATCCTGTCAAATCTCCCCTGCATCGTTTCCAGTGCTATCACATCCCTGGTATAACCTGAATTGCATAACCACAACACAATAGTCTCGCTGGAGCAGAATGATAGCGTGAAATAAATGATGTGGAAATCCACAGAAACTGATGTTTTTTGAATAACGGTTGTTTCCTGAATGCTGCCATGTGTCCTTTTCCTGAGCCTGATGTTTAAATAATCGCTGATCCATGTCAGTTAAAAGCTGCTACATGAGGATTGATCTCACAACCGCGGTATTGAAATGGATCAACGAGTTTGAAGGTCCTGATGATGAAACTTGGTCATGGTCATCCAGCAACAGTGATCACAGCAGCACAGACTGAACAGGGGGCAATGTGAAAGTGATTATAAGGGAAATGGGAGGGAGAACTTAAAGGAGGTAAATGATTGTGGGAGAGAGAGGATTCTCCGAGAATGAGTGAGTCTGAATCCTGATATATGACTCTCAGAAATGTGTGAGAGAGGGGATTGATGGAAAAAGTCATAATCTCGGAGAATATTTTTACGTAAAGTCAACTAATTCCTTTGTGTCTTTCTTCAGCATGTGTCACTAGGTATAAAATAGGGGAACGTTAACTGCAGTGACTCGGATTCGAAAGTGGTTACTGTGCCAACAATGTAGAATATTTTAACATTAAAACCATCACTGAGTCATGCAGAGACATCCGTTTAAAACCAGCAATAATTACAGTGACAGAGGATATGTTAGGAAAAGTAGCAGATTCACAACAGGAATATGAGGCGAGCGATAGTAGACATGTAGGGATTCAGAATTGGCTGATTCTTTAAATTCGATATCCCCAAACGCTGTGGTGGTTCCATAGAGTACTACATGTTGAGTAATGAGTTTGGTAGATTTCCAGAAAAAATGACGGTTCAGGGGATAGTGCGGGATATTGATGCACTGTGTGTTTCAATAACAATGGTTTCAATAACAATGGCTTCACCAACTTTCCCACACAAGGAAGTACCTTTTGCTGCAGTCGGTCACATAATCCCAGTTCCAAGAACTGGTATCAGTCAAACCTAGTGGCGCAGCGTGAATATCAAATCGGAAGTGGTGTTGGAAATGAACACGTGGAGCTGTTCTGTGGCACCAGAAACGTGATTGGTAAAGGTGCAGTCCTTCTATGACGGGATAGAAGCCGGTGAAATTCTGAGTCTGGGAGTACTCTTGGTCAAAGGCGGGATGGCAGACCATATTGGTCTCCATTTACTATATTATTAAGATTCTGCAGCAGCATCAACCCGCACTGAAGGTTGGCTCAGAGGAAGCGTATGGAGCCCTAAGTGAGAGGTCGATGCATTGAAAGCAGCCTATGAAATTTTCCTTAACCAGCAGTGTTTGGTTTCTTTGACAGTAAGAGTTGTGTTTGCTCACATTGTCCGCACATCAGTCTCTTGCTCCAGTAAGCACTCCAATCCAGCGTACATTGCTTCCATTCCAACACAGAAACGCGTCCTATTCTCTCTCCATTTTGGATAATCTGAATTGACAATGTCATTCTTTGAATGGAGGAATGCAGCAGTGGCGATATATTGGGCTAGCAATCTTTGGCGACTGGAACATGGCAGCTGTTGTTATTTAAATGCATGAATAAAATATGGAAAATAAACCCAATCTCAGGAACAGAGACGATAACTTTAATTTACTGAAAACTCATTCATTCATGTCCCTTTGAAAGGGAAATCTGCTGACCGTAATGAGCCCTGCCAACATGTGACTCCAGATCTACAACAGTGCGATTCACCAATAAGTGCTCTCTGACTCAGTTCAAGGGGAATTAAGAATGAACAACAAATGCTCTTCAGACCAATGATAGCCACATTCCGTGGGAGAATAATGAAGAATACAAATACATGGACGACGGGGAAAATGGGAATTGTGTCCGTGTGGACTCGAATCCAACTGATTATCCAAACTAAATAGAAACAAGGAAACCCATGTCACCAAGAAGTCAGGTCCACAGAATGACTGCAGGATGGGATTCAATTATCTGTTGAGTGTAAACTCACTTGCAAAGTCATAATGCGCACAGGTCCTTCACCACTCCAATATGTGAGAAGTGATCACTCAGGAGACCAACTGGCAGAATCACCAGCAAGTTTACAAATGACAGTAGGGGATCGATTCTGCTATTATTGCATCTGTTAATCCCAACCAGCAATATAACCATATTTGGATGCCTGTTTCCACTGGTGTTCCACTGTTTTCTGATGTAGATCAATGATTTAGACTTAGTTGTAGGAGCCATGATTTAGACGTTTGCTGATAATGCAAAAATTGGTCGTGTATTTGACAGTGACGAATAAAGCCAGGGGCCTCAGGGATGCATCAATCAGGTGGAAAGGTAAAATGGTGAATCGAATTGAATCCAGACCAATGAGTGTTAATGAATTTGTGGAGAAGAAACAATAACAGTGAGTATTCTGTGTGGTGTAGACGGACAAAGAGATCTTGGAGTGCACTTTTACGATCGCTGAAGATCAATGGACAGGGGAATCAGTTGGGCGGAAGTGCTTACTGCAGATGCTGGAGATCAGAGTCAAGATTAGAGTAGAGTTGAGGAAGCACAGCAGGTCAGGCAGCATCCGAGCTTCAGGAAATATTCACGCTTTTGGCAAAAGCCCTTCATCAGAAATAAGGCTGGAAGCCTCGAGGGTTGAGAGATAAATGGGAAGGGGTGGGGCCTGGGAGAATTTAGTTAAGAGTGCAATAGATGGATGGAGGTGGGGACAAAAATGATAGATCAGAAAAGAGGGTGGAGCGTTAGGTGGGAAAGAAGATACACATGTAAGTAAGATTAGATTACATTATAGTGTGGAAACAGGCCCTGGATATGAGCCACATGGATACCAACTGAGTCGACGAGAAGCGACTCAATAAATTTTGCTAAATTCCACGGTGCTTATTAGAAATGCAGTTTCTGGTGGAGGTGTAATCCAGATAGCTGTGGAAATCAATGGATTAGTAAAACAATGTCAGTAACACTGACCTCCTGGGATAATTTCCCTCCCCACCACTATCCACTTTGAAATAAAACGGTTCAATTCACAAATACCTAGTCAAATCCACGCCCTGCAACGACCCAACTTCCAATCCCAGTACCTTCCTCTGCCACTGCAGGAATTGCAAAACCTGTGCTCACACCCCTCACCTCTGTCCAATGCCCCAAAGGAGCCTTCCACATCCATCAAAGGTTCACCTGCACTTCCACACATATCATTTATGGCGTCAGTTGCTCCCGATGTGGTCTCCTTTAAATTGGGGAGACTGGATGTCTTCTCACAGAGCACTTCAGAGAACATCTCCAGGGTACCCGCAAGAATCAACCCCACTGCTTCTTGGCCAAATATTTCAACTCCCTCTCCCAGTCTCCCGAGGAAATGCAGGTCCTGGGCCTCCTCCATCGCCAGTGTCTCACCACCCGATGCCTGGATTAAGAAGCCCTTATCCTTTGCCTTGGGACTCTTCAAGCCCATGACATCAATGTGCACTTCATCAGTTTTCTCATTCCCGTTCCTCCCACGTTACCTCACTTCCAACCTTCCAGCTCAACACCGTCATCCTGACCTGTCCCATCTGTGTATCTTCATCCCTACCTATCCGCTCCACCTTCTCCTGTGACATATCACCTTCACCCCTCCTCCATCCACTTACTGCACTGTCAGCTAACTTCTCCACAGCCCCACCCACTCCCATTTATCTCTCCACCTCATAGGCTCCCAGTCTCATTCGTGATGAAGGAGTTTTGCCTGAAACGTCGATTTTTCCTGCTCCTCTGATGCTGCCGGACCGGCTGTGCTTCTCCAGCACCACTTTAATCTTGAGGGGAATCAGTTGATTCAGAGGGTTTTGGGATATTTGCTGTTGTCGACCACACTCTGTGTAGGATAGTAGAACTTTTGCAGTTTAGGGAACAGCAAAAGGACTGAGCACAAGTCTGGACACTGCATGAATCAACATTTTTTAAATTTGTAAAATAAAAGATGGTGGGCTGAAGTATACAACTTCGCCCATCAAGACCACTTCACGACTCAATTAGTTTATCACTGATACCTCTCCAAGTCAGGGTGCTATGTGCCTTCGTGGATAACTTGCAAATGGTGGTGTTTCAATGCATCACCCTTATAGATGTTGAGCTTCGAAGGTCCTGTCAAAAACGCCAGGATGACTTATTCCAATGCATCTTGTAGTTGGTGCACTCTGCTGCAATTGTGCCTTCGCAGTGATGGGAATGAATATTCAGGTATTGAAGAGGGTACAATCAAGTGACTGCATTGTCGTGGCGGGTGTACAGTTCTTTAAGTGTAATTGAAGCTACACCCATCTAGGCAAATGGAGAGAGTTCTGTTCCACATCTCAATTGTGCCTTACAAACTATGCAGGCTTCACAGAGGCAAGAGTTGAGTTTGTAAACAAAAATATCTACCAACGCACAAGTTTCTGTTGTCAAAGTGATTATATAGCCAGTCGCAGTCCGTTTTTCCTAAATACTAGCTCCGCGGATGATTACATGAGGGTTAAGTTACAGTAAATCCACTGAATGTCAATGGGATATGATTAGATTCTCATTTGTCAGAGTTCTCATTACGGTATTTAGTTATTGTGTGGACCAATCCGATTCCTATCCTTATCTGATTTCAATTTCCTATTCCTGATTTTGCCTAAAGTTTCAACTGTTGCCTCTCATTTATGCCTCTACCTGCCTTAATAATATGCAATGATGCTGCAGGGAACAGCAGAGACTTACGAATATGTTGCCAACATTGGATAAAATGGAACTTCTTGGAAAGATTGGTTAGGCTAGGATTAATGTCCTTGAAGCAAAGGAGGCGGAGAGGGGGAAGGAGAGAGAGCTCTATAATAACATAATACCATCTATAAACGTTAAATATCCATGGAATTTTGACACGGTAGATATGGACATGTGGTTTCCCTTTGGTGTGAGGACAGCACCAGAGGACACAATCTCAGAATTAGATATTGCCTACTTAATTCGGAAATGAAGAGTAATTTCTATGCTTAGGGTCCAGTGAATCTGTGGACCTCTTTACCGAAACTGCTGTTGAGGCTGAGTTGTTGGGTGTTTTCAAACTGTGTCAGACATATATTTAATCAGAAAGACGATGAATTTTTGTCGAGGCAACACAGGAGAATGGAGTTGAAGATTATCAGATCAGCCATGAGTTCATTGAATGTTCGAGCAGACTCGATGGTCTGAATGGCCGACTTCCACTACTGGATCATTTGGTCTAACACCTTCTTTTATTGATAAGTTTAGAATATAGACGGGATAGGATGAAGTGATCGGCAAGCTTTCTCAAACAGATCAAACAGATCAGGAACTAGCCTCATAAGCTCATGAAAAAGAAATGTGCAACTGGCTAATTAATACGGCTCTGTATAGTGCTATGGTTTTAATTGGTCATTTTGTTGGTATTGCGATAGTGAAGTGTATTATTGCTAAAATATTAACTTCTAATGACAATATTGGTCTACCCAGAAAATGTTTCTCCTCCACTTAGATGAAGATGAAGAAACACCATTGCCTGCCCTTGGTTCCTCTTCGAAGGAAGAGGAAGTAATGCACTCTTTTACGGCCATCGAATTGGAATGATTTGTTTCATGCCTTTATGAGTTGGTCATAGAATTACCAAAGGGGGAGATGAGGGTCTAAAATTTGAGTTTAGTTTATTGCTTGAAGCAATAAATATATGTGGATTTTTGATTAGCACAATTTGTTTTCAATTTAAAAGATAACGATGAAATGGCTGAGAATAGTCTTTGAACCCTGTGAACTTGTACTGGTGATTTGCATAATTAAGCTGAAATTCTAAGCAAAGAGAACAACAGAGTTTGCATAAAATGAATACTGACACATTAATTGACCATTTGAAATAACCTTGAACTCTCGCCATGGCATGACAACTTATGTAAATAAAATTTATTTTCCAAGGAATTACCATTGGATTAACATGCTGTCAATCTTGCCTCCATATTACAGTTGATTGGGCGTTTTTGTAATTAAGAACTCTTTCCCAGGAATTGTCATTGGATTAACTTGCTGCAAATCGTGTCACAATATTATATGTGATTAGTCTTTCTTGTAATTAATGCTGTAGTATTTCTCAAAAACAACCGTGTAAATAAAGCCTAATTTTCAAATATAACTGTGTAATTTCACCACGGAACACAGAAGCTCTAACCCCTGTGTTGCTGGATAGAATTGTTTCAAGGTACCTTAATTCAATAAACTAATGACACTTGCTTTTTGAACAGACCGCATTCGTTGGTTCTTTTGACCGATCTCGAACCAAAAGGCCCCTCTTGAGGGGTCTAAGATCTTCAAGACCTGGAGGCAACAAATGACAATGGACACACCACAAATGGATATATGCAGAACCTGTGATTGCTAAAGAAAATTGGTGAACCTTATATTGTTGGCAACTTTGTGATAACGCTGGATGATGGTTCGCAGTATTATTCACACACAGCAAAAAGTTGTGGAAGAATGAAAGGTTCGTTTCATTGCCTAAGTTTTCTGCGTTTCCAATTACAATTGACTGTTTGAAATACTGGTCAGTGAGGAGTGTTACGATAAAACAGTAATTCACAATCCCACTGTATAAATTATTGCTCCCGTTCTCTCCTTATTTGTTTCTCCTTCATTCGATGTAAACTCCTAGAAAGGAGGAAAGAAATGTTGCATTGACTTTCTTTATCCCAATTTAACTTACAACAGAATCGAAATGCTTTATTTCGACTTTGATGTGGTTTCAATTATTCGTGAATCTCCCATACAGTGCAAGACAAGAGCAACGTTCTCAATCCCATGTCAACTAAAGAATAGAAGACCCAAAGGAAAACCACATCTGTGTTTAATGGAAGGAGAAAGCCACGTAGGATTCGAACGCACACGTATTCAATGAATTATCAACCAACCACTTTAACCTCTTGGCCACTTAATGGCTTGCAAAATGTGCTGACACGTAATACATCAAGAGTATGTATGGTGAAGGTCGGGGATGAGAAATTCCCTGAGCAGAATCGAATCCACACCATTACGTTCCTGCTTTCAGCGGAATAATACCAGTAAAATTCAAGAAATCAACGTGGTCCTTGGAAGGAACAGCTATCCTTAATCCATTCCGAGTGAGAACTGTCTCAGAATGAACCTTCGAACAAGAAATGCCTGTCACATTCACACGTGCGTTTCGCCTCGACTCATAATTTATTCAGTCAGCTTCTCTCGCACGTGAAGAAGCATATATGAAGAGAGAAGTGAAGGTAATGTTATAGCTCGATGGCCTTTCTCCTATGGCTGAACCTGAACTGAGTAAAATTCCTGGAAATGTTGTTTTGTTCGTTTCATTTTATTATTTTTTGCTGAACCCTCACTCTGTGCAGTGCAATGACCGGAAGTCAATTGGATATACTTCATTGGAACGTTTAAAGATGTATTAAATTTTACTTCGAATTTATTTCAGCTTAAATGCAACACTGATGAGAAAAACAGAAGGTTAAACCGCAAAAACAAAATGCCCGTTTTGGTGCTCAGTGACATTGGCCGAGTTCAGTGGGTATCAAATGAACCCAACATCGTGGTGATTGTCCTCAAATCTTTAAGGCATGTGATTCTCTGAGTGACAGAAGAGTATCTCAACCAGACATAGACCCTCTTTCTATCCCCGTATATTTCACCTGAAGAAGGGACAGCCCTCTGGCATGTGATTTCAAATAAATCTGCTGGATTATAAACTGGTGTCGTGTTACTGCTGACCTTATCCCCGCATTACGCATGGCTAATTAACTTAACTTACTGAATTCACTCCATGGACTCGAGAGTGCAATTTAACATGGCCAATCCACCTAACCTGCAGACCTAACAGCAGTGCTAACCACTGAGCAAATGTACCATCACAATAAGCACTATGCCTCTCATTTTAATGGTTTTATAACCTGGTAACTCAGCCTAGTGAAAGCAAGCTGCGCCCATCAACCCGAATTCAAAGCATCCAAACGCGACTCTGTGCTGTGCAACCTCATTATTGTTGCAATAAATATTTCTGCACTCAGATCCGAATCGCTTTACCATGTTTCTCCTTCTGCTTCATGCTTCCAGTAAACGCTTCAATCTGGAGTAAGTCTATCAAATGGTTTTCATTACAACACGGACACAGTGTGAAGCTTGCAGAAGTCACGTCTTTGCACTTTCACCTACATTCTATCTGCACGGGAGCTGCAGTCCTTCCCCACACTGATTCAGAGAGCACTGTACTTTCTGTGACATGTCCAATCGAGAATAGAACGCCAAACATTAATAATCTTCACTGGGGAACAGAGCGATTGTTTTAAAATATTTACAATGCCCCCTGCGGGGATTTAAACCCTGTGACAGGCGGGGACACTAACTACGATACTACCGAGGAAAACAATGTCGAAGGAAGTCCTTCAGCCTGTTGTAGCCGCATTTGCAAAAAAACAGCTGGTTACAACTGGTCTACCACACGTATCTGTTTTGGGACCACTGCTGTTTGTAATTTTTATAAATGACTTAGACGCAGGCATAGGTGGCTGAATTAGTAAGTTTCCAGACGATACGAAAGTTGGTGGAGTAGTGGAGAGTGTGGAAGAATGTTACAGATTGCAGGGGGACTTTCATAAACTGCAGAATTGGACTGAGAGTTGGTAAATGGGGTTCAATGCAGTTAAATGTGAGGTGATGCACTTTGGGAAGGATAACGGGAAGGCAGAGTACTGGGTCAATGGAAAGATTCTTGGTAGTGTGGATGTGCAGAGGGATCTTTGAGTCCATGTACATAGATCCCTGAAAGTTGCCACTCAGGTGGATAGTGCTCTTAAGAAGGCATACGATGTGTTAGGTTTCATTTGTAGATGGATTGAGTTCCAGAGCCGCAATATCATGCTGCAAATGTACAAAACGTTGGTGCGGCCACACTTGGAATATTGTGTACAGTTTTTTGCCCCATATTTCGGTGAAAGATGTGGAAGCATTGGAAAAGGTGAACAGAAGATTTACCAGGATGTTGCCTGGTCTGGAGGGAAGGTCTTCTGAGTAAAGGCTGAAAGACTTGAACCTGCTCTCATTTGGCAAGAAGAAAGCTAAGAGGGGATTTAATAGAGACATACAAGATAATCAGGGGATTAGATAGGGTGCACAGTGGAAATCTTTTTTCAAGGATGATGACGTCAGCGTGTACGAGGGGGCATAGTAGCAAATTGAGGAGTAATAGATTTGACAGGTGACAGAGACAGGTTCTTTACGCAGAGTGGTAAGGGTGTAGAATGCCCTACCTGCTCATGTAGTCAACTCAGCCATATTAGGGAGATTTAATCAATCCTTAGATAAGCACTTGGATGATTTTGGGATAGTGTGGGGGGACGAGCTGAGAATAGTTCACAGGTCGGTGCAACATCGAATGCTGAAGGGCCTACACTGCACTGTATTGTTCTATGTTCTATGTTCTATCTACTTAACGATCTGAATCAATTTTTCCATCGTTTAGCCCATAGCCTTATATGTCTTTGCATCACCAATTCACATCTGGATATTTCTTCAGGTTATGAGGAGTTCTGTCTCTCTGACCCTTACGGACAGTGCATTCCAATTTCCAACCACCCGCTGGCTGATAAAGCTATTGAAACCTTGCTGATTTTTCCTGAAATCTCTGGCCCCCAATGATCGATCTGTCCATCAGTAGGAAAAGTCTCTTTCTATCACTATCCCTCATTATTTTGTTCATCTCCATCATGTCTTCTCTCAATCTCCTCTGCTCGGTGACAAACAACCCATGTCTGTCCTGTCTCCCTTCATAACTGAAAATCATCAGCCCGCAAAATATCCTAGCGAATCTCTCCTGCACCATTCCCAGTGCGGTGACTTCCATGTTATAATATGAATTGTAGAACTGCACTCAATACAATGGGTAGAGCCAAATGAACATTTTAAAAAATTCTGCTACAGGATAATGTGTGTTGCTGGCTCGGTAGCATTTAATGCTAACTCTAATTGCCCAGCAAGCGGTTGATACTGAACCATATCACAACGGCCCGACCAGGTAAGAATGGCGGTTTCTATCCTCAAATGACAATAATGAACCAGATGGTTTTATTTTTTCAACACTTGGAAAAAAAAGTTTAGAAGTTACTGCATTTGTAGTACACGATATTTAATGCAACCCAATTCTACCACCTCGCACAGTTGGAGTTGAACCCATATTCCGGGCACATTAACTCGGGGTCTGAAATAGCAGCCGAGTGATAGGAGCACTCGGCCGATGCAGAAAGATGCTGAACCCGTCTTTTCCAATAAAGTCACTTATTCCCTATACGGCCGTGTCTCATTTCCCTGAACCTCATGCTCCAATAATCTCTGGTCATTTCAGTAAAAGCTGCTACATGAAGACAGATCTCATATGGCATCCAAATGGATCAGCTAGTTTGAAGGCCCTGATCGTCAGATTAGGACACATTCACCCAACAACAGTGTGGGCGGCACGGTGGCACAGTGGCACAGTGGTTAGCACTGCTGCCTCACAGCGACAGAGACCCAGGTTCAATTCCCGACTCAGGCGACTGACCTTGTGGAGTTTGCACATTCTCCTCGTGTCTGCGTGGGTTTCCTCCGGGTGATCCGGTTTCCTCCCACCGTCACAAAGATGTGCACGTCAGGTGAATTGGCCATGCTAAATTGCCCGTAGTGTTAGGTAAAGGGGTAAAGGTACGGGAATGGGTGGGTTACGCGTCGGTGTGGACTTGTTGGGCCGAAGGGCCTGTTTCCACATTGTACGTAATCTAATCAACAGTGACGCAGCAGCACAGACTGAGTGGTGTCAATGTGAGATTGAGTTTTCGATTAGTGAAAAAGGAAATTACTCAACAACCACATGATAACGGAGCAGCGCTCCAAAACCTCGAACTTCCAAATAATCTGTAAGACTAAAACCTGGTATTGTGTGATTTTTAACTTAGTAAACCCCAGTTCAACGCCAGCATCTCCAAATTAATGAAATGAAGTGGGGGGTGTGGGCAGACGGAAAGGACGGTTAGTGAGGGAGAGAACGGCTGGATTTGAATTCTGACATATGATACGCAGAGATGTGAGCGAGTGGAATTTGCAGTCAATAGAAACATTTCTTCCAAGAATATTACCATGTAAAAACAATTGATTACTTAGGTGTAACACAAACGCTGGAGCAGGAGCAGAAAAAAAAGTAGCGCCGAGACTCGGATTTGAGCCGAAGTTGTGACGGTTATAACGCAGAGTACCAACCACTACACGATCACGGCACGCCATAGACAATGATTAAAAGCCAGCGCTATAGTCGCAGAGGAAATGTTAAGCAGAGCTCCAAATGCACAACATCAGTAATTCTCAGAACAGTGACAGACATGCGGGAACTCAGAATGGGCTGAACGTTTAACGTCAGTGTCCCCAGAGGCTCTGGTGATTCCATCATTAATATGCAGAAGGCTGAGATTGATAGATCTCTCTAAAATATCAAAGAGCCGGGGGACAGTGAAGGTTTTGTTGAAATGTACGCTTCAATAGCAATGCATTTAACTTCGGCTAATTCATCAGTTTCTCCACACAAGGCAGTAACCACTGCTGCCACATAGTCCCAATTCCCAGCCCCAGATTCAGAGGAACTGAGGGAGCTGTCGCGAAGATCCAACTGGAAATCGGGACGGGAACGAGATTGCAGAGCTACTCGATGAATCCAGTGATGCAATCGGTGAATGACAAGTAACATGAATTCGACTGGGACAACACTACCATTATAGGGCAAGCCAAACAGAGAACAGCCAGTAGAATTCCTAGAGGCATGGCACTCATCCACAGACTCTATCAACAAACACATCGACCTGGACCCAATATATCGGCCACTACAGCGGACAGCTGGAACTGACAACCGGAAGTGGCAGAGACAGGCCACTAGAAATGCTGGAGGAAACAACACAGAAGCGCTTCACAGGAGGCTCCCAAGCACTGAGGATATCACCTAGACAGGGGACGAAACGTTTGCAAGACAAATTCCCAGCTCGGCGAACAGAACCACAACAACAGTTTTCCATGTTGTGAATGGGCTTTCTTTTTCCGTATTCCGCCACAGGGTGTGGCGATCGCTGGTTAAGACAACGTTTATTTAGTCCTTAGTTCAATGTTGTCTGGCTGCACCCGGTTTCGATCCTAGCCTCGGGTGTCTGTTTGTGTGCAGTCTGCACAATTTCTGTGTTTTTGTGTTATTTTCTACCGTCTGAACAAAAATGTGCCAGTTACAGGGATCAGCAATAGGAAATCCAAGCTTATGGGCGAGAGGTCTGGTGGGATGCGTTTCGGAGAGATGGTGTGGACTGGAAGGACCGAATAGCCTGATTCCCCACACGGTGGGGATTCCCTGATTAAGGGGCAGCTAATTTTTTTTCTGGTCCTGGAGTCACACGTAAGCAGGACTGTGTAATGATGGTAGAATCCCCTGCATAAGGGACATGAATGAATAGGATTTCAGGAAATTAAAGTAATGATCTCTGTTCGTGAGGTCAGGCTTGCATTCCAAATTTAATACGTCGAACTTAAACATCACCAGTTCCATGTCACAGTCGCTAAGGATGACTAGTTTAAAATATTGCCTCCTCGCAGAGCACTTCGGAGAACATCTCTGAGACACCCTCACCAATCAACCACACCGCGCCGTGGCCCAACATTTCAACTCCCCCTCCAACTCTCCTGAGGACATGCAGGTCCCGGGCTTCCTCCACCGCCGCTCCTTCACCACCCGAAGCCTGGAGGAAGAAGACCTCACATTCCATTTCGGAACACGTCAACCCGAGGGCATCAATGTGTACTTCACCTGTTTCCTCATTTCCCCTCCCCCCACTGTACCTCTTTTCCAACCTTCTAGCTCAGCATTGTCCTCATGACCTGTCCTACTTGCCAATCTCCCTTCCCACCTGTCCGCTACACCCTCCCCTCTGACCTATCACCTCCATCTGCAACCTATTCACCTTTTGTACTTTTGCTACCTTACCCCACCCTCCTCTCTGACGTATCACCACCATCCCCACACCTATTCACCTTTGTACTCTTTGCTATATTCTCCTTAGCCCCACCCACACCCCATTTATCTCTCCACCCTGGAGGTTTCCTGCTTCTATTCCTGATGAAGGGCTTTTGCCCAAAGCGTCGATTTTCCTGCTCCTCGGATGCTGCCTGACCTGCTGTGCTTTTCCAGCACTCTGATCTATACTCTTGTTTCCAGCATTTGCAGTTCTCACTTTTGCCTCGTTCAAAATATCACCCCAACACCAACTTCTCTAGGCTGAAGTCTTTACTGTGAGGAAGAAACTCATTCTGAGCTGATGCGAGCAAAAGCAGCTGCCACCACCAGTGTCGGAAACGCAGATCCAAATTGCATAATCAGCTTTTAAATCCCCACTACACAGTTAAGAGCTCAACACGTTCCACTTGTGCCACTCAGCTGTCTCGGAAAGATGCACTATAGATCGCTATGAAAGTATAAACGGGGACAAATATTCTCTTGATCAAGAGCACTCACAACCTCGGAATTTCTTGCACCTCTTTCCAACATAGAAGGACCGCACGGTCACCTATTGCATGACTGGAGCAAGAGAGTAACTCCGCGCATTCATTCCCATCCCCATTTCCGTTTGGACCTGGGCAGCTGCGTCACTGTTTCTCTGATCGGACTGGGAACTGGGATTATGTGTGATTATCTGCAGTACTGATTACTGCCTTGAGTTGGGTAGCTGGTGAAGTCACTGATGTTAAACTACAATGCTATAGAAGCACACATTTCAACAATATCCTGCACTGTCCCCCGAGGCCTTGATACTTTGTGGAAATCCACAAATGTCAGTTTTCAACATTCTCCTTCAGGGGATCTCCACAGCTTCTGAGGACATTGAAGTTAAACATTCAGTTCATTCTCAGTTCTCACATGTCTGTCAAGTCCGCTGAGTAATGATATTGTATATTTGTTGTTCTTCAGAACATTTCCTCTGTTAGCATACTTATTGCTGCTTTGCAGCATGCTGTTGTGTGGTTTCTGTGATCATAGTTCACTGTATTTTGCATTGTGACCACAGCAACCTCGGTACGAAACCAAATCATGACACTAAGTATTCATTCCGTTGTCCTTTTAATGACACCTGCTAAGAAATTAATTGTTTTACCTTCAAATTCCGTTCTCTCACATCTATGCGTTTCATATATCAGAATTCAAACACACCCAATGTCGGAGATTCCTCTCCTTCCCACGATCATTAAACCTCCTTTCCGTCCCTCCTTCCATTTCTCTGAGGCAATGCACAATCTATCACTCTTCTTCACATTGATACTGTTCTGTCTGTGCTGCTGTGACTGTTTTTGAGTGAACGTGCCACCATCCCAGCATCGGGACCTTCACACAAGTCTGTCTGTTTGGATACCGCGGTTGTGAAATCAATCCCCATGTAGCAGCTTTTGCTGACATAGACCAGAGACAATTGGAGCATCAGGGTCTTGAAAATGATCTTGGGCAGTTTGGGGGGAATTAGTTTTTTTTGGAAAAGATCAGCTTTTGTGCCTTTCTGCGATGGTGTCGTGGTAATTTCGTCGGACTAACAATCCAGAGACCCATTTAATAGTCTGGGTACAAGGATTTGAATCCCACCGTGCCAAGATTGTAAAATTTGGATTCAATAAATATCTGCAATGAAGAAGTTAATGAATACTATAGATCCATTGATAATTGTTGGAGGTAAAAAATCCATCTGCTTCACTGATGTCATTTCGGGATAGCATCTGCTATTCTTACTTTGTCTGACCTGTATGTGACTTCAGACTTATAACGATATGGTTGAGTCTCAACAGCCCTCTGGGCAATTAGGAACGGGTAGTAAATGTTGCCTAGCTAAAATCACCCTCAGACTAATACAGAATGATTAAAACAAATGCTCATTAGGCTCTAGCTAGAGCAGGGTGTGCAGTTTTGCAATTCCCATTAGATCAGGGATGTGATCACCCAGAGAAACTTGCAGGAGATATTTACCGGCATATTGTTTGGGCTGAAGAATTTCAGTAAGGAAGAAAGACATGACAGAGTGAAGTGTTCATCGCAGTGCAAAGGAGATGTAGATAAAACATGATTGAGCTGAAAATGTGTTGCTGGAAAAGCTCAGCAGGTCAGGCAGCATCTAAGGAACAGGATAATCGACGTTTCAAGCATAAGCCCTTCTTCAGCTCTTTCTCCTCGAAAACATGATTGAGTAAAGGTATGGACAGGGTAGACTAAAAGAGTTTCCCATTGATGGATGGGATCGATCAACGGGTGATAGAGAGTCAAGGGAAAAGGCAGGAAGGTTTGAGAAGATGTGCAGAAAAGCTTTATCAGCCAGCGGGTTGTTCGGAATTTGCAATACACTGTCTGTAATTTTCAGAGAGGCAGAAACCCTTTTAACCTAAAGAAATATTCAGATGTGCATTTGTGATGCCAAGACAAATAAGGCTGTGGAATAAACGCTGTGAAAGGAATTCAGTTCGTTAAACAGTTGTTTTGACAAATATAGCCACTATTGGCTGAAGGGCCTCCTTTGACACTCTTGTTCTCGGTAGTATAATGGTTTGTGACCCCGCCTGTCACAAGGTTCAATTCTCTGCTGACGACAGTGTAAATATTTTAAAACTGTCGCCCCGTTCCCAAGTGCGGGTATTGATACTTGTCCTATTCTCGATAGGGCATGTCACAGGAAGGACAGTGCTGCCCGAATCAAGATGGGGAAGGGTTGCAGCTCTCAGGAAGGCAGAATGTCAGTGAAAGTGCAAATATGTGACTTCTGCAAGCTGCATTCTTTGTCTGTATTGGAATGAAAACCATTTGACAGACTTGTTCCGGTTTGAAGTGTTTATTGGAAGCAGGAAGTTGAGAAAGAATTAGGGTAAAAGCATTCTAATGCGAGTGTAGAATCATTTCCTGCAGCACTAATGAGACTGTAAAGCACAGAGTAGTGTTTAGATATGTTGAATTTGGGTTCATGGGGCGCAGCTTGACTTGATGAGGCTGAGTTAGGAGGGTATAAAACCATTAAAAATGATACAGATTTTGCTCACTGTGATAGAACATTGGCTCAGTAGTTAGCACCGCTGTCAGGGCTGAGTGTTAGGTAGATTGGCCAAGTTAAATTGCCCTCTCGTATCCAGGGATTGAATTAAGTAAGTTAAGTGAATTCGCCACGGGTAGCGAGGAATAAGGTCAGAATTTACAGGACAGCAGGTTATAGTCCAACAGGTTTATTTGAAATCATAAAAGGGAGAGCTGTCCTTTCTTCAGGTGAAATATACAGGAAGAGGGAAGGGAGCTAGATCTGGGTGAGATGCTCTTCCGAGAGTCGACACGGATTGGATTGACTGAAATGCTCTTTCTGCACTGTAGAATACAGTGATTCTATCGGAGAGGATAATAATGGCGTTTACGGAGGTGTAACGTTATTAGAGACGATGCTGACGGAGTTTACTGAAGACGAGATTTTATTAACTTGTTTTCTTGGAAAATTTGTAACAGTTATCCCTGAACCAAGGAAGACTTAATGGAGGTTTTCCAGGTTATGTAATGCTTGGACAGAATAAATTTGTGGAAAATTCCCTCTTTCAAGTTAGTAAATATCTAAACGTCAAACCTTCAAAACCTTTGAGGAAACCTTTGAGGGACAAAGAAATGATGATACAGAATCGCTGACACTCCGAGAACCTGTTTTTCAAAATATTTGGAAAGGCACATTTGGTGACCTACAAGGAATAAATTTCAAAAGTAGAGAAATAGTCTGTGGCTAGGTAAAGTTGTAGGGGTGGGGTGTAGTCAGTTGGAAGCCGCGGGGAAACAATGTCTCAGTTGGTTGACTTTAGAAGTATAGAAATTTGGCGAACAGGCACGGCTGAATAAGATTTTGTTTCAAATACCCTGGATTTGGAAAGATTATACATACTATGCCACCTGAAGCTTTGCAAATGGAACATAGTGGATTTTTTTTCGCGAAAAGGAAAGATATTACATAATGAATAGTAAGTGACCCATTGGTTGGACATCGACTTCCTGCTTTGATTACGTGGCTAAAAGATGTGATCACCATGATGTTTAGTCCATTTAATGATCAGTGAAATCTGCCAATGCACGAGCAACAAACTATTGGTTTTTCTTTTGGACTTTAATCGTCTCTTTTTTTATGCAGTATTTTCTTTCAGCTGAAATAAATTCGGAACAAATTTGCATATATCATTAATCGTTCCAATAAGATAAATCTAATTCACTTCCGATTATTACAATGAACAGTGTGACTTTCGGTTTAATTAATAAAATGAAACGAACAAGACAGCGTTTCTTGCGATTTAACCCAATTCAGTTAAGCCATATGAGAACGGCTATTGAACCACAACATCGCCTTTATATCCCTCTCCATGGCGACTTTTTCACGTGAGAGAGAACGTGACTGATGAAATTATGAGTCAAGGCAAAATGTGGGTGTGAAAATGACGGGAAATCCTTGTTCAATGCTTCATTCTGACACAGTTCTGATTCAGAATGAATCAATGACAGATGTTCATTCCGACGAGCATGGCTATTTCTTGGATTTTGCTGTTATTGTAATTCTGGTGAAAGCAGAAACACAATGATGTGGATTCAATTTAGCTCTAGAAATTTCTCATCCACGACTTTCATCACATGTAACCTTGATGAGGTCGCATGTCACCCCTTTCCAAAACGTGCTGAGGAGACCGAGAGATTACGGTGGTGGGTTATTATACTACCGTGCTCCCCATTCACGAGTTCAAGTCACATTTTGATTGTTAATTCCACAAACCACTACTGCATTTTTATTTTGCTCTCAAATCTCTGGTATACACTGAATCGAGAATTTTGTTCTTGCCCTTTACTGCACGGGAGATTCACGAATAATAAACACCACATTAAAGTTGAAATAAAGAATTAGAGCAGATGTTCTATTCAGTAGTGAATTAAATTGGTGTAATGGGAAGGAACACATTTTTTTCTTTATGTCACTCATTCAATCTTGTCTTTCTATGAATTTATATCGACAGAAAGAGAAATAACGAACAAGTGATCAGGAGCACAAATTTATCCAGCGTGATTGTTCATGATTATTTTAACCTAACAGTCCACACAATGATCTGATCAGTATTTCAATCAGTCACTCGGAATTGGAACCGCAGAAAACTGCTCCAATGAAACGAACGTTTCATTCTTTCACATGCAGCGTGATGACTGACTTGCTAACTGTGCAAGGTCGACCAATTTTCTTCAGCAATCACAGCTTCTGTAAATAGCCACCTGTGCTGTGCAGAGTGTCATTTGTTGCCCCCAGGTCACAGCACATTTCTTTTTCATGAGCTTATAAGTTTCGTTCCTGATCTGTTTCTAAACCTTTTCTATCACTTCATTCCATCTGAACTTATAAATAAAATTTGGCGTTAGACCAAATGTTACACAAAGTGGACGGATGCCATTCAGCTCATCGAGTCTTCCCCACCATACAACGAACTCATTGTTGATCTGATAATCTTCAACTCCATTCTGCTCACTTACCTCGACAAACTTCACCATCTTTCTGATTAAATACCTGACACAGTTTGAAAATACCCAACAACTTAGCCTCTACTTCGGTTGCCAAAAAAAGCCACAGATTCTCTGAGCATGGAAATTACTCTTCATTTCTGAATTAAATGGGCGATATCTCATTCTTAGATTATCTCCTCTGGTGCTCTCCTCAGAGCAGAGGGCAAGCCACCTGCCTACCCTATAAAGATCCCACGATTTTGTTTCAAGGAAAATAATCCCAGCCTGACCAATCATTCCACGAAGCACCATTTCATTCAAAGTTGACAACATCCTCATAAATCTCTGCTGTCCCTTACAGCACGGGAACTGGAACTTGAAATCAGATAGCCATTGGAATCGTATTAGTCCACAAATGGACCAAATAGAGTAATGATAACTTTGACAAATGAGAATCTAATGATATTCTATTGACATTCAATGGCTTCATTGTAACTGAAGTCCTCCGTGTAATCGCCCTCGGAGCTGATATTTAGGAGAAATGGAACCTGACCGCCCATATAAAGACGTTGACTACAAAAAAAAGTCCGTCAGTCGACTTTGTTTGATTATTAACATAACTCGTGTCTCCGTGAAGCCTGCATCATCTGCAAGGCACAAATTAGATGTGTAAAATAACTCTCTCCATTTGCCTGGATGTGTGCAGTTTCAATACCACTGAAGGAACTGGACATCCTCCCCGACAATGGAGTCACCTAACTGTACCACGTTCAATACCTGAATGTTTATTACCTCAACGCGAAGGCCCAATTGCAGTAGAGTACACCACCCACAAGATGCGGTGGAGTAGGTCATCCAGGCTGTGTTGAGAAAATTTTCAAAGCTCAAAAACTGTGCTGACTGTAAGGACAAGGTTGAAGATGCACTGAAGCGCTACCATTTGCAAATTGCCCTCCAAGACGCATACCGGCATGACTTGGAGATGTATCAGTGGTAAATTCATTGAGTGATGAAGCGGTCTTGATGGTCAAAGTGGTATACTTCAGCCCTCCATCCTTTATCTTACAATTTTTTAAAATGTTGATGATTGCATTGACCAGACTTGTGCTCATTCTTTTAGTTGTGTCCTAAACTGGCGGTTACTAAAGATCGAATATCATCCAAATTCTTAGGTCAACAACCGAAAATATCCAAAAATACTCTCGACCAACTGAGCTCCCTGTCCAAAACTCTTCAGTGATCTGTGAATATCCACTCCAAAATCTCTTTGTTCCTGTTTGTTCTGTTCACCACTCAGAATCCTCACTGTTATTGTTTCAACTCCCCAAATTCGTTACCACTTATTGGTCTGGATTCAATTCCATTCGCCGTTTTTATTTTCCACCTGATTGATAGATCACTGCAGGCCCTGACGTTATTCATCATAGTCAAATACACGACCAATTATTGCATCCTCTGTAAACTTCTAAATCATGACTCCTGCAACTAAGTCTGAATCGTTGATCTACATCAGGAAACAGTGTAACTCCAATGGAAACAGGCGTCCAATCATGGTTCATTGCTGGATGTGATGAACGCCTGCAATAACAGCACAATCGGACCCCTGATGTCATTTGTAAACATGCTGGTGATTCTGCCAGTTGGCCTCCTCAGTGATCCCTTCTCACATATGGGAGTGGTGAATGACGTGTCCAAATTTTGCCTGGGCACGTAGGTTTACACTTCAGCGGATAATTGAACCCTTTCCTGAAGTCCCCCTATGGACCTGACTTCTTGGCGGTGTGTGTATCCATGTGTCTATTTAGCTTGGATAATCAGTTGAAATTGAGTCCACGCAGAGATGACTCCCAATTTTCCTCATCATCCATGTATTTTTTTTTTTATTCTACTTTATTCTCCAACGGAGTGTGGCCACCATGGTCTGAATATTATTTGTTGTTCATTCTTAATTCACCTTGAACTGAGTCAGAGGGATTCTAAGGGTGAACCGGACTGTTGTGAGTCTGGAGTCATATGTTGGCATGTCTCGTTAAGGACGGCAAATTTGCCTTTCAAAGGGACAAGAATGAATGGGTTTTCAGCAAATTAAAACTTTTTGCCTCTGTTCCTCTGATCGGGGTTAATATTCCAGATTTTATTCATCGATTTAAATACCAGCAGCTGCCATGTTCCAGTCTCCAAAGGTTGCTAGCCCAGTATATCGCCAAAACATTTGCATTTGACACGAAGCTTGGTGAGTAGCAGAAAGCATAGAGGTCAGTCAAATAATGAAGAAGAATATAGATAGACAGGAGAGTTGAGCGGAGAAGTGGCAGACAGAGTTCAATCGAGGCAAATGTGAAGTGATGCATTTTGGGAAGCCTAATTCTAGAACCAACTACACTGTAAACGGAACAGCCTTGGAGAAATTTGATGAGCAGAGAAATCTGAGAGCTCAGGTCCTTTGTACCATGACGATGGCGGCACAGGTGGATAGAGCGGTCAAGAAAGCATATGGCATGCTTGTCGTCATAGGACCAGGCTTTGAGTGTAAGAGCTGGTAGGTCATGCAAACATTGTACAAGATCTTGGTTCTGCCGCGTTTAGAATACTGTGCACAGTTCTGGTCGTCAAGTTACCAAAAGGAAGTGGGCGTTTAGGAGAGGGTGCAGATAAGGTTTAGGAGGATGTTGCTGGTATGGAAGATGCTTTCTGTAAAGAAAGTTTAAGAAGTTTATGATTGTTTTCAGTCGAAATAAAGAGATTGAGGGGTCCTGATTGAGGTCTACAAAATCTGGAAGGGTACAGACCGGGTGTATAGAGATAGGTTTTTTCTCCAGGTGAGGGGTTCAATAATGAGAGGTCACACATTCAAATTGAGAGGTGAAACCTTTAAAGAGGATAGATGTAGAAATTATTTAGCACAGAGGGCGGTAGGTGCCTGGAACACGTTGCTAACAGAGGTAGTAGAGACAGGCACGGTCGTTTCATTCAAGGTGCGCCTTGATAGATGTGTAAGTGGGGAGCAGATGGAAACAGATGCTGAGGAATTGGGTGATAGGTTTAGACAGTTGATTTGGTTCAGCCCAGGCTTGGAGGTCAAAAGGGCCTGTTCCTGGGCTATAAATGTTCTGTGTTCTTTGTTCTTCTTTGTTCACTACACTACCATCTCAATGCTATGTTTCTCCATCTCAGAGAATGGCATTGGCAATTCCAATAATCTCAGAGGGAGTGAGAATATTACATGTGGCTGTGTCGGAATGAAACTGATGTACGCTGTACTGGAGTGTTTGCTGGGAGTAAGAGGATGATGTGATTAAAAAAAAACAGTTCTTACTGTCAAAATAACAAAACAGTGCATCATTAAGGAAAGTTGCACTGAATGCTTGCAATACATCGAGCTCTCGCTTGAGGTTGCAGCACGCTTCCGGTGAGCCGATCTGCAGTGCTTGTTAATACTGCTATTGTATCTTAATAATCTAATAACTGGAGACAAATATGCCCTTCCTCCCCGCCTTTGACCAGGAGAACTCCCAGCCTCGGAATTTCATGCGCCTCGGTACCATCATAGAAGGACCATGTGCTCACCGATCGCATCATTGGTGCGACACAGTAGCTTCACGTGCTCATTTCCATCCCAATTTTCAGTTTTATCTTTGCATTGGTTCTGGGTGGAGGAACTGGGATTATGTGATCCACTGCAGAAATGGGTACTTCCTTGTGTGGGGAAGCTCGTGAGGCAACAAATGTGAAACCTCATTGCTGTTGAAACATACATTTCAACAATATCCTGCAGTATCCCTTGTGAATTTGATGTTTTGTAAAAATCTATCACCCTCAGTCTTCAACATGCAGTACTCGATGGAACTTCCTCAGCCTCTTGAAACATCCAATTTGAATATACAGCCAATTCTGAGTTCCCACATGTCTATTATTGCTCGCCAAATAGTCCTGTTGTGTCTCCGCAGACTTCCTTACATGTCGTATGTCACTGTAGTTACTGCTCTTTTCAAACACTCATCTCTGCATGGCCCAGGTATCATATAGTGGTGTGCGTTGTGGCCGCAGTAACCTCGTTTGAATCCGAGTTACGGCATGTAACGGTCTCCCCTTTTTAACGCCTTGTGGCACATGCCAAAGAAACACAGAAATGAATTAATTGAGTTTACATGAAAACTTTCTCTGATATTATGATTTTTTTCATCAAACCCCTCTCTCGCACATTTCTGTGAGATATATATCAGAATTCAGACTCACCCATTCTTGGAGACTTCTCTCCCTCACACAATCACTGACTTCCTTTAGGTTCACCCTCCCATTTCCCTTACAATCATTTTCACATTGAACCCTGTTCAGTCTGTGCTGCTGCGCTCACTGTTGTTGGGTGAACCTGCCGCAATCATACCATTGCGACCTTCAGACCAGTCAATCCATTTCGATACTGTGGTTTTGAGATCAATGGTCAAGTAGCAGTTTTTAATCACATGGATCAGATATTATTGGAACTTCAGGCTCAGGAAAAGAACACAGGGCAGCACTGAAGAAAAAAAAAACTTTTTTTTTCAAACAGATGTCTTTCTGCGGACTCCCACATCATTTATTTCACTTACTCATTCGGCTCGATCTAGACTATTGTGTGCAGTTCTGCAATCACATTAGCACTGGAAATGATGCTGGGGTGATTTGCCAGGATATTGTCTGGGTAGAAGAGTTTCTGTTATGAAGAGAGATTTGATAGACTGGATATACTTAGAGCACAAGAGATCGAGAGGAGACATGATTGAGATATACAAAATAATCAGGGATACGGATAGCGGAGACTGAAATAAACGTTTTGCTATAATGGAGAGATCACTCACGGGGTAATAGATTTAAGAACAGAGGAGGAAAGATTTGAGTCAATGTGCAGACAAACGTTTTGAAATCTGGAACTCAGTGCATGCAAAGGTTGGAGAGGCAGAAATCCTCATAACTTTCAGAAGTCGTTAGATGGGAATTTTCGATGACAGGCGTACAAGGCTGTCGGTCAAGTGATTAAAAAAAAAGAATTCGGATAGTTAATCGATTATTGATTTCCAGTACTGATACATAGGTTTCGTTTTGCATAGAACTCATGGTAATACCACTGCCTGTCACTGTGTGAGATTGGGTTCAATTCGCATCCGGGACGGGCGCTTGCAGCTTGTGAGGGCTAAGAAGCCAGAAACCCGCATTTGATTCCAGACTTATGTGACTGACTTCGTGGAATTTGCACGCTCCTTTTCTCTCTCTTCTGTGTTGGTTTCCTCTGGCTGCTCCGATTCCTTCTCACTGTCCAAAGGTGTGCACTTCAGGTAGATGGCAAACCAAACCTGAATGGACTGTATAATCAAATACAAAATCAAAGACAAAAGTTGGAATTGCAGCTCATGGCAAACAGAATGACCATTTGGGGTCAACAGATCATTCCTTGAAACAGATTTTGATTTGCGATGTTAACTCTGATTTCTCTCCACCGATGCTACCTAACCCGCTGAGTTTTTTAACTCATTTCTATTTTTGTAGGTGGATCAATAATGCGGATTTACAAAGATAGGATGGGGGAGTGTGAATCTCTTCGGCGGCATAGAGCAGACTCAATTGGCCAAATAGTTTCTGTCTGCTTTGTTTCTAATTCCAGTAACTCTGATTCTATACGTTTTTGTCCTTTTTTCAGTCTTTGGTATTTCACATCTCCCCCGAAATGTGGTTTGCAGAACAGGACAATCGACTTTTCGGGCATAAGCACCGCCAAACCGTTACCACCCGCTGCCTGGAAGAGGAACGCCTCATATTCTGCCTTGGTACCCTGCAACCATACGGGATAAATGTGGATTTCAAATCTTCCTCAATTCCCCTCCCCCCACATTATCACAGTCCGAAGCATCCAACTCAGCACCACACTCCGGGCCTATTAATCTTTTCCCCCTCTGACCTATCACTTTCTCCCCCGCCTCCATCCAATTATCGCTTTCTCAGCTACCTTCCACCCAACTCCAACTGCCGCCCATTTATCTCTCCGCCCCCACCCACACGTCTCATCCCTGATGAAAGACTATTGCCAAAAGCGTCGGTTCTCCTGCTTCTCGGATGCTGCCTGACCTGCTGTACTTTTCCAGCACGACCATCTCGTCATGGTGAAGATAAATTAGCTTAGCTCAGGCTCTTTATCTGAGATTGAGAAGAGTGAGTGAGAAAGAGATGAAGGTGTACAGTAAGGAGATAGATGCATGTTATAGAAATAAATTCCTTATGGGAAATGTTTACAATCATAGATCTACGTTAAACGCAATGGAGAGGTAGTCAGAGGAGATATAGGAAGAACATTTTCAACCTGAGAGTGTTGTATAATTGGAACTCACTGTTTGAACGTGTGGTAAAACTATGAGACATCAAAACACTTCAGGAGTATTTAGCCGAATACTTGAGAAGCTAGAGCACACATGGATAAGGACTATGGAAAGTGGGGCGAAGACAAACAGATATCTGATCAAAGATCCGAACACTGTACGGAAAATACAGAGCATGAAAGCATGTGAACGATAAAAGCATGGATACTACTGTTGATCTGTTACAAGGGATCTGTGGAATTCTACACGAGTCAAAAGGTCACTGTGGCAGGATGGGGCCACTGTGGCTGGATGGGATAATCATAGTGGAATGCTCCTCCACCAATTAACAGAGTCAGACTTGGGATGAACGGTTACTGTGACAGGCTGAGATGATAGCAATTAGTATCGTCAGCCTTGCCAGCTAAATATCATCACGGCTGGTTGGGACAAGTCATGACAATAAATATTTAGGACTTGATTTTAAATATTTGATTGATAGTTAGTAGAGTCAGCCTGCTTGAAACCCTTTTAGCAGAAAAAAAGACATTAAATATCTAATCAGCTTGGGACAGGAAAACATTGTGGTAGATGGGGTAGCTAAAAATCTAATCATGACAGGCTAGTCTCGTCTGGAAGATCATTGCAGCAGAGGTGGCAGTAAGATACATAATCGTGACAATAGAAAATCCCTATTGGCAGAAGTAGAGCGATAATGGTTTATTGTATTCCTGGAGTCAGTTAATTCTGACTAACACAGTTGCGCATCCTGGTAAGCTAACAAAAATATAATTAAAGAAAGGGTATAAAGAGCCACGGATCCTGAGTTTCGGGGTCGTTCAAGAGTTTGCTCTCTGAGTGTCACGGTTTTTTGTCTGCTAATAAAAGATCTACTCCTTGAAGAACTCCCCACATCTCCTGGAGATTGATTACATTTTCTCCACAACAACCACAACATTGGGTACAGTAAAATTGTGGCTAGCGCGGCTCGGTGGTGCAATGAAAAGTGCGCTAGATTTCGACAGCATTGTTAATATTGCTATACAAAGTTTGTTGTTTTGGGCTCCACCACAATCGGAGTTCAGATTTCAGCTGAATCAATTATTATTCTGCTGATACATCGTTAATTCCCATCGTCTGGGGTTCTCGAAATTGCTGTTTCCCACAGAAAATTCCTGACTCCCTTGTTGGTGAGTTTTGACGGAATCATATCATTTGAAGCATGATCAGACCAGAATCAACTGCTAACCCCCGAAACCTACAAACTCCGTGCTGAAACCCACTGTCTCTAAACGCATTCCCCTCCAATAGTTGCACAGGCATTATCGATTGCTTAAATATCTTTTTCCCTTTGGGCGACAGTCTGTTGTGGATGGACGGGGGAAAGATATTGATGTATTCGGTCAGTCATGATGATGTCAAATGGCGGGGTAGGACCAGTGTTTGGAATAGCGTCCATCTGTTCCTCTCTGTCAGTTCTGTTTCTGACAGAGCGTTTTCAACAATAATTTGTTGGAATGTGAATCTACACTACGGAATATCAAGGTCCTCCCGTTTACCCCACCGCTCTCACAGCCAGAATGGAAATCAGACAAGGTTTAGATAGGACAATCGAGGATTCTCCCAAGCGCTCTGTCAGACTGTATGCTCCTTCACACAGGTTTCCAACTGGACACATTGAGCAAGCAAACGTGGAGATTCAGGGACAAATTACACCTCTGTTTTGCTGCAGTTCTGGACATGGAGACGTATATGAATTTCTGACATTCTGAGCCTTACTGGGCATTCTTCTTACTTTACAATTTAAACTGGATTTGAATTTATTCTTGCATCACATTCTTACATCTTAAGTATTCATGGAAACCGTGCAACGTGTTCATGGATGTAGGAATGGTGAAGATTATTGATAAATGCAGTATGTTTCATGTTACCAGTATGACCTTTCAGAAGGAAGTTGTGAAGTTTTATTGATTCGAATTGAAGCCAATCGAAGGAAAGGCCTGGCGAGAGCGGCAATGTAACATTGTCTGTAAACAATGCAGGAACCAAAGGAAACCCATTTTTCAATCAAGTCTAATTTGCATATTTTTATGTGTCCCCTTTCCTGAACCTGATACTTCAATAATCACAGGTCCATGTCAATTTCACCTCGTCTGCATTAGCTTTAATTTCAGAACCGCAGCAAAAGTAGAGTAGTTGAGTTAAAGTTCCTAAGGTGTGAGTAGTATATGTGACCAGCTTGCTGTCTGCGGCTTCAATCGCGCAATTCGTTAGCGCCTGCTACTTAAAGGTTCGTAATATGCCACGGTTCTAAGTTCAATGCTTATCTAAAGATGCTGTTACTGACATTGACAAGGGATTATTAGCGCATCATACTAAAACACAATTGAAATCAATGTTAAGTAAAGTAACATTTATTTGAAAACTCCAGTTTCACATTTTTGTCAATTATTATCTGAAAAGCTGCAAATATTCCCCAGGTGAATATCCATCTGTGGATAGGGAAACAGAGATGAAACTTTTGCTTAATGACTTTCTCAAATCACTCTCCCTGCACTGGATGACATTCTGGGAAAGTCTGTTTACTAATTTCATATCATTCCATTTCCTGCAAACACGCAAAGCTCATTATCTAATCGAAAGTATTAGATTTATCTCTTTGGGGAGTTTGAATGTTGTCAGTAAATCTGGCAAAGGTATAACAAATAGTTTTTCTGTTGGGAGGAGCAGAGGGTGCAACTGGGATAAGGTCGAGTCTTGTCACAGGATTTTTGAAGCGGAGGTCAGTGAGTATTAAATGGACTCACTCTTCTTTCGAGTGATTGTGACCAAATGTTCACGGCAACAGATGGTAATAATAATGATGTTTTATATCTACAGGCCAAATCTTACTCACTAGAGGCACCATATCATTACAGATCAGGTGAGAGGGGTAGATGATGATCCTTATGCAAACCTGAGACAGTGAGAGAATTAATCCCATGCTGTTGGTCTCACTTTACTCATAACTGGTTAGTCAGCGGACTGATCTAACCGACTTCCATTCAATGCAGAGCTAAACCAAACAGCTCAGTGTATTTACAATATATATTATTTCATGTAGAATGAGCTGCAACCTCTATCAACGCCAGCAGCTCTTCTGATACTTAACATTTTCAGTTGCAGGTTATGCAATTTCTTTCCGATGAATGTTATCCAATTCGAGAGTATGTCCCTTTTGCCTCGCCATCCAGGTAGCCAAGAATCTCTGTCACTGTTAAATTCACTCCCTGTGTGTCTGCACATGACTTTTGAAATACAATGGAATCAGATCCTAAAATGTTTTTATTTCTGAAAATTCATCTCCGATTTCAATAATTCTCAGAATAAACAAAGTCTGCTCCAAACTTCTTCATCATTCCCCGTTGATTCTGAAACTCCAACTTTTAATTTCCACTCATCTAAACGAAGGAATTTCCCTCAGATTTACTCTTACCAACGTTACATCAGCTGGATAACCTCCCTTCAGACACAACTAAGTCTTTCCTGATTTCTCCTACATGATTCTTTATCTATCCCATCTTCCCAGTAAATCTGCTCTTTCCTTTTCTAGTGGTTTTATCTCAAAGAAAGCGTCATGTCTGTCGTTTCTATCGACTTTGTATCAAGTGAACTCAACAGTATCGTCCTAACGTATCCTTCCAGTAAACACTACCGTGTCTTTCACCATGCCTTTATATCCCAGTAAATTTCAACCTGAGAAAGAATACTGGGTCCAATTCAACGCATGAAAACTCACCACTAAGCTATGCAATTTCATTTCCAGCACAGGAAAGATGGAAGCAATTTCAATTACAGCTGAATCGATTGGCTGCAGCAGCATCGGGTCAAATCCCAGTCACATACGTGAGTGTTGTTCTTATATTTATTTCTTCTCTACGTGCGCTGAAGTAACACAGTGAGGGATCAATGACTGTTGTCACACATACATGGAGTGGCGTATTAAATACTGAGGTTGCGAGACCAGAGCAGTTTTTATTAACATAGACCATTCACTGTTCGAATCTCAGGCTCAGGAATTTGTCAGAGAACGAATTTGAGCGAAAGTTGAGCAGGGGAGTTTACCCCATGACGTAACACGAGTTTCTGCGGTTGCTTTGTTATTCACCTCATTTGTGTGTTTTGCATCATTGAGGATTTTGAAGTTGTCCCCTCTATACAAAAGGCCCGTGCTTTTGCAACATTGTACAAAAGATGCAGTACAATAACAGCCGATGCTGATTCAGTCTACGTATCCAAATATTGACCCCTGGAAACAGCACTGTGCACGCTCCTCGAGTCTGGAAAACATCTTCCTCCCAGATAATGTTACATTCCCGCCCTCATGGCTCTTTTCATTCCATCGGCTTCTGTTTTTCACGGAATCCGATTCAATAGATCTTGTCACTGTCATTTCTTTCCATGTGGTCAGATCTTGTGAACAGAATATAACACAGTGGGAGTGCCCTGGCCCATATCCCAGAAGTCAGACCATACTCAAGGAACCGTACTTTGCTCTTGATCATTTTATGAACAACAGGGAGAAATATCTATGCTCTTCAAAAATTACTCACCTATTTTAAGAAGCAAGATCAGCAGTTCCTGGTTCCTGCTTTTGTTGCCACACGGACCAAAATTGTTAATGCTGGAATCAGCCGAGACTGTCCGCTCTCCCACATCCAAGTTATCCCCAGGTTGTATTAAGAGGATGGTCAGAATCGCTTCCTTTTCTTCCTTGTCACTCTGGGATGATGTGAGCTGTGAAATCTATGATCTGAACTGGAGGCTACGTGGAAAAATGTATACACATCAGCTGCGTGAGAGAGGGGACTCGCTGCAGTGACATCCCATGCTGATTCAGACAGCAGAAGCCTCCCTGTGACTTCGAGAAGCAGAGACACTGGTCCCGAATAATGGGGAGAGATTCACTCTTTCCTCGCAGTTCTGCATTTTCTATCTTTCACAGATGGCATTTTTTGGACAAGGGTTCCCAAAAGAAAATGATTTGTTGTGCATGCACGATTTCCCTTTTCTACACATTTCCAGAATTTCCATACTTCCCACACCCGCCAGACGCCTACCCCGCTCCACAAACCCGTGTTTGATAGGGAGCTGAAGACCGCGTTCAAGCTGCTCTCCACCAACTGCATGACAATAGAAGATGAGTTCGTCCAGTTACCAATCAAGACCGCCCTGTTCCGGGAAAGCAGCTAGCACAGACTCCTGGGAGAAGCGAGTCAGAGTGGAAAAGAGCTGTTCTTAAAACTCTGTGCTTCTTTCACTCTGAAACAACAGACATAGCCTTAGTTAACCAAAAAAACTCACCTGAATAATGGTTACCACATCTGGCGCCGTTCAGGCTCGTTTGTCTCGGGTTTGATATTGCCTCAGACAGGTGACATACGTGCGAGCAGTCATGGGTTCACATTGCGGATGAGCCTTGGAAGTTTGCACACTACTTCATTTTTGACTAAGAAGATATGATTTCGTTGAGATCGGGGTCAGATAAAGATTCTAAAGCTTGAAAACATACACAAGCAAGTTCAAGGACCGCTTCTTCTCGGCCGTTGCTGCTCTGAGAAATAGATTGTTTAACTTGAAATAAGGCTGATCTTACCAATGTGGATTTTGCTGAGCGCACGTAGTAACCTGAATTCCTGAGTCTGGTCAAATTTAGCTTTTCTCACGCTGTGATCTGCATGTCCTTGATTACTATGATCTGCCTTTACCAATCGCAAACAACGCTTTCCACTGTACTTAGGTCCATGTGATAACCAGGTAGGTAAAAACAATGACTGCAGATGCTGGAAACCAGATTCTGGATCAGTGGTGCTGGAAGAGCACAGCAATTCAGGCAGCATCCGACGAGCAGCAAAATCGACGTTTCGGGCAAAAGCCCTTCATCAGGAATAAAGGCAGAGAGCCTGAAGTGTGGAGAGATAAGCTAGAGGTGGGTGGGGGTGGGGAAAAAGTAGTATAGAGTACAATAGGTGAGTAGGGGAGGAGATGAAGGTGATAGGTCAGGGAGGAGAGGGTGGAGTGGATAGGTGGAAAAGGAGCTAGGCAGGTCGGACAAGTCCGGACAAGTGAAGGGGACAGTGCGGAGCTGGAAGTTTGAAACTAGGATGAGGTGGGGGAAGGGGAAATGATGAAGCTGTTGAAGTCCACATTGATGCCCTGGGGTTGAAGTGTTCCGAGGCGGAAGGTGAGGCGTTCTTCCTCCAGGCGTCTGGTGGTGAGGGAGAGGCGGTGAAGGAGGCCCAGGTCCTCCATGTCCTCGGCAGAGTGGGAGGGGGAGTTGAAATGTTGGGCCGCGGGGCGGTTTGGTTGATTGATGCGGGTGTCTCGGAGATGTTCCCTGAAGCGCTCTGCTAGGAGGCGCCCAGTCTCCCCAATGTAGAGGAGACCGCATCGGGAGCAACGGATACAATAAATGGTATTAGTGGATGTGCAGGTTAAACTTTGAACAGCCGTGAATGACATGTGGAACAGTATGTTGGAGACAGCATTTCGAGACAGATACAGTTCCCTATTATTAGAACAAGCACCACTGATGATGAATAACCTCAGAGAGAAGCAAGTGATCGAGATTTGCCGTGGACTCGATGGGCTGAACGGCTTCTGTCTGCACGTTAATGACGTCACACGTCTTTGCCGTCCCTCTGCCTGTCTCTGTGACAGAGTGGCTGAGGAGAAATAATGGCTTGTTTTTAATCCTCCCTTCCGCTTTGCACTGCCTGCAGCCCCGCAGCTCCCGGCTGTGGGGATGGTTCTTAGTGAGTGAGGGTTTCATTGGAGTCGCTTCATCTGGGACAGTTGGGACTCAGATGTTAAGTGATGCCCGATTGCAGCAAAGAAGCAGCCGCCTCTGAAATAAAAGCCTTTCTGGAGGATAGTTCTGCGAAGATTGATTCTGAACATCAAATGGGCAGCACAAAAATGCACTTACTGGAATTTTACTGAGGGAAGAGAGTCCACAGCCCATTTCTCTCTTTCCCACCAGCTGAGCATCTTTCTCTCTCTCAAATAAATGATATTTGGATGAAGTTCGCAATCAAAGATGCTAAGTTCCAGCGGCGCTCTTGCACCTGGCTGTGCCCGTGAGAGGAAGCTGCAGAGCATGTCCGCACATACATCCCCTCATAATGCCTGAAAGTGGAGGGAAATGTCTGAATACTCTGCCAATACAGACAGTTCAGTCCCGCGTGGGATAAACAGCACGGTCCCGCGTGGTGACATTCTGCAGATCAGGCACAGTGCACTTTATCATTCAGATCATACCAGACTGAGAGCGCTCAAGATGGCCAATCGGTCATTCGTACCTGTGCCAACTCGGGAGTTGCAAAAGATTGGTGAAAGTGGAAAGTGGATGTGTTCACGTTTCAAGTGCTTTCGTGAAGCTGGAAGCAGAAGAAGATACACTGTGAAGCGATTGAGATCTGACTACAGGAGCAGCAAATAAGTTGTACAGCGCAGAGGAGAGCTTTGAAGTATTGAAGTATTGAATTCTGGTTAATGGGACGATCATGCTTTCACTAGGCCACGCTACTGCAGAAGAATCTACGTCAGTGTCTCTCAACATTGTGATATCACAGGCAAATGTCGCCGTTACCCTGCAGGAAATTCCTTTTTCCAATGTGAGGGCAGTCCATATGTAAATTAGCTTATATATCGAATCCTTTAACATAAGTAAGTCCACTGCACCTCAGTGTGCTGTATTGTCTCCTTTCCACGTTACCTGTCATTGTGCCTGCACTGAAGGGGCTTTGCTCCTTCTGTGTGTCTTTTACAATCTGGTTGATGTGGGGCAGTTGTATTGACCCATCTTCTGACAGAATTTTCCACTTCACTTCAGTCCTCCCTAACTTCGCTATCTGATACCATTCCCATTGTTTCGGTGTTAAGCGCTCGTCTCAGATCCAGTCTGCCCTCACCCAAAATAAATGGAAAACTCAGTCACACTGTGATCACTGCAATAAAGGGATATCTTCACTCCAAAGTCATTGACAATTCCAAAGATAAAGTTAGGACTGCAGATGGTAGTGTGATGCTGGAAAAGCACAGCAGATCAGGTAGCATCCGAGGAGCAGGAGAATTCAGGTTTCAGGCTTAAGCCCTTCATCAGGAAAAGGTTTGTGAGTTGGGGCTGAGAAATAAAAGGAAGTGGTGTGGGATTGAGAGGAAATAGCTGGAAAGCAATAGATGGATGAATAGGAGGGAGAAGATAATAGGTCAGAAGTGGCAGTGATGGAATGGGTCGAGAGGGCGATGGCAAGTTGAAGGCTTGCGTTTGGGGGAGGGGAAATGAGGAAACTGTTCGAATTCACATTTAACCCGTGTGCTGTTAGAGGTCCCAAGCCGGAATGTGTGGCGTTCCTCCTCCAGGCGTTAGGTGGTAACGGTTTGGCAGTGGAGGAGGTCCAGGACCTGCATGTCTTTGACGGGGTAGGAGGGGGAGTTGAAGTGTTGAGCCACGGGATGGTGAAGTTCGTGGGTGCGGGTTACCCAAAGATGTTCTCTGAAATGATCTTCAGGAAGGTGTCCTGTCTCCCTGATGTAAAGGAGACCACACTGGGCGCAGCAGATGCAGGAGATGACATTGGTAGCTGTACAGGTGAATTTCTAATGGATGTGGAATGATCCCTTCGGATCTGAATTGGAGATGAGGGGAGTAGTGTGGGTGCTACTTTCACCCCTCCTTTAGTGGCAGTGAAAAGTGCCAGGAGAGGGTTGTGGGCTGGTGGAGGGAAGTGTGGACATGAAGAGGGGGTCGTGGATGGAATGGTCTTTTCGGAATGCTGGCAGGGCTGGGTAGCGAAATAGATCTCTGGTGGTGGTATCTGTTTGGAGGTGGCATCAGTGGCAGGATAAGATGCGTTTAATGCGGTGGTTGGTTAGGTGGAAGGTGAGCACCAGGAGGTTCTGTCCTTGTTGCTTTGGGTGGCGTGGGGTTCAAGGGTGGTGGTGCGTGAAGTGGAGGGGATGCGCTGGAGGGCGTTATCAACCACGTGGGTAGGCAATTTGTGATCGTGGAAGAAGGAGACCAACTGAGTCTTTCTGAGGTGTAATTGACCATCCTGGGAACAGATGTGGTGGAGGCGGAGGAATTGGGAATAAGGAATGGAGTTTTTACACGAGAGAGGATTGGAGGAGATGTCGTCTAGATACCTGTAGGAGTCGGTGGGCTTGTAGTATATGTCTGTAATTAGTCAGTCACCAGAGACTTTGATGGAGAGGTCCAGGAAGGTGAGGGAAGTAGCCAAGATGATCCGGGTAAATTTGAGGTCGGGGTGGAAGGTGTTAGTAAAGTTGGTGAGCTATTCAAGCTCCTCGTTGGAGCACCAAGTGGCGCCAATGCATTCATCAATGTAGCGGAGGAACAGACGGTGGATAGTGCAAGTGTAACTGCGTAAGATGGACAGTTTCGCGTATCTGACACACAGGCAGGCATATCTAGGTCCTATACGGATGCCCATGGCTACCCGTTTCGACGGAGGAAGTGGGAAGATTGGAAAGATAAATTGTTGATTTTGAGGACGAGTTCAGCCCGCTGGATGAGGATGTCCGTGGAAAGGTACTGGTTGGGATGGTGTGAGATTAAGAAATGGAAGGCTTGCAGACTTCTGTCACAGCAGATGGATTTGTACAGGGACTGGATATCCATGGTGAAGATGACGCGTTGGGTGCAAGAAAAACGAAATTCGTGGAGGAGGTGAAGTGCATAGGGGTGACACGAATACAAAATGGACATTTCCTGGACTGGGGAGATAGGATTGTGACGAGGTATGAAGAGATTATTCGGATGGGATAGGCGCAGGCTGAGGCAATAGGTCGACTGGGGAATTCAGGTTTGTGAAACTTAGGAAGGAGGTAGAATCGGGGAGTGCACGGTTCATGGACAATGAGGTTGGAGGTTGTGGATGGGCGATGTGCAGAGGTGATGAGATTGTGGATGGTCTGAGGGATGATGGTTTGGTGATGGGAGGAGAGGTCGTG